>NC_132876.1:85850760-86158260 GCF_048164855.1 Canis lupus baileyi
TGGGACTAAACTCTTAACCTGTGAGATCTGATGCTATCTCCAGGTAGACTGTGTCAGAACTGAGTGATAGGACACCCAGCTAGTGTCTGGAGAATTGCTTCATGCTGTGGAGAAACCTATGCACACATACATTGGAAATCTGGTGATCAGGTCCCATTTAGTGATATATCACACTAATAAATGAGATACTCTAACTTATCCTGACTAGCACACTGAGTCATCCAAGAACGTCCTGAGAAACCAGTATAAGAGTGGAAAAATGTGATGCCTGGATGGCTCAGTGGTTGAGCATCTGCCTTCGGCTCAGGGCATGATCCTGGGGTCCTGGAATCGAGTCCTGCATTTGGCTCCCTGTGAGGAGCCTGCTTCTCTCTTTGCCTGTGTTTCTGCCTTTCTCTCTGTGTCTCTCATGAATAAATAAAATAAAATATTTTTTAAAAAGTGGAAAAATGACCTCAAATTGATTATATTTCAAGAGGCCTAGAAGAGAAAATTCAAGATCCCATAGAAGGGACCCATTCTCAAAATGGGCCACCTAGGATTTCCACACATAAATATTCCCTCCCCTTCCACTAAGCATGATCTTAACAATAAAAAAATGTGTATATGCAATCAATACATAAAACCAGCCACCATGAATGAAAACATAAAAGAAAACATGAATACTATTCTCTTGAACTTCATATAATGGAATTATATTTGAACTAAAAATATTAAGTTGGCTTAAGAAATAAAATAACAAATTGCAAATCATGAGGAGGAAAATGCTATTAACAAGAAAACAAAGATTTGAAAATAAAATCAGAAACAATGAAATACCATTTTTGAAATCACCAACTCAATGTACATGCTAAAACACACTACACATAGCTGAACTAGAAGAGTGGTTTAGAACAATTACCAAAATGGTGTGCAAATGGAAAGAAAATAAAATATACAGGAGCACAGTTAAGAGACCTTGAAACTAGAAGAAACACATTTACTACAGTTGTAATAGAAGTTTAAGGAGAAAATACAAAGCATAGAAGAGAAATAATGTTTGAAAAGATAATGACAGTGAGAATCATACTAAATCTCAAGCTGGAGAAATACAAATAAATCCAAAAAACACATCCAGACACATCATAGTGGAACTGCTGTAAAAAATTCATGAGAGGCACACAGAGAGGCAGAGACATAGGCAGAGACAGCAGCAGGCTCCCTGCAGGGATCCGGGTGTGAAGCTCGATCTGAATTATGAGCTGAAGGCAGATGCTCAAGCACTGAGCCACCCAGGTGCCCCATACCTTCATTTCACTCTCCATGTAACCTCCAGAATAATCTCACTCTGTGCTTCTCAAACTACCTATGGTATGTATGTATGTATGTATGTAATCACACCTGAAGGATCGGTGTGATTATTTTTCCCCTAAATCAATGGCCTACCAATACTTTGTCAAAGTCAACCACTCATTTGGATGTGACAGCACTGTCAAATTGCTATAAAAGCTTTCAAATACTTAATCTCAATTTATGTATTTACTGCAGACTAATAACAAATAGTTCTTGAACCAGCAACCATAGGTGGACCACAATTTGAGTAGTACTGATCTAGTTAAAATTCAATTCTGAAAATTCCACTTAAAATTATGTAATCAGTCTCCATGACCTACAAGAAAACTTCCAAATTCCAAGTAATATGGTATACAAGGTCCTTTGTGATCTGTCTCTCCAGTATTATCTCCTATCTTTGTCTACTACAAACTTTATACCCAGGGCTTGCAGTTTCTTAATCAGTAAGAATCACTGAAAAAGGTGAAGAAACACACTCTAAGCTGAGATTCCTAGAGCAAATCCCAAAGCCAGACTGCAGAAAGGAAAGTCACCAAGTAAGCTACTATTTCCTCTACATCAGGAAGCTTCTAGCTCCTGAACCATATAGCCACTGATATAATTTTAAAAAGCTGCTACAATCAGAACAATCATCATTACCAGTGCCACCACAGAACTACACCATACCTGCTAGGATCTACACTATGAAAACTAACATCCCACACCCTGTCTCTCAACACCCATGATGCTAGTTACTTGACATTGGGACCTCTGTTAATGCTGCTGTAGAAAAACTCTGTCTTCCGTATCTTATGTGAATGCACCTACCTGATTCATTTAACCTTCTATAATGTGCATAACCAGTTGCAAGGGAGTCTCTAGAATGTAGATTTAAATTTTCTAACCCCCACACCAGAGAAGAAGACACTGAATCCATGTTTTTCATAATCCATTAATGGTTTATAAAATTGATGTAAGGTGTCATGACTCATTTTTTTAATGAAATGGAATGGGTTGGGATAGACTAGAAAATATCATAGTACACATTCAGGGTTACTAACATTTCATGAAAATTTTGCTTTAGTTATATAAGTCAAGAGAATGTAATATGGAAATGCACTGAGATACTATATAAAATGCATTTATTACTGTAAGTTCCAGTCCAAAAAGTTTTATTTCTTATTTTATTTTATTTTTTAAGAGAGAGAGAGAGAGAAAGTATGGTTTGGGGCAGAGGGAGAGGGAGAGAGAATCCTCAAGCAGACTCTCCACAGAGCACAGAGCCTGATATGGGGCTTGATCTCATGATCCTGAGATCATGATCTGAGCCGAAACCAAGAGTCAGAGCTCAACCAACTAAGCCACCCAAGTGCCTTTAAAAAGCTTCAAATCCATTATACTAGTGCCATAATTCTCAAACTTTAGCCTGCATCAGAATCCCCAGGTGGATTTATTAAAGCACAAAGGTTGGGTCCCATCCCAAATTTCTGATTCACATGTGGTGTGAGGCCTGAGAATTTACATTTCAAACAAGTTTTCAGGTGATGTTGATACTGTTGGTCCAAAGAACATTCTCTGAGAACTGGTCTAGAACAGTGGTTCTTAATATTGGCCACACGTTAGAATCATCTGTGCAGCTTTTAGAAGTCCCAATGCCAGGCCACACTCCAGATCAATTACATGAGGTTCTCTGGGGTGAGACTGGGTCATCAGTTTTTTAAAGCTCCACCCATGATCTCAATGTGAAGCCAAGAACAAGAACCACTGCTCTAGAAGAATGATGGAATAGATGTTGAGCATCTATCTACAATTTTTTTACCTTATTTATCTAAATCCATCATTCTTTAAGTTATCACCTTCAGGAACTGTTTTAGAACCTCTTGATCTCTAGACTCATGCTTCTTTCACTGGCAAATAGCTTCATACACTGAAACAAATGCTGGATTTGAAATCAGAAAACTACCCTTTGAGAGCTGACTCTCTTTCTTACCAGGTATGTGACCTTGGGCAAGATCATTAGGCTCTGTTTCTTCACCCACATAATGTGGGAGATAGTAAAACATCTTGTCAACCTCACAGGATGGGCATGATAATATAATATAGGCAAAAAAACAACTTTATGAATGATGAAGCCAGTGTGCCTAAAGTTCAGGGTGCATCTAGGGTGGAGCATCAAGACATGAAGGAAGATATTTTGATTGGTGTTCGATGTTTAAGGCTTCTCTGTGTTTGAATATTATCCTGGAGTTTGGACAATAAGCTGTGCAGTGGAAATTTTTCAAAAAGGAATTGATATGAATCATTTGTGCTATTTTTCAAACAATAACTCTGGTGACCAAATTCTTTAATGGGAAACAGAAAGAAAGCCCAGAAAGCCATTCTGAGGCTGTCATACAAGAGTAATTAAGAGAGGAAGAGGGTCTGAACTGCAGCGTTGGAAAATCGGACAGAAATTGTGGCTCTACTTTAAGACATCTCTTGGCAGAATAAATGGACTTAGGTGAAGCAATTAATAGAGAAGAAAATTCACTTGGATTGTGCTCGCATGTGATACTAAAATATTCAGACTTTTAAAATAGAATTTTATCCATGAGCTATATATATAGCTACATCATTACTTGGTTAGATATTCAAATAAGGTACTGAATATTTTGGTATTATTTCGTTTTTTAAAGTTTTTATTTAAATTCCAGTTAGTTAACAGGGTGCCTGGGTGGCTCGGTCAGTTAAGTGTCTACCTTTGGCCCAGGTCATGATTCCAGGGTCCTGGGATTGAGTCCCACATTGGGCTCCCTGCTCAGCAAGGAGTCTGTTTGTCCCTCTCTCTCTGTCCCTCCCTGCCCCATACTGTCTCTCTCAAATAAATAAAATCTTTTAAAAATAAATAAATAAATAAATTCCAGTTAGTTAACATACAGTGTAATATTAGTTTCAGATGTACAATATGATGATTCACCATTTCCATACAACACCCAGTGCTCATCAGAACAAGTGCACTCCTTAAATCCCCATATTTTGGTATTATTTTAGATTTATTATAGATCAATTTAAGTAAGTTAATTGATACTTTCAGTCTGGTCAGAATTTGATTAATTGCCGTATACAGTTTCACTTCTTTCACAAAAATAAAGTAATGCTGCTTTTTACTTATGATGAAGAAAGACATACTGGTAACTTGATGTTAGCAAAACATCACAAACATAAAAGGAGCCAAATGTGGTATTTTTACCACAAGTCTGAGTACAATGAGGCACACAAACTGATCACAAAATAAGACTAACAAACCTCTTCCAAGAACCAGAGCCTGGGGAATACTGCATACTGTGCGCCTCTTGGATAGTTATCATACATACTAGCATGTTAAAGGCTCCAGGAAGTCACACACAAAGAAACACGTTCTGTTCTGCTTAAAGCAGCATTTCCTATCCTTATAAGACTATGAAAGATTTTATTATTTTTATTTATTCATAACATCTATTACATTCTGTAAAAACAGGGAAAGGTATAGTATACTTTGGGTTATGTAAGTTTAGAAAAAGTCTCCCAACTTTTAAATAATACACCTACAAGCATAATTGTACTTATATATTACTTATATTTTGCATATGTTATACAATCACTATTGTGCTTAGGTATTACATACATTGTACAACATACATGAAACAGAAATTTAGGATGATGCAATATGAAATAGTCTTAAAATTTCTTTTTATTGTGGCATAAAAATTCTATATTAATATCAGACAAAGTAGGGCCGCCTGGGTGGTTTTGGGAGCCATACAATCTTTATCACCACTACTCTGCCATCAGAGCACAGGGAGACCTGGGTGACTAAGGGATTGAGCATTTGCCTTTGGCTCAGGTCGTGATCCCAGGGTCCTGGGATTGAGTCTCCCATTGGGCTCACCACCGGGAGCCTGCTTCTCCCTGTGCCTATGTCTCTGCCTCTCTCTGTGTGTTTCTCATGAATAAACAAATAAAATCTTTAAAAAATATTTATCAGACAAAATAGATTTAAAAGCAAAAAAAATTATCAGGGATAAAAAGTGACATTACATAACGTAAAAAGGTCAATTCACTAATAAGACATAAGTGTTCTATGTGTGTATGCACCAAACAACTAAGCTTCAAAATACATGAAGTAAAATCTGATAGAATTGAAAGGAGAAATAGATAAATTTACAATTACAGATGGAGATTTTTCAACACTCTTCTCTTAGTACTTGATAGAACAAGTATGCAGAAATTCAGCAAGGATATAAAAGAACTGAACAAAATTATCAATCACAAGGACCTAATTGACATTTATAGAAAACTTCACTTAATGGCAAAATGTTCATCTTCTCAAGTGCATTTGGAATGTTCACTAATATACACTACATCCTGGGTAATAAGACAAACCTTAACAAATTTAAAGGAATTAAAGTGATGCAAAGTATGTTCCACAACAATAATGGAATTAAACTTAAAAGTTAATTACAGAAAGACATCTTGAAAATTCCCAAGCTCTTAGAAATTAAACAAAACACTTCTGAAAAATCCATGGGTCAAAAAGGAAGCACCAAGACAGATAAGAAAATATTTTGAGCTGAAATAAAAGTGAAAATTCAGCATAACAAAATTTGTGAGATGCACAGCCAACACACCGATTAAAGCACAATTGCCAGATTGAATTAAAAAAAAAACAAGCCACACCCATATGTTATCCACAATTATCTATAATTAGGGAGAAATGTATAGCATTAAATGCTTGTATTGGTAAAGAAGAGAGGACTCCAATCAGTAATCTAGGCTTCAATATTAAGAAACTGGAAAAAAAAAAAAGAAGAAGAAAAATAAGTTCGAAAGCTCTTTTTCACATTTGGCCTTGGGATACCCAGCGGACCTGTGTGTGGTAAAAGAAATTTTTAAGGTCACTCATTTTATTTCAGTATATAGTTTCAATGTGTAGTTTCTACTTTACAAGAAAATAAACCTTCCAGTCAAATCCACTTAACCAGGCTCATGTAAACTTCAATACCCTGGAATAGAACCAACAAATAGTGAGAGGACCTCTGTCAACCTGTCTACATTTTATGGAATACAAGCTTTCTCTCAGGAAACCATGGATACCGGGTACATGACACACAACAGCCTTCTATGCAGATGGGCTGAGTGAGGCCTTCAGTGTTAGTCTGAGTATTAACTGCTGATAAAGCTTAATTTCTTTCTTGTTTTTTTAAAGGAAAAAGTCCTAATATTTTCTTCCCATACCCAAATGGATCTTTCACATACCCCAACCCAGAAACTTCTAGACTAGAGAACAAAGGGGTAAAAGGACCTAGTTATGAAGCAATTTCATCTCTGAAGTGATCCCATGGAATTCACCCACAGCAGACAGAGTATACTGACCCCAAAGTGAAGCTATGTAAGAAGTACCTATTTCTGAGGCTGAAATAATCCTTTGGAGAACACACTGCATTTTGTTAAGTTGTCAACCCGTGGGTTTCTATTTCTCCTTATATGTTGTGCTGTGACTATCTTCTAAATACCACATTCCACTGTCAGCTTGATATTTAAAACCAGTTGGCCACACTCCACTGTCATCCATTATGTTGCATTGTTTTACAAGAAATATGACTTCTTTCACAGCAGACATGTTGATCCCAAGGAAACTGTTTTTCACATTTTACTGTATGGATTTCTAAAATATATTTATCCTAGACATAAAAGATATAAACTTGAAGTGATTGAACTTACTTAAACAGTTAATTGATTTATACATGCTGCTCCTTTCTCTCGAGATGAATTTTTTTAATATTTTAAAATAAAGTTTAAAACCCCATCTTTGTTGGCTCAGATGCTTGCAGGGGAGTTGGCTCATGATGCTTTCTCATTTGGGATCATCTTCTGTTGCTAAGAGATTTGCATATGCTTAGGATGACTTAGGATCATTGGTGCAAAATATACTCAGAAATTCATCCATAAGTGACATTTTTATACAAAGAGTCTTGGTCAGGTAGACTTTCAAAGAGAAGCAATCTTTCTTTTCCTTTGACAACAGTGGAAGTGCAAGCTTGAAATTTAAGTATAATTCATCACTACCATGGTCCATTTGATTCAGCATTCAGGATGCTATCACCTCTGTTAGAACCTGAATTATCCTACTAAATTCCAAATATTTCCCCTAATATTTGAAAAGAATGAAAAAGAAAGTGCAAATACTTAACAATTGCACATATTTACACATGTTTAGTATACTAGTTATCTATTGCTGCATAATAAAATGCCACATACATTTGTAGCTAAAAAAAAAACCCCACATTTATTATCTCATAGTTTCCTTGGATTAGGAATCTGAGCACGGTTTAGCTGGATTTTGTGCCTCAGGGTGTCCTATGAGGCTGCAATTAAGGTGTCAGCCAGGGCTGGAGTCACATCTGAAAGCTCAACTAGGGAAGGATCTACTTCCAAGATCACTGCATGATTGTGGACAGAATTCAGCTCCTTTTGGATTACTGGGCTGAGAATTCCAGTTCTTTGATGGCTGTTAGCCAGAGGACACCCTTAGTTCCTTGCCATGTGGACCTCTTAAACAAGGCAGCTTGTTTCATCATCTTAAGCAGAGAGTCTGGATAGCAAGATAACATGGCAACAATCTCTTAGAATGTAATCAAAGAAGTGACATCTCATAGTTGAGATAGTCCATTGAAGCAAGTTACTCAAGGGAAGGGGATTACACAGGGCTGTGAATGCCAAGAGATAGGAATATTTAGGAGCTATCTTAGAAGCTACCCACCACACTGAGATACAAGATCCTACCTCCTTTCAGTTATGATGGCCACTTCCAGTCTTCTCATTTCTTAATAACACATGCAGGACATGCATACAATAAAACAATCCTTTTTTGCTTACAAGTAATAATGTATCAGTGAATTCAGCCAGATTCAAGTCAAAAAAAGATTGACAGGTAAGAGATTTAGACCAAATGGTTTTATTTTTTAACTCCTGATATCAGGAGAGATTTTTCTTTCTTGTTTTATAACCTCTATCACGAGTAGAGTCTGAATATATTTTTTCCTCAAATTTAAAGCAACAGGGCACCTGGGTGGCTCAGTGGTTGAAGGTCTGCGCTGCGTTTGGCTCAGGTCATGATCCCGGGGTCCTGGGATTGAGTCTCTTATCAGGATCTCCGCGGGGAGCCTGCTTCTCCCTCTGCCTGTGTCCCTGCCTCTCTCTGTGTCTCTCATGAATAAATCAATACAATCTTAAAAAATATTTAAAGCAACAAATTCAAAGAGGAGTATAACATTTTCCAAACAGGTGGTGCCACATGATAGTCACAAGTCAGGAAAGTGTCTCTAGCCTCCACTAGCAAACTTGAAGTCAAAATATGTTAGAATCATGGACTTGGTTTGGGTTTTATCCAATAAGGAGACTTTAGACAAGTACTGAAGTGTAGGCATCTTGGGGGTGGGCGGGGAAGCAATGTTAGGAAACACTAGTAGGGGAATGGGGAAATGAGAATGGAAGCAACTGTGGTGGATAAAGTGTGTGTTTTCAAGCTAGTTACTATTATGGCAACTGGAGGTCAGCTATAGTGGGGATCTGTGAGAAAGGAAGTGAAGAAACTATCTCAGTGTTATCCCAACTAAGGGTGAAAAAGCTAGGGTATTTGTTCACTAGCTTCTTATTACCATTGGTTGAAGATCGCTTCCAGAAGCATTAACTCTCTGGCACTTTATGCTTACTATGTGTGAAGGCTGAGCATGTTCCCTCAGCCAGAGGGGGAAAAAAGCCCCCTGGCAGAGTCACTGGCATTCATGGGAAGCAGCCTTCAACATGTAGAGATGAGTGTGGAATAAATATGGATGGGGCACAAATAAAATCTTCTGTAGTCACTGTAACTGAAGAGCTGTTCAGAGACCACCCAGTTCTTTTCCTGCTTTCATCAAGGGTTATACCTAAAAACACCCCTAAGGAGACAAGCAGTTCTTATGTCATGTCTGGTTGTGTCATACGTTCCTGATCATGGCGGGCAAGTGGTGTGATAACACTAAGATGTGAAATGTACAAGAAGCTCCGAAAGTTTCCCAGAAAAGCCTGTGCCCCCAACACAAAAGCAATGGTTCTAAGTAGCAACGACTCTAATACTGTGATTGATTGGGCAGGTCCCCTGGAAAATCACTGATCATTTGACAGCTTACCAAGTACCCTTGGAAGTCGCAAGAGACCACAGAAGACACAAGGTACCCTGGAATGTTGAAATAGATCACATCGGCCCCTAAGTAACCTGGGAGGTTATAATGGGCCACATTAGCTCCAGAATCCTAGGACGTAGTGCTGAGTCACATCAACCCTAAAGCATCCCAGAGGTTTGGGATGGCCCACATCAGGTCTGAGATAAAATGATCTTTGATTTTCTAATTCCAAGACACCTTTCACAGACAGGAAACAGTGGAAAAGGTAACAGGCAGCAGGCACACTCTGACAGTCATGCATTTTTCCAGCCAGCTAAATAGTAACTGACCTCAAGTTATAACTGCACTAAGACTCCTAAACAAAACTGAGCTTTTTCCAAATTTAAATTAAATCAATATTTGAAGTTGCTGGTAAAATGATTAATAGCTCCCCAAAGGCACAGTCTATTTTTTTTCAACTTAAAAAAGACTTAATTTCTTTTAAGAAATTAAGAAATTAAAATCTTAAAATCTTTTAAAAGATTTTATTTATTTATTTGAAAGAGAGAAGAGGAGCACAGGGTGGGGCAGAGGGGGAAGGAGGGACAAGCAGACTCTGTGCTCAGCATGGAGCCTGACACCAGGCTGGATCCCACAACCTTGAGATCATGACCCAAGCTGAAACCAAGAGTTGGATCCTCAACAGGCTGAGCCACTCAGGCGCCCCACGGTACATCCTTGGTTTGCTTCCTTTTGTGTCTCTAGTCCAGTATTTGGGATAATAAATAGGTATTAAATAAATAGATGAACGTCTTAGTGTAACTGTCCTTTAAGCCAGAAACTATTAATAAGCACTTCATTGGAATAAAAGAAGTGAGGTGTCTATTTTCAAATACATAGGGGAATCAAACAGTTAAAGTTAAACAGACTATTTTTACTGTGGGAATTCTCAGAGTCTTTAATATTCCAAGCTGCATTTTAAGTCACCAGGCTAGGGAGATGGCATATGCACCATTTCCTGAACTTATTTAACCACGAAACTCTGTTATTTTTTTTTTCTCCCATGGAACATTTCAAAATCCCAAAGAAGTTTGAGCTGTTCTAACTCTTAAAGGTGGCTTAATGATTAAAAATCATAAATCATAGCAAAACTGAATTGCTGTGGGGGGGGGATTCTGAGGGAAGGGTGTGGTTGCAATAAGAGAAGAAAAATGGAAGCATAATGATTTAGGGTCTCAAATTAACTGACTATGGCCATTGGTAAAAATTAGGTGTCCCAAAGAGTTCTATAAGGGGCTGGTGTAGTTTCTGCATCATGACACATCCTTTCTGACAATTAGATATTCTCTGTTGTTGGATCCCATGGCCAGTACTACCTGTAGACCTGGGCACCAAGGGCCCCTCACCTAGAAGGAAGCCCACACTTGAAAGTTTAGAAGACCCTGCTTTAGATTTCCTCCAGTAGTGCCCTCCACATAAAGCAAGTAATCCATAGAACCAAGGAAATGTGCTCACTCAAACCCCACAGCCCCTCTTCTAGGTCAAGTGTAGGATGCTAAAATTCTCTACCCAAAGGGATCCAAGCCACTTCCAGGGCCCACACAGGCTTGTTTCCAGGTCCATCCTCTTGAGAGCAGACTGTGCTAAGGAATGGCTGATGAACTGGGTGAATGGGGTACAGGACTCAATGGAATACAGTTGGAGCTGCCCAGAGCCTCTCGTAGTTCAAAACAAAGCCAGAGGTGGAAGGAAAGGGAGGTGGAAGCTATGGCTGGGGTCTTCATTGACACTCTTGCTTCAAGCCCTACAAATATTAGGGGCAGGCCTCCCTTTGCAATTGCAGTATTCCTGCCCAATGAGGCCATGTGTGGAGTCCATTTTTATACATATTCTAGTAAAATTACTTGTGACTTCCTCATCATTTGCACACTTAGGAATTATCAGATAACATGGCATTTCTAAGATTTATCTCTAACATCTCACCATTCCTGCCCTCACATTTTGCAAGGATGTATGAGAGACACACTCCTGTACATGGCCTTTTCAATTATATGTATCACAGTCAAGAAGACATTTTTAAAGACCTCTGAAGAAACAATCCGTGTCACAACAGTGCACTTGCATCAATTCGCAGGGAGTCACTGAAAAAGTAAACAGACTGCCTCAGCCAATAGTCTACATCATGATGACAGGAAATGTCCCGGCTCTGCCCACTGAATGACATTCTTCTAGACCACATTCAATCTGAAAATTGAAAAATTGGGGTGGGGGCACCTGGGTGGCTCAGTGGTTGAGGGTCTGTCTTCAGCTCAGGTCGTGATCCTGGGGTCCTGGGATCAAGTCCCCCATCGGGCTCCCACAGGGAGCCTGCTTCTCCCTCTGCCTATGTCTCTGCCTCTTTCTCTCTGTCTCTCATAAATAAAAATAATCTTTAAAAGTTTTTTTTAAAGATAGCTCTATGCTTTAAAAAAAAGAAAAGAAAAATTGGGATGTCAAGAGGGTAAAAAGCCATGATGAGTCTGCAGCCTTGGAAACCCAGAAGCAGTAGGCAGAGATTCCTTCCTTCAGGGAGGAAGATAGCCACTGACTTAGGAAAACAGAAATCACTCCTAAATAAAAAGTGACGGAGATTGATAAGAGAACATAAGAAATATTTTTTCTCCCTATTTTTATTGTATCATATCATATCATATGATATGATATCGTATCGTATCATATTTCACTGTAAGACTATTTAACATGAGATCTACCACGTTAACAAATTTTTAAGTGTGTAATACATTATTGTTAATGACAGATACAATGTTGTACAGAATATCTCTAGAACTTGTTCTTGCTTTATTGAAATGTTATGCTCATTTATTAGTAATTCCCATTTCTCCCTCTCTTCAACCTCTGGCAACCACCACTCCTCTCTTTGATTCTATGAATTTGACGATTTTAGATACTTTATATAAGTGGAATCACATAGTACTTGTCTATGACTGGCTAATTTCACTTAGCGTAATATCCTCAAGGTTTACCCATGTTGTCTCATATTGCAGAATTTCCTTCTTTTTGGGCAGCCCAGGTGGTTCAGCGGTTTAGCGCCGCCTGCAGCCCAGGGCCTGATCCTGGAGACCTGGTATCGAGTCTCACGAGTCTCACGTCGGGCTCCCTGCATGGAGCCTACTGCTCTCTCTGCCTGTGTCTCTGCCTCTCTCTCTCTCTCTGTGTGTCTCTCATGAATAAACAAATAAAATCTTAAAAAAAGAATTTCCTTCTTTTTAAAGCCTGAGTAGTATTCCATTGTATATATGTACCACATTTTCTTTATCCATTCATTTGTCAATGGACATTTATGTTGTTTCTACCCCTTGCTATTGCGAATAGTACTGCAATGAATGTAGGAGTGCTGATGTCTCTTTGAAATCTTGATTTCAATTCTTTTGGATAAATACCCAGAAGTGGGAGCGCTGGATCTATGGTGTCCTATTTTTAATTTTTGGAGGAACCTCTATACAGTTACCTACAGTGGCTGCACTATTTTGCATTGCCACTAACATTGTGCAAGGGTTTCAATTTCTCCAAATCCTCACTACCAGTTAGCTGTTGTTTTTTAGATAATGGCCATCCTGATAGATGTGATGTGGTCTTTGTGGCTTTGATTTGCATTTCCCTAATGATTGGTTATGTTGAGGATCTTTTCCTATATATGTTGGCCATATGTATGGGTGGGGTTATTTTTTTTTTTGAAAAATGTCTATTCAAGTCTTTAGCCCATTTGTAAATCAGGCTATTAGTTGTTTTTTTGTTTTGTTTTACTATTGAGTTGAAGTTCCTTGTATATTGTGCAGATTATCACAAATGGCTTGCAAATATTTTCTCCCATTCCATAGGTTACTTTTTCACTCTGTTGATTTTCTCTATTGCTATACGGAAGCTTTTTAGTTTGATATAGTCCCACTTGTTTATTTTTGTTTTTGTTGACTGTGAAGAAACATCTTGATATAAGTCAAGCTAATACCACTGGTCCACAGACCACCCTTTGAGAATCACTGTATTAAACACTCCATATTCCCCAAATCCCACCTCAGATTCAGGGGATCAGATTCACAAGGGAGATGCCCAGAATCTGATCTTTTAACAAACATCCCTGATGATCATTCGTGTCTAAATACACCATGCCTTTTATGTACACTAAAATTCATGCTCTTTCCTTTTTAAGGAGCTCTTCAGACACTGACCAGAGCTCATTACTCTTATCTACACAATACTTTCAAAATTCTGATTATCTGATTTCCCAACACAGAGTAGATTAGAAGCTATCTACTTGTGATGTGGAAGCAGGTTTGTTTCTTTGTTCATTTGATTTTGGTTTTGAGCTATAATGTGAAACTTTGTTTGCAGAAAATAATTTGCTATCAAATGAGGTTATTATATTTTATTTAAATAACAAACTCCAAATCTAGTTTTTCCTTAACCTTCTAAGTTCAACCTACAAATCTATCTTATCATTCTATTTATGAATCTAGTAAAGTTTAATGATTACTCACACAGATGCCTTTGACTGATGATTAGTCCCATTTAAATGAAATGTCCTTATAAATGGAACAATTCAATTTACTTTTTAAGCCCCTTAAATATCTGACTAACAAATAAAACCTTCTCAGCACTTAATTTATTCCTATAAAAGTAATAAATTAAATTTAAAAGTATAGTGAATCTTAGAGTTCTCTTAAATGTCCAAACATGTCAGTATAATGCCCTTAAAACTAGGGACAAAGCCTTGAGAAATTCTTCCAGATGTATTTTAAAATCTGTAAAAGTTGTGTTGAAAAAGAAGGAAAAATGCATGATCTGTCAAGACCAAAGAATTTAAAACTAAAACATAAAGGTTTTTAAGTATCCTGAGATATTAACTTTAAAGATCCCATTTTGTGAAGGAGTAGCCTGAGGTTGTAGGATTCTGTGAGTGGATGGAGGAATTTCGTAATAATTAGGTACAAACCAGGGATGCAGGCTTTGTGATTGTGACGATTAATTTTATGTGTCAACATGACTGGATCATGGAGGGCCCAAATATTTAGCTACCCATTATTTCTGGGTATGTCTGTGAGGGTGTTTCTGGATGAGATTAGCCCTTGAATCATTGAACTCAGTAAAGCAGATTTTCCTGCCCAATGAGAATTGGCATCACTCAATGTTTTAAGGGCTTGAATAAAACAAAAGACAAAAGAGGGAAAACTGTCTCTTCACTGCCTGACTGATTGAGCCAGGACATTGGACTTCTACACTTAGACTGAGGCTTACACCATCAGTTCTGGTTCTTAGACCTTCAGATTTTGACTGATACCACCAGCTTTCCTGGATTTTCAATTTGCAGATGGCAGATTGTGGGATTTCTCAACTTCCATAATTGCGTAAGCCAGTTCCTAATGCAGTGATCATCCCTTCTTTAAACTTTAGTGTATATATAGTACAAGACTCCGTGAGTATAAAAAGGGGGCTCAGCTTGACAGTTGAGATCAGGAAAAAAATTGCTTTGTCTGGCTGCTACTCCAACCCAGCTGATATCTCTGGACACTATGTACCATCAACTCTCAAACAATATTTGGAATGGTATAATGGGGCAATTAACAAGCCCCCAAACCTCAGTAGCTTAGGACAAGGTAAGTTTACTTCCCTCTCATGGAAAGTCCAATGCAGATGTTCCTGGACTATGGTTTTCCTCTAAGCAGAGACTTGGAGATTCAGGCACATTTAATCATGTGGGGCTGCCATCTTCAACACGTGGCCTCCAAGGTTGCTATGGAACAAGTCAAGACAGAGCTTGGACAAAGCACAGCAGCTTTAACTCAATGATCTAAAGTGTCACAATACTTTGGCCACAATCTATCAGCAAGAATTGGTCACATGACCACTCCAGATGAAAGACTACTGAGGACGTGGTCTAGCCATGTGCTAGAAAAAAAATGGAAAAAAAAAAAAAAAAAGAAAGAAAGAAAAAAATGGATTTGGTGAGTGTCTGGCAACTCTCTGCCAGGGATGGCATAAGTGTTTCTTTAGAGGGTGTATTAGTTTTCCAAAGCTTCCATAACAAATTACCACAAACTGGGCGGCTTATAACAACAAAAATTTGTCCTCTCACAATTCCGGAGGCCAGAAGTCTGAAATCAAGATGTTGGCAGGCCATGCTCCCTCTGAAGGCTCTAGGGGGAGAATCTTTCTTTGCCTATTCCAGCTTCTGATGGTTGCCAGCAATCACTACCATTCCTTGGCTTTTAGCTACATCTCTCCAATTACTGCCTCCATCTTTACTTGGCCATCTTTCCTCTGTTTGTTTATGTGTGTCTACAAATTTCTCTCTCCTTATAAGGACACCAGTCATCAGATTTAGGGCCCACCCAAACTCAGTATGACCTCATCTTAACTTGATTACATCTGCAAAGACTCTATTTCCAAATAAGATCACATTCACAGGTACTAAGGGTTAGGGTTTCAACATGTTCAACGTATTTTCTGTGTGTGTGGAGCGAGGGAGACACAAGTCAATCCACTACAGATGGAATATTAGTTTTCTATGACAGTTTCTGTGGACCATGAGTTCTGGCACAGGTCAGACCAGGGTCTTACCAGGCTGATATCTAGGGCTGTGGTTCTCACGTAAAGCCCAGAGTCCTTTGCTAAATTTACAGGTTGTTACAACTGAATTCCTTGTGGTTGTAGGACTTAGGTCCCAGGTTGGCTTTTTGTTTTTGTTTTGGTTTTGGGGTTGTTTTTGTTTTTGCTGGAGTTGGCCAGGGGTCAGCTACATCTTCAAAGTCGGTAGAATACTTCTGTGATGTTTTTACCTTCTTGCCTGGTTAAGTCAGACCCTATCAATACAAGACTGTCTGTTTTGATTAGCTCAAAGTCGATTGATTAGTAATCAAGTCACAGCAATCTCATCATATTTCTAAGTTTCAGCCACACTAAAGGACAGGTGATTATACAAGGGTGTGGATCATTGGGGGTTATCTTAGAATTCTGCCTACCACAGAGGTAAGGTTCTTTTAATCACAGGAAGATTTAGAATTAAAGCATAAATCTTTAAAAGCTATACTTTTTAAATTTTTTGTATTAAAGAATCTGTGCATATTTGGTGCCTCTGTACTTGAAATGTTCAAGAAAATTTGTCTAACTGGACTAATAAGCCAGTTTGTAATTCCTACCTACATTATAATTGTACAGTGAATTTGGCCAGGTGCATTAAGTTGAAACATTTTAATATCTTCCATTTTAAGAGAATGGAGGCCTTTTCTCAGTTACTACATGAGGATTCTGCCTCTGTTTTTTATATGATTGAGTTTTTCTGAGTTCAAGGGCTGCCATTTTTTACTTCTTCCATCTGCTCAGGGAAATCTGTAATTCTCACTGAAGTTGTAGTTAATCCTCAGCCTTCATTAGATTCTTAGTTTTTAAAGCTGTCTTTATCCTAAAGTCTGGTATCTACTTCCTGGCTCTGTAAGGTAAATATGTCATTCTGGAAGTAATTTCATAAGGCCATAGCAAATAGCTAACCTAACCTGTATGGCTGTAAAATATTTTGCTTTATCATTTCCTGCCCAGCATCACCAACTCCCAACAAACACTCAAAGATGCCAACTACAAAAATGATTTATAGGGCAGCCCTAGTGGCGTAGCGGTTTAGAGCCGCCTGCAGCCCGGGGGGTGATCCTGGAGACCCAGGATCGAGTCCCACGTCAGGCTCCCTGCATAAAGCCTGCTTCTCCCTCTACCTGTGTCTCTGCCTCTCTGCCTCTCTCTCTCTCTCTCTCTGTGTCTCTATGAATAAATAAATTATAAAAAAATAATAAAAATTAAAAAAATAAAATATCTTTAAAAAATGATTTATATTTAATTCTATATTATTAGGAACATAACTTAAATCAACAAGCAGCAGAGAAAGAAGGATCCACTGCCCATAGGCCCATCTACCTGTTGAGCATGGTAGCACATTTCCTTCCTCCAGTTACAACTTGGCTAATAACATTTCAGTGGTGGCAATTAATTAGAAGTTATTTATTGATACCAGGATGGAGACTAGAGTGAAGCTAATGAGACATCCAGGTTTCAGAATGCAAGGTAGCGCTCACTCACACATGTGCTGGAGAAGGTACTGAAACTTCTTCACAGTGAAAGCACAGGGTCTGCACCAAGAGTGTGTGCCACCTTACATTTTGCACCTGGTGCCTTGCTTTCCTCACCTTGGTCCTGGCCTTATTGGTACCTTAAAAGCCCACTGTTACAAAGACTTCAAAAGATCAAGAAAAGACTACCCTCCATCTTGCAATGATAATTCCTGCTTTATCTGGCTTTCTTGCTAGGTGAGGCCATACATGAAGGATTCGACTTTTTTTGACTTGGTATTGCCTCCTCTCTCAGAGCAGCACCACCTGGCCAAACTTTCTCTGACCAATCTCATGTCTGCCATGGAAAATCCATCACAAAACTACCTAAAAATACCTTTGTAGCATATTCATTTTTATACCAGAATATTCAGATCTACAAAAAATAATGACATAAAAAATCACCTTTAATCCTACAACTCAGAAATAACTATCATTTACACTTCAAAGGATGACCTTTCCATCTTTTTTATGCATACACTTTTTAAATAAAAGCATAGACTCAAGCTGTACATATTGATTTCAGTCTTTTATTTACTTCTCATTATATCGTAATTTTCCAATGAAAAATCTTCCATGACATTGTTTTAAAGGGTTACTTAATACTCCATTGTGTGATCTATATCAGGATTTACTTATTCAATCTCATATTGCTGGAAATTTAGAATGTTTCCAAGTTTTCTCTATTATAAATTTCATTATCATGAGAATCCCCAGGGTTAGACTTTTGTACTCATCTTGAATTATTTCCTTTTGGTTTTAATTATGGAAGCACACTTTGAAGAACTAATCTTTGAAGATTTTTGTACATGTTGCCAACTTTCCCTCCAGAGAGTTTATACCAATTTTTATCTTGGTACTTTGGCTACTAATAGCTCAATTAAGAAAAATAGCAATAGTAGTCATTGTAGCCATCATTTATGGAGGGCTCAACTTCTTTTGACTTAACATAGATTATCTCATAAAGTCTCCTTTATGAGACTTTAGTCTCCTAAAGTTAAGTGTTATTATCTCTATGTCATGGCTAATTTTATGTCAACTTGGCTACACCATAGTATGTAGATATTTGGTCAAACATTATTCTGGATGTTTCTATGAAGGTGCTTTTGGATGACATTAACATTTCAACTGGTGGGCTTTGAGTAAGGCACATTGCCCTCCATAATGTGGGTAGGTCTCATCCAAACAGTGGAAGGCCTGAAGAAAACAAATACTGACTTCTTTTGAGCAAGAAGGAACTCTGGCAGCAGACATGTTTTGGACTTGAATTGTAGCTCTACTCTAGGTCTCCAGCCTGTTGGCCTGCTCTACTGATTTTGAACCTACTACGTCTCCACAATCACATGAACCAGTGCCTTAAAATACATCCCTCTCTTCCTCTCTCTCTCTCTCTCTCTCTCTCTTTTCTCTCCTCACATGATATATATCCATATCCATATATCCATATTTTATTCACTCTATTTCTCTGGAGAATGCTAACACACTCTCTTTGGCAGATGAGAAATCCAAGACTTAGAGAGGCTGATGCCCCTAAGTTTACACAGATGGAAAACAGTAACATCACTATTCTAATCCAATTTATCAGACTCCACAACCCATGTTCTTAATTGTTGTATGAAAGAACTAGCCAAGATCGTCAGACTATGAGCCTATCATATTTCATACTCAGACATTCTCCATCACTGTGGAGAGGTCTGGGTAACTTCTTAGCACCTGCCAACATCAGAGAATAATCCAAGAGCCCCTTCACAGTAGAATATCCTGAAGGGGCAAACTCAGTCACACCAGGGCAGCTTTCTGACACATAGTCTCCTACCACCACTAAAAGGAGACCTTCTGATGAACTTATGTTGCAGTCTTTTGAAGGAGAAACCAGTGCCTTCAGTCAGTAGTGGCCATACTATTGCTCCTCTATTTTTCAGCTCCCAATGCAATGGGTTAGGTTCAGACATTCTCCCTATTTTTGTGATTTCAGGGTCACCTATATGATGAAATTGAAGAGCACAACTTCTTGTGACAGTCTTATTTCAAATCAAAATGGGAAGTTAGCTGTGAGCAGAGACAAATAAATGAAGAAAACTAGCAGACTTTGCTTCTTGTCTCTTCTAATTCCAGCACCTAGGGAGTCACCCTGTCTGAAATGAAAACTTATGAATAAACCCCCTGAAAGGAACATTCTCCTGCCCCAATACTCTAATTTCTTGTAATTCAACAATGTGCTGATATTAAATAAAGATGATGGACCTGAGCGAGCTGCTCTTGGACTGTCACTTTTTCTCACTAATTTTAGGAGAGCACCAGAGGCCCTTAGACACAGTTACTGAGGAATTCAAATTTTAACTACAAATTTTGTATTACAATTGGCAGATGGGAAAGCTAGAACACTAATCTATTTCAGGAAATGAGGCTCCAGCTTTTGGTTTCATATAAGGGGTGTTGACTGCTACTTTTGGAATTCAGACTGCCGCTCAGCTCTGCATCCAGTTCCATCATGTTGGTGTTCAGTTGGCAGGACAATCTGGGAGTCATTCACAAGGATGAATGTGTATTATTTCATATAAAAAGGAAAGCCATGGAGACTACCTCAATTTAAGTCTTTCCTATGTGAAGGTGATGCAACCGTATGTAACCTAAAGATTGAAATATCCTCACCAGGGGCACCTGCATGGCTCAGTGGTTGGGCATCTGCCTTCGGCTCAGGTTGTGATCCCGGAGTCCTGAGATCAAGTCTTGCATCAGGTTCCCTGTGGGGAGCCTGCTTCTCCCTCTGCCTCTCTCTGTGTGTCTCTCATTAATAAATAAATAAAATCTTAAAAAAAAAGAAATGTCTCCCCCTCAAGCCCAAGACCTAAAGGGATGACCCCTTCATGCCCAGGGAACCTTTAATAGCTTTGGTGAAAGTGGTTCCAAGAATGTTTGGCTGCCCCCAATTCTGCCTCAGTCAAATAGATACAAGAAAAGCAAACACAGAATGGGAACTTTCAACAGCAGAAATAATAACCTCGACAAATTGGGCACAGAAGGAAGAAACCTCAACATAACAAAGGCCATATATGACAAACCCACATCTAATATCAGACTCAATAATAAAGGGTTGAAAGTATTTTCCTCTAAGATCAAGAACAATACAGGCATGCCCACTCTCATCACTTCTATTCAACATAGTGCTGGAAGTCCTAGCTAGAGTAATTAGGCAAAACAAAGAAATGAAGGCATTCAAATTGAAAAGGAAAGAGTAAAACTATCATTACTTGCAGATATGATATATATAGAAAACCCCAAAGATTCAACCAAAAAGTTTATTGTACCTAATTAATTGACCCAGTAAACTTGCAGGATATAAAATCAACATTCAGAAATAAGTTGCTTTTCAATACAGTGACAATGAAACATTTTAAAAAGAAATAAAGACAGCTATCCCATTTCACAATGGCATCAAAAACAACAAAAAAAAAATATGTAGGAATAAATTTAACCCAGGAAGTAAAAGATCCATATAATGAAAACTACAAGACTTTGATGAAAGATATCCTATGTTCATGGAACAGAAGAATTAATATCACTAAAATGTCCACACTGCTCAAAGCCATATTTGAGTCAATACAATGCATATAAAATAACCAGGGGCATTTTTCACAGAAACAGAAAAAAAAAAACAACCCTTAAATTGTATGGAAGAGCAAAAGACTCCAGAGAGCCAAGAGAAAGAAGAGCAAACCTGGAGGCATCACACTTGTGATTTCAAAGTATATTACAGATGATGAGGAAGATGGCAGCGGAGTAGGAGGACCCTAGAGTTATCTCATTCCATGAAAACAACTAGATGACTATCAAACCATCCTAAATACCCCAGAAATTGACCTGAAGACTGACAGAACAAACTCCACAACTAAAGGAAGAGAAGAGGCCACACTGAAGAAGGTAGGAAGTGTGGAGAAATGGTGTAAGGGAGAGACAAATCACAGGCACTACAGAGAGGAAGGAGCCATAGTCACAGAAAAGGGGGAGAGAGACAAGAGCACATAGGAGAACTCAAAAGGAGAATGTTTCCTCAAAACCATCGGCTTGGGAAACAAAAGGTGCTGAATTTTGTGAATTTTTTCAACCAGCGGGACTTAGATCCTGAGGTTTTAAAGGCCACCAGGATTGGCTGGGATAGAGCCCAGAGAGCAGTGCAGTGCTCCTGGAGAGAAGGCAGGCAAACAACACAGAGGCAGACAGTGTGGAAACAGCTATCTAAAGAATGACTGGGGCACACAGGATGGAAATTATTCACTCTTCTCAGCGTGTTCCTGAGAGACATCATTCACAGAGACACCTCTCCTGGAATAAATGAACTGGCTGACAGACACCATTTCCTTCAACACAGAGCCACCTGCAGGAAGCAGTGCAGCACTGACACTAGCTGCTTAATTTGCATACAGCAAGCCCCATGTCCCTGCACTCTGGTGGGACTGCCCTTCTCAGTAACAGTTGCCTCAGTCCTGATGCAGTGGGCCCCTTCCCCAGAAGACCAGCACAAAACCCTGCCCCTGCCCCTACCACATTTACTGAGCAGAGAGTTCTGTAGGGCCTCAGTTGTGGTGGAAGTAGTGTCGGGTCTCATTTCACAAGCATACCAGAGCACACCTAGTTAAAATTTGCCACAATCGAGCAAGGGGCCAAACATTGCCCATAGCAGGCAAGGAGAGTCTCTGCAGACAACTGACCTGAAGGATAGAACAGCCAAAACACAACCATCAACACATACCAGAGACACTCCCTGAAGTACCAGGCCCTGGGCACTACATGACCTCTTCTTCACAAGGACATTACTTTCAAGGAGCAGGAGACATAACTAACTTTTTTAACACAGAGAAGAAAGCAGAGACTTATACAAAATGTGAAGACAGAGGAATTCATTCCAAGTGAAAGAACAAGATAAGGCCATGGCCAGAGATCTAAGGAAGATAGATATAAGTAACATGCCTGATGGAGAATTGAAAGCAATGATCATAAGGATATTCACTGGGCTTGAGAAAAGAATACAAGACATCAGTGAGACCCTTACCACAGAGATAAAAGAATTAAGAGACAATCAATCGGAGATAAAGAATACAGCAAACGAGATTAGAAACAGGCTTGATGCAATGAACAGAAGGATGAAAGAAAAAGAGGAATGAATCAGAGACCTAGAAGACAAAATAATGGAAAATACTGAAGCTGAACAGAAGAGAGAAACAAGAATTATGAAACGCAAGAATAGACTTAAGGAACTCAGTGACCTCATCAAATTTAATAACATTTGTATTATAGGAGTCCAGGAGAAGAGAGAGAAAAGTGGACAGAAAATTTAATTGAAGAAATAATAGCTGAACACTTTGCTAGTCTGGGGAAAGAAACAGACATCCAGATCCAGGAGGCACAGAGAAATCCCATCAAAGTCAACAAAGCAGACCAACACCAAGGCATATTGTAATTAAATTTGCAATATATGGTGATTAAAAATTTTTTTTAAAGCAAGACAAAAGATATCCTTAGCTTACAAAGGAAGACCCATAAGACTAGCTGTAGATTTCTCAACAGAAAGTTAGCAAGTTAGAAGGGAGTGGCATGATCTCTTGAAAGTGCTGAATGGGAAAAATCTGCAGCCAACAATACTCTATCCAAGAAGGCTATCATTTGGAATAAAAGGAGAGATGGTTTCTCAGACAAGCAAATCTGAAGGAGTTTTGTGACCACTAAACCAGCTCTGCAAGAAATACTAAAGGGGACTCTTTGAGTACAAAGGAGAGACCAAAAGTCACAAAGACAAGAAAGGACCAGAGAAAATCTCCAGAAACAATGACAAAATAAGTAATAATATGGCACTAAATACACATCTATCAATAATTACTTTGAATGTAAAAGGGATAAATGCTTCAATCAAAAGATGTAGGATGTGAGAATGGATAAAAAAAAAAAGACGCATCTATAGGCTGCCTACAAAAGATTCATTTTAGACCTAAGGACACCTGCAGGTTGAAAGTGAGGGGATGGAGAACCATCTATCATGCTAATGGACATCAAAAGAAAGCTGGAGTAGCCATACTTACATCAGACAAACTAGGTTTTAAACCAATGACTGTAACAAGAGATGAAGAAGGGCACTATATCATAATAATGGGCATAATCCAACAAGAAGATCTAATAATTATAAATATTTATGCATCCAACATGGAATCACCCAAATATATAAAACACTTATTAACAAACATAAAGGAACTAATTGATAATGATAAAATAATAGTCGGGGGCTTTAACACTGCACTTACATCAATGGACAGATTAACTAAACAGAAAATCAACAAGGAAACAATGGCTTTGAATGACACACTGGATCAGATGAATTTAACAGATATATTGAGAACATTCCATCCTTAAACAGCAGAAAACAAATTCTTTTCAATTGTACATGGGACATTCTCCAGAATAGATCACATATGAGATCACAGATCAGTCCTTGACAAATACAAAAAGATTGAAATCATACCATGCACCTATTCTGACCCAATGCTATGAAACCTAAGTCAACCACAAGAAAAAATCTGGAAAGAACACAAACATGGAGGTTAAACAACATGCTACTAAAGTAAGTGGATCAACCAGAAATCAAAGAAGAAATAAAAAAAATACATGGAAACAAATGAAAATGGTCCAAAACCTTTGGGATGCAATGAAAGTGGTCATAAGGAGCAAGTATGTAACAAAACAGGCTTACCTCAAGAAGCAAGAAAGATCTCAAATAAACAACCTAACCTTACACCTAAGGGAATTACAAAAAGAACTACAAATGAAGCCCAAAGTGAGCAGAAGGAAGGAAATAATAGAGTAGAGCAGAAATAAATGATATAGAAACTAAAACAACAATAGAACAGATTGATGAAACCAGGAGCTGGTTCTTTGAAAAACTTAATAAAATTGACAAATCTATAGCCAGACTTATTACAAAGAAAATAGAAAGGGCCCAAATGAATGAAATCACAAATGAGAGAGGAGAAATCACAACCAATACCACAGAAATACAAACAATTGTAAGAGAATATTATGAAAAATTATATGCTGACAAACTGGACAATCTGTAAGAAATGGATACATTCTTAGAAACATATAAATTACTAAAACTGAAATAGGAAGAAATAGAAAACTTGAACAGATGGGTAGCCAGCAAGGAAATTGAATCAGTAATCAAAAAACTCCCAACAAACAAAAGTCCAGGGCCAGATGGCTTCACAGACAAATTCTACCAACATTTTTAAAAGAGTTAATACCTATTCTCAAAACATTCCAAAAAATAGAACAAGAAGGATAACTTCTAAATTCATTCTATGAGGCTAGCATTACCCCAATACCAAAACCAGGTAAACACTCAACTAAAAAAAGAGAACTACAGGCCAATATTCCTGATGAACATGGATGCAAAAATTCTCAATAAAATACTAGCAAACCAAATCCAATAATACATTAAAAAATCATTTACCATGATCAAGTGAGATTTAGTCCTAAGTTGCAAAGGTGGTTGAATATTCACAAATCAATCAATGTGATACATCACATCAATAAGATAAAGGATAAAAACCATATGATCATTTCAGTAAATGCAGAAAGAGGATCTGACAAAGTAAAACATCCATTCATGATAAAAGAAACCCTCCTCAAAAAGTAGGTTTAGAAAGAACATACCTCAATATAATAAAGGTCATCTATGAAAAACCCACAGCTAATATCATTCTCAATGGGGAAAACCTGGGAGTTTTGCCCAAAAGTCAGAAACAGGGATGCTCACTCTCATCACTCTTATTTAATATAGTACTGGAAGTCCTAGCCACAGCAATCAGACAACAGAATGAAATAAAAGGCATCTAAATTGGCAAAGAAGTAAAATGTTCACTATTTGGAGATGACATGATACTATATATAGAAAACATGAAAGACTCCACCAAAAAAACTGCTAGAACTGATACATGAATTCAGTAAAGTCTCAGGATACAAAATCAACATGTAGAAATCCATTTTATTTCTATACACCAATAATGAAGCAGTAGAAAGAGAAATAAAGGAATAAATCTCATTTACAATTGCATCAAAAACAATAGGATACCTAAGAACAAATCTAACCAGAGAGGTGAAAGACCTGTACTCAGAAAACTATAAGATACTGATGAAATAAAGGTGACACAAAGAAATGGAAAGAGATTTCATGCTCATGGATTGGAAGAACAAATATTGTGAAAATATCTGTACTATCCAAAGCAATCTACACATTTAATGTGATCCCTGTCAAAATATCAGCAGCATTTTTCACAGTGCTAGAACAAGCAATCCTAAAATGTGTATGAAACCACAAAAGCCCCCAGAGAGCCAAAGCAACCTTGAAAAAGAAAAGTAAAGCTGGAGCTGGAGGCTTCACAATTTCAGGCTTCAAGTTATATTATAAAGCTGTAGTGATCAAAATAGCATGGTATTGGCACATACAAAACAGTATGGTACTAGCACAATACAACAGAATGGAAAACGCAGAAATGAACCCACAACTATATGGTCAATGAATCTTCAACAAAGCAAGAAAGAATATTCAATGGAAAAAAGACAGTCTCTTCAACAAATGATGTTGGGAAAACTGAACAGTAACATGCAAAAGAATGAAGTTGGACCACTTTTTTACACTATACACAAAAATAAAAAATTCAAAATGGATTAATAGATCTAAATGTGAGACCTGAAATCAGAAAAATTCTTGAGGAGAACACAGGCAGTAACTTCTTTGGCATTGGCTGTGGCAGCTTCTTTCTAGGTAAGTCTCCTGAGGCAAGGGAAACAAAAGGAAAAATAAACTATTGGGACTTTCTCAAAATAAAAAGCTTCTGCATAGCAAAGGAAACAATCAGCAAAACTAAAAGGCAACCTATAGAATGGAAATGATACTTGCAAATGATATCTGATAAAGGGTTCGTATCCAAAATATATAAAGAACTTATAAAATTCAACACCAAACAACAAATAATTCAATTAAAAAATGGACAGAAGACAGGAATAGACAGTTTTTCCAAAGAAGGCATACAGATGGCCATCAGACATATGAAAAGGTGCTCTGACCATTAGGAAAATACAAATCAATACTATAATTTGATATCACCTCACACCACTCAGAATAGATAAAATCAAGAACACAAGAAACAACCGGCATTGGTGAGGATGCAGAGAAAGGGGACCCCTCTTGCACTGTTGGTAGGAATGCAAACTAGTGCAGCCACTCTGGAAGATACTATGGAGATTCCTCAAAAAGTTAAAAATAGAACTACCCTATGATCCAGCAGTTGTACTACTAGGTAATTACCCAAAGAATACAAAAATGTTAATTCAAAGGGATACATGCACCCTGATGTTTACAGCAACATTATTAACAATAACCAAGTAATGAAAATAGCTTGAGTGTCCATTAGCTAATGAATGGATGAAGAAGATGTGGTGTGTGTATGCATATATATATAAATATATATATGCATATTACTCAGCCATAAAAAGAATGAAATTTTGCCATTTGTGATGATGTAGGTAGAACTAAAGAGTATTATGGTAAACAAAATAAGTCAGTCAGAGAAAGACAAATACCTTATGATTTCACTCATATGTAAAATTTAAGGAACAAAACAAATGAGTAAGAGGAATAAAAAAAAAAGAGAGGGAGGCAAACCAAGAAACAGACTCTTAACTATGGAGAACAAACTGACTGTTACGGGGCGGGGGGCGGGCAGTAGGTAGGGAGAATGGGTTAATAGGTGATGGGAATGGGTACCTGGGTGGCTCAGTCTGTTAGGTGTCTGACTCTTGATCTCAGCTCAGGTCTTGATTTCATGGTTGTGAGATCAGGCCCTGCAGCTGGCTCCACACTAGCCATGGAGCCTACTTAAAAATAAAACAGATGATGGGGATTAAGGAGCACACTTGTTGTGATAAGCACTGAATGTTGTACGGAAGTGTTGAATCACTATATTGTACATCTGAAATTAATAATGTATGTTAACTACTTGGGATTTAAATAAAAACTAAAAAAATTTTAAGTATACTAAAAGCTGCATTAATCAAAACAATATGTTATGGGCATAAAAACAGACACACAGATTCAGTAGAACAGAATAGAGGGCCCAGAAATAAACCCTCACGTATTTTGATCAACTTATATTTGACAAAGGAGCCAAAAATGGGCGAAGGACAGTCTCCTCAATGATGTTGGGAAACTGGATAACCACATGCAGAAAATAAAATTGGACATTTTCATACCACTTACAAAAAAAAAATCTCAAAATAGGTTAAAGACTTGAACATAAGGCCTGATACTGTGAACCTCATAGGAAAAAAAACATAGGAAAGAAGGTCCTTGATATTGGTCTTGGCAATGAGTTTTTGGACATAACACCAAAATCACAGCAACAAAAGCAAAAAATCAACAAGTGGGACTACATCAAACTAAAAAGTTTCTGGGAAGAGGGAGAGTTTGACAGGCCAACAAGCACATGAGAAAATGCTCCACATCACTTGCCATCAGGGAAATACAAATCAAAACCACAATGAGATACCACCTCACACCAGTGAGAATGGGGAAAATTAACAAGACAGGAAACAACAAATTTTGGAGAGGATGTGGAGAAAAGGGAACCCTCTTGCCCTGGTGGTGGGAATGTGAACGGGTATAGCCACTCTGGACAACTATGTGGAGGTTCCTCAAAGAGTTAAAAATAGACCTGCCCTACGACCCAGCAATTGCACTGCTGGGGATTTACCCCAAAGATACAGATGCAGTGAAACGCCGGGACACCTGCACCCCGATGTTTATAGCAGCAGTGTCCACAATAGCCAAACTGTGGAAGGAGCCTCGGTGTCCATCGAAAGATAAATGGATAAAGAAGCTGTGGTTTATGTATACAATGGAATATTCCTCAGCCATTAGAAACGACAAATACCCACCATTTGCTTCAACGTGGATGGAACTGGAGGGTATTATGCTGAGTGAAGTAAGTCAATTGGAGAAGGACAAACATTATATGGTCTCATTCATGCAGGGAATATAAGAAATAGTGAAAGGGATTATAGGAGAAAGGAGAAAAAAATGAGTGGGAAATATCAGAGAGGGTGAGAGAACATGAGAGACTCCTAACTCTGGGAAACGAACAAGGGGTGGTGGAAAGGGAGGTGGGCAGGGGGATAGGGTGACAGGGTGACGGGCACTGAGGGGGGCACTTGTCGGGATGAATATTGGGTGTTATACTATATGTTGGCAAATCGAACTCCAATAAAAAAAATACAAAAAATAAAAATAAAATAAATAAATAATAAATAAATAAAAATAATAAATAATATATAAATAAAAAATTTCTTCATAGCAAAAATAACAATCAACAAGATGAAAGGCAACCTGTGGAATGGGAGAAAATATCTGCAAACCATATATGAGATAAGAGGTTTATACTCAACATATGCAAAGAACTCATACAACTCAATAACAACAACACTAACAAAAGCCATTTTAAAATTGGGAAGAGGAATGGATAAAGAAGTGGTATATACATATATATACATATATGGATTATATACATACATTATATATGTATATATGTGTATATATGTATATACATTTTTGTATATTTCATTATATATGTATATATATTTTTGTATATTTCATTGTATATACATAGATATATATATTATGAAATATTACTCAGCCATCAAAAAAGAGTGAAATCTTGCCATTTGCAGCAGCATGGATGAACCTTGAGGGCATTATGCAAAGTGAGATAAGTCAAGCAGAGAATGATCTCTTTTACATGTGAAATCTGCAGAAATGGAGCTCAGGGCTGATTGATGGCTGCCACAGGCAGGAGCAGGGGAAAATGGGTGAACATAGTCAAAAGGTACTAACTTCCGGTTATAAGGTAAATAATATACAGCATGTAATATACATGTAATATACAGCATGATGACTATAGTTAACTATGCTCTATTGTATATTTGGAAATTGCTAAGAGAGTAGATCTTAAAAGTTCTCGCCACACTCAAAAAATTATAAACACATAAGTGATGAATGTGTCAACTATTCTTATTGTGGTGATCATCTAGCAACATACACAAATATCGAACCCATTACACTGTACACCTTAAACTTACACAATGTTACATGTCAACTATATTTCAATAAAACTGAAAATAAATAAGTAAATAAATAGCCTCTGAAACTAAAACAATTGTAATATTTAGCAGTACATATAATGAGAATACATAAATTACACCAATTAAACGTAACAGCCATGAACATGTAATGAACAGCCTCATTAAAATCAAATCACATGTAAGAGCTACTAGAAGTTCAGAAACTGAAAAAATATGTGAAAGACAAATGGGAAATTTCTAAGAACTCAGGGGGAAAATTCAAATTTTCAATTCAAATCTGCTGAAGTTGAGGTCTTTGGTTCTTTCAGCTTCCCACTAAGGAAACTGCATACTTCTTGTTTTGGCAAGGCTTATAGGCTAAGGAAAAGAGAAGGTAACAAGTACTTCCTGAGAACTTCTCGCATGTCAGGAAGGTTGCACAGGCTCCCTCTGGTAGACTTCACGAATGTGACTTGAAGTATTATCATCTGGTTTATAGGGGAAGTCACGGAGCCTGAGAGGTAGTTGCGTCCTGGCACCAGCTGTAGATAGGAAGACAGGCTTCAGATTGCTTCTGTCTAGTTCCAAAGCCCAGAGGCACTCCATCAGCCAGGGAAGGCATTTTTGAGGGCCGCAACCCAAGCATGGCAAAGCCATGTCTGTAGTTTCCTCCGTGGAGAAAGCTTTACTTATACACATATTTGTCACCAACTTTCCACTCTTCCTTCTGTCTTTCAAGGGCTCCCCCAGTATCCTTCTCATGTCCTTTCATTTTCTGTGCCCAATGTGTACATATTGTTTTCCTGAGGTAGCAACTGTCACTTTCCTCTGAGAGAAGGGCTTGTGTCTTAGTCTTGAATATAGGAGCATGATGTGGAGGCAAAGCAGCAAATCTCAGCAATCATGGTGTGGGAGGGGAGGGGAGGAGATGAATGGAAATCCAGTGGCTCCTGACAAGTGTTCCTCCCAAGCCCAGGTGCAGATGACAGAAATTGTTGCAGCAGCTGAGACTTTGCTCAGTGAAAAGAAGAAAGGGATTTTGAAAATTCTGCCTTAGACCAACTCCCCCCACACACACAACAGATGGTTTCTTAAATGTTTCCCTTGGTATGACAGTGAGGGAAAACACGCTGTTTCTGTTTATCTGAATGCCATTGAAACACTAGGACCCTCACAGCCAGGCCTTCCATACAGGGTCCCCAAAACACATGCTACCCACCCCAGGAAGGCATCCTTGTGTGTTCTTTTACCAACTGCTGCCAATTTGCTTAGGGGCATCTAACCAGGGAATTCCTTTCAGGAATGGTACTGAGAGTCTCTGATGCGAAAAGGAGGGATGAAAGAAGTGTATCTTTCGTTGGCTTCTGTGCAGAGCCATGCTGAGATTTGAATGACTCTCTGGAGATGGGATAGGGAAAAACCAAGAGTCTTCGAGCCTGGGGGTGGGGGCAGGGTGCTGAAACAGGAAAATTTTGCTTCCTATTTCTACTCCAACTATGTAAAGAAGCTATCTAGAGCCTAAGCCAGTGCCACAGAGCAGTGACAAATTTATCCAACACACCCATCTAGACCAAGTTTGGAGGGAGAAGAGAGGAAAGAAAGGAGGGTCTCTTGAAAATGGTTAGGATTGCCTTGTGCAAAATAGTTGATAGCAAGGGAGGCTAGCACCTGACAAGTCAGCAGAGCTATCCACCAAGCATTGAAGGAATCTTGCCCTGTGACAGACAGGTAAGGGGACCTGCTGGAGTATACTTTGCAGAAATGTTGCCACAGGTCCAGGACCAAAGCACCATATGGACTGAGCAGCTGTCATTTCTGTTCCACCTGCACCTGGGAGTCCAGTAACCAAAACATGAGATGCGCCACAGAACCAGTGACATCCCTCCAGTAGAGAGGCTTACCCCACATTTATGGCCAAGTGGCAGCCCTGTTGCAATTTGCACCACCTTGATGTAGCCTAGGTCTGCTGAAATCAGAGAAAGCAAAGAATTGTAAGAATGTAAACTCTTAGGAACAAAAAATTAGTGTTTTAGCTATGTCAGGGTGGCTATAGGCCCCTCTCTACCTCATTCCACAAGAGATGGCCAGAATGTTTTCCCAAGGTTCTGGAAGAGATGAGGCACTTCTCCTTTGAAGCCACGTGGACAAATGGCTAATATGTCACATTACATCTGAGCAAAAGCCATGGTGTGGTACAACGGGACTATTTCCCCATGGTCTTTCTGACCATATCCCTTCATTTGCCATCAAAGATTATTGGCTTTTGAGGCTAAGCAATAGGAAAAGGAGAAGATGATGGTATGGGAGCATAGCGGAAGATCTAAGAAAAAATGCTATAATCACAATAGCCACAGAGGAAAAACAGCAGGGATGGATAGGCAGTCATCCCAAAGTGGAAAAGAAGAAATCCCATAACTTCACCTGGGGAAAATCAGCCACCTATAATGTCTAGCCCTTAAAACCATAGGCATTTAGACCTCTCCATTCTGTGTGTGATGGTGGAGGGAACAACTAACAACCAGTAGTAACTCAAAGAATTCTAAAGGAATAAGCATCCAACTTGAAGATACATTAACCAGTCTTAGTCTATATGTGAACTAATCTACTTAAATATTTTAAATTTCCCATCTTGAGTAGCAGAGCCTGAAACAGGAGTTATTGTGCAAGTGATTAGTTGCCAAGGTAGGGAGTTCTCTTAGGAGAAAGGGACTAGGGAACCAGAAGTGAGTGGGAAGTGGGGGGTATTAAGCCAGAATGTGGGCTCAGCAGGAGGTTAGCTTCAATGTGGTTGCATGGGGGAGGCTCTGGAACAATGTTTTCAGTAGTGAGATAAAAAAGCTCCTCGGATGACGAGCTGTCTCACTAAGCTGACAAAACATGGGGCACTGAGAGCAAATCTACAGGAAGACGCTACCAGAACTCAGAGACTTTAATTAACAAAATAAACACATAAAACTTTAAAAAAATAGATCATCAAGCAGAAAGAGAATCTCAGGTGTAGCAGGGCTGGCATAGCTAAAGGAGGGCAGCCTGGGTGGCTCAGGGGTTTAGCACCACCTTCAGCCCAGGGTGTGATCCTGGAGACCCAGGATCAAGTCCCACGTCAGGCTGCCTGCATGGAGCCTGCTTCTCCCTCTGCCTGTGTCTCTGCCTCTCTCTGTGTGTCTCTCATGAATAAATAAAATCTTTGGAAAAAAATAAAGGAAATGCAGCATCCAGAGAAAGAGGTAGTCATCGTGGACACACAGAACCAAAAAAAGACGGTCAGGGTTAAAAGTGGCAATGCCCATTCAGCATGTCAAAGGAGAAATGGTGCCCTGGCCCATGAACATAGCTATCTAGACCCTGTAGTAAATATTGTTCCTGTGGTAGAGATGGATGCATCTAGCTGTTGAAGCAGATGCTAGCAGTTATTAAAATCACCAGATACCTCCCTTCTCTCTGTTTCCTTGCCCATAGGCAGCCTTCTTTTCATATTCGGGCCTCCATTGGAGCTTCCCATCCAGAGAGAACTTACTAACAACTGAAAAAAGCAAACCTCAGGATTTTCATTATCAATTACATATCAGTGTTCTAATTTGTGTATCCATTTCCTGTGACTTCGGTTAATGGTAGTTTCGTAGGGTTTGTTCTACTCTAGACCCAGCCATACACTTCTCTTCCCTAAGGGTATTATTGTCAGATTAAAGACTAAATAGTGACATTTAGAAATATGAGTTAATTTGCAATCTCTGGATTTGCAGGCACAAGGTCTTTGATTTTGAATGAGTTCACTCAACTAAGGCCCTGCTCCAATCAGGCCCAATCCAAAGGCCTTTCAGCAGACCCACCTAAAGTGACCACTTTAACCACAATAGGAAGAATAAAGAAAAGTTTCTTTGTCTTTGTGATCTGGGAAAAGTTGCTTCAGTCTTTGGTATGCATTTTTTTTTATTTGAAGACAAACTGTCATATCACATTGCCTAGGTGATCATACAACTAGACATATTTTACGCAGTCTTTATGAGAATGGGGCTCATGGCCAAAATGGAAGTTGATTTCACTGACTTTCTCATACAAGGCCATCGTGAGCCATGCTGGAGTCAGGTCTCCCTTAGCCTCACCCAACAGAATATCCATCTGCAGCTGTATCTACTACACTGTAGGTATAGGATCCTGGAAAACAGGATCCATGTATTCTGCACATTTATATCCCCAGGGCTGAGCACAATGCTTGGCACAGAGTAGATGTTCAATTAATACTTGTTGGATGGGTGAATGAATGAATGAATGAATTTCATGGATAAGAAAAAGTGTAGAAACCAGTATCATTGACCCAAAAAAGGAGAGACAAGCATGGTGTATTTTGGAAAATTTTCCATCCCACAAATGATTCAAATACCAAAGTCCATGAGTTAAAAGGTTAAACCTTTAGTTATCCACCCTCTCCACCCAAAATGGTTGATGAATCATCTGCCTCTCTCACTCTTTTGCTTTCTCTCAATCTTCCTTTCCCTGGAGGCCAAAATCTGCAGCTATAATTTAGTCATGCAGTAAGTTTATTATTCATGTATTGGTTTGCTTGAAAAAGAGCTAGGGTTGAAGCCAGAGAGAAAACAAGACTCACGAAGCCATAATTTCTTAGAGGTAGAAAATTCTCACTCTTTTTACCCTACAGTGGCAGTAACATACCTGGCCCAATTCAATACCACAGCTCCTTCACTTTGTTTAGAAAAAGGTAAGCCACCCCCCAAAAAGAGGTTGCCTCCTCCTTCCCTTCCACTTCAGCTTCCTATTGAGTAATAGGGACATGCAAAGTGAAAAACAAATTCCTCTACTCTAGAAGAACTTATAGTTTATTTTTTTAAGATTTATTTATTTATTTATTCATGATAGATACAGAGAGAGAGAGAGAGAGAGAGAGAGAGGCAGAGACACAGGCAGAGGGAGAAGCGGGCTCCATGCTGGGAGCCCAACGTGGAACTCGATCCCGGGACTCCAGGATCACGCCCTGGGCCAAAGGCAGGCGTCAAACTGCTGAGCCACCCAGGGATCCCTGAACCTATAGTTTAAACACAAGCTAGAAAATATTAATTTTAAAGAAGGACCAAATTTTCATTCAATCTTTCTAGAACAACATGGATAAAGCTCTAATTGTGGGTTAAAACTTCATCCAAGATTTATATGTAAATATTCTCACCTCCTCCCTGTATTTGCCTTTTGTCTTTTCATTAATGATTTATAATATAGACCCATAAGTTAGCTTAATGACATGCTCATTTATCTAAAGTTTTGATCTCCTTGAAAGAATTTTTCTGTGCTTGTGAAACAGACTTTGAAAGATTTTAATGATTAAATGAAACCAATGGATCCCTAAAGACCGGAAATCCCAAGTTTCAAATGGTTTTCCAAAAAACTGAAAACTCTCCATTACTGAAAGTATGGCAAGGTAAAAAATAGCCTATTTGTCCTTTTTGATGCTTCTTTGTGCAATGGAATCCATGTAGGAAATGATTTCACATCATCTAAGCCTCTAAAAGTGGCCTCCAACATGACTAGTCCTAGAAAAGAACCAAATCTAACCTGCCAGCTTCAGGTAACCCCTCTTGATACTTTCTGTTGACAGGCTCGTCTGGGCCAGTAGTTTTCAATCTTGGCTGCACATTTGAATCACCGAGAGTTCTAGTGGGCATGCCCCATTGACCAAATCAGAATTTCCAAGAATGGAACGAAGACATCAGTACTTTTTAATGTTCTTTGAGGCATTGTAATGTGTGGCCAAGGGTTAGAACAACTGCTCCAAGCCAATGCTTCTCAAATTATTTTCCAATAGACCAACAATATAAAAATAGCCAAAAGAAGTAGTTCAAAGTGCATACCTTTGACCTCTACTATAAACCCAGTGGATGGGTATTTCAGAAAACCTACTAGTGTAACAGACCCTATTCAGGTGATTCTTATGCACGTTGTAATACATATTGCAGATTAGTTTTTCCTAATCCATTCCAGTTCCCTTACAGTAGTGGCTCTCAGAGTATGATCTCTGGTTAGCAACACCATCACCACGTGGGAATTTGTTAGAAACAAATTCTCTGGGGCCCCCACCCTAAACCTAATGAATTAGAAACTCTAAAGGTGGGCCCTAACAATTTAAGTTATAATAAACTCCCAGGTGATTCTAATGCATGCTCAAGTATGAGGACCGATGACTTATAACATGTCTTACTGAGATCTGAAGGTTAGAAAGCTAAAGATTACCTTTTCCATATTGTCTTAGAGCTCAGGCTCTTCTTGTGACTGGGCTTATTCACCTCTTTAAGGACTGAAGGGTAGGGATAAGAGGGAGACCATACTCCTCTTAGCAAGCATAACAGTGGAGGCAGATGGTTTTTCTGTGATAGTAGAGGTTCCAGTGCCTAGTCTCTACTCTGGTGGGTACTTACAAGCAGGACACAGAACTTCTTCTTTGTTGGCATGAAGCAGCTGAGGAGGTGTGCCCTTGAGCCAAGAGTGATGGCAATGGCTTCCTCATCCGCAGGGGGCAGCTGGAGTCATGTAGTCTTAAAATCAAGAGAGGGCAGAAACATCCTGAGGCCCCAGCTCCTGATCATTCTCCAGTAAAGGTAGAAGCTCCCTTGGTGAGCCAGTTACATTACTCCTGGAAGTCCAGTCCAGAACCTGCTCCTTTAATCCTCCCAAGAATTTCCTAAATTTCCTAATTCCTTTCATGCTTAAACTAAATAGAATATATTTAATAATCTGCAACTGGACCCAGACCAATGTAGCACTTATATTAAAGAACTGCTACTATAATTATTGATGTCAATATCTTTCCCAGCAGACAGATCCTGGAAAGCATGCATATGGAATTGTCCCAGAGTACTATTACCAAGACAGAGACTGTCTTTATTATTTGCTTATGCTGACTCCAATAAAGGGTGTCTCAGTCAGGTGCCCGATCTGCTCCATCATTTCCATCAGAACCCACCAAAGTCACCTCAAATTAAAATGCAGTTTAATTAAAACCTATTAGTAAGCAAACATGGGTCTGAGGCATGTCTCCTAACCTCCTCTAAACCCGCTAAACTGTAATGAAACCTCCCTTCTCTATGGAAATAATCTCTTCTCACCCCTTTCAACTGCAATGAAACTTCCCTTCTATATGGAACTTCTGGAGTTTCATTTGGTCAACTATGTATCTGCTTACTAAACTCTTAAAATTCAAGAATGTATAAGAAGAGAGCGTTGCCTTCAAATATTTTGCAGACCAATATAGGAGTGGAAAGATTCCTTAAAGTTGTCTATATTGATAGAAATGCAAGCAAATGCCCACCAAATATTCCACTGCACCTAGTTCAAGTCATGAAAAAATGACTTAAGTGGCCATCAAGAAATTTTGATGCTGTCCTTAATTCAACAACTTTACTTCTGGCTTAGAAATATTTTGGCTTCTTTACAATTCAACAATAGCACATGAAAGTAACAACAGGTGTAGAAAACCACAGAACCTGGAATAGAGTAGATATTTAGAAAGTGTAGAGCTGGGATCCCTGGGTGACTCAGCGGTTGAGCGCCTGCCTTCGGGCCAGGGTTGAGTCCCAAGTCGGGCTCCCTGCATGGAGCCTGCTTCTCTCTCTGCCTGTGTCTCTGCTTCTCTCTCTCTCTCTCTCTCTCTCTCTCTCTCATTCTCTCTCTCTGTGTGTCGTTCATGAATAAATAAATAAAGAAAATCTTAAAAGAAAAAAAAGTGTGGAGCTAATGGATTAGCTTTATCTTTTGGACTGGGCCATTAAAACCTTCCCACATCCCTTTCCTGCAGTTTGTGTCCAAAAGTGATGATTCTGTCACAGCTCATCACTGGATGAAGGACCAGCATGACTTAAACTGTAAGAGAGTTGACATCAATAGCCAGACCCATCACGTCTATCAGAAACCATCATGTATTCGGGCACCCGGGTGGCTCAGTCGGTTAAGCATCTGCCTTTGGCTCAGGTCATGATCCCAGGATCCTGGGATCAAGTCTAGCATCAGGCTCCCTGCTCTATCCCTCCACCCTGCTCATTTCTCTCTCTCTCTCTCTCTCTCTCTCTCATGCTCTTTCTGTCTCTCAAAAATAACTAAATGAATACATAAGATCTTTAAAAAATAAAAACAAGAAATCATTATGTATTCTATACACAGGATAAATCTGACCACAGGGTAGCAGAGACAGTTGTCTCTGTCATCTGGTTTAGAAAGGAGAGCACAAATACCCTCCAAAATCTCTAGCCCATCCTGTACCATTCCTAATTCTAACACTGAAACTTCATCTCTAGGATCACGGTTGCTCTTAATCTCAGCCAGGACAGCAAGCCCTGAAAGTAAGCCACAGTGATGCAAAACCACAGAATAAAAGTGGTACATCTTCCTTGAGAATCCATTTTGCTTGAAAATTTGGAGAGATGCACACTCTCTGTACATTTAAACAGATATGCAGATATTTCAGAGTGGAATTCAATCCCCACGTTAATTTTAAAATCTCTATTGAGGTATAACATGCATACAGATAAATGCATATATCACGAGTACAATTTGATGACTTTTTCAAAAATCAAGAGACAGAACATTACCAACATCCCAGAAGTCACTCTTTTTTTAAAATTTTTTTTTATTGGAGTTCAATTTGCCAACATATAGCATAACACCCAGTGCTCATCCCATCAAGTGCCCCCCTCAGTGCCCGTCACCCAGTCACCCCCACCCCCCGCCCACCTCCCTTTCCACCACCTCTTGTTCATTTCCCAGAGTTAGGAGTCTCTCATGTTCTGTCTCCCTTTCTGATATTTCCCACTCATTTTTTCTCCTTTCCCCTTTACAGAAGTCACTCTTATGCTTCTTTCAGATACTACCCCCCAAGGGTAATTCCTTAACTTTATGTAAATAGAATCATACTATGTGCTTAGCCTCTGGATTCTTTTTGCTCAACATTGTGTTTGTGAGATCCATCCATATTGTTGCATGTAGTTGACGGTCATTCATTCTCATCACTATGTAGTATTCCATTGCGTGAATATACCACAATTTATCTATTCTGCCATTCATAGTCATTTAAACAGTTTCTAGTTTAAAATTATTGTGAATAGTGCTGCTATAAATAGTCTTGTACATGTCTTTTGGTGGAAATAAGCATTCATTTGAGCTGGGTATATAACCAAGAGTCGAACTGTAAGATCATACAGTGGGCATTTGTTCCACTTCCGTAGACACTACAAAAGGTTTTCCAAAGTGGTTGCATCAAGTTCCATTTATTTCTAAAATTAGTTTTTAAATGGGACTCTAAAGAAATCTCATCCTTGAATTGATGTTTTGACTATCCCCTTGGAAGATCTCAGTTTTTACTCTTTGATTTATTTTAAGATTTTGTACTGGGTGCCTGGGAAAGTGGCATCCATTTTTAGTCAAGTATATCATGGTTACTGGGGCTGATTTTCACAATTATTTACTTAAGAAATTATAAAAACCATCACTACTTGTATTTGTTATCTATCACTGCATATCAAATTACCACAAACTTAGCAATACAAACAACAGTTCCTATAGGTCAGGAGTCCAGCCACAGCTTAGCTGGGTACACTGTTTTAGGTCTCTGACTACATTCAAGGTCTTGGTCAGGGTCTAGCTGTCAGAGGGTCCACTGGGAGAAGATTTATTTCTAAGCTTTCTCAGATTGTTGGCAGAATTCATTTCCCTGTAACTGTAGCACTGAGGGCCCTGGGTTTTTATTAACTGTTGGAGACTTCCCTCAAGTCCTAAAGGTATACTTCTCTCCCAATTCCTATGTGGACTTCTCACATTATTGCTTACTCCTTCAAAGCAGCAAGGAGAATCTCCCTCTAATCTTCTACTATAGCATCATATAATATAATGTAGTCATGGAACATCCCATCACTTTTTTCATATTCTATTGATCAGAAGCAAGTCACAGGTTCCCACCCACATTCAAAGGCAGGACAGTACAGATAGGTGTGGCTACCAGAAATCAGAAAATCATTGGAGGTCACCAGAGGTCTGTCTAACATTGCTTCTTGAGCTCCTGTTATGTTCTAAGCCTCATGTAAGCACTTTATTCCCATTAGCTCACATAATCCTTTCAAAATTTTCACAGTAAGTGGTGCCTGGGTGGCTGAGTCACTTGAGTGTTCGATTCTGGATTTCAGCTCCGGTCATGATCTCAGGATCATGAGAATGAGCCCTGCGTCAGGCTTCATGCTCAGTGGGAAGTCTTCTTGAGATTCTCTCTCTCCCTCTCCCTCTGTCCCTCTTATCTCTCTCTGTATGTGTCAAATAAATAAAATAAATATCTAAAAAAAGTTCACAGTAAATATTTGTGAATATTCGTGTTTGTCAGGGTTCTTGGCTACAGACTACCAACAATAGTCATGGCTAATTTTAGTTCAGATATATTTTATTGGAAGGATATTGGGTAGTTCACAGAGTCCAGAAAAGATGCTAAGTCCAACTTGGAGAATGGATGAAATGTAACAGTGGGGAGAGTAGATCAGGAGCCAGAAATTAGTCAAGTCATACCATAGGAAGAATCTGGTGGAGATGCCTTCACTACTTCCCCTGCCACTGAATATCTTGCTCCCTGCCTCTGCATCCCTCCAAGAATAAAGTCTAAGTCACTGCACTCATGGTGGAGGGATCTCCAAAATGTCTGTTATTCATCTGCAACAAGTATAGAATTTGAAAATAAGCATTTAGAAATTTTATAGTACTTTGATGGAGTAATTTTCTGTCAAGAACCTAATAATATATAATTGAGGTTTGTAGTTTTATGACTTTTTTCATTTATTATTCATCTCTAGTGACTCATTTTTATGGTCTGTTATAAAATATTACTCCCTAGAAAATTGGAAATTTTTAAAACCTGGCCCTCCAGCATGGATAGTTTGTAATGGTCTAAACTGTCATGGTTGGCATTAGCTACTGGCTTCAGAGGTGAACTCAAGAGGGCATACCTGAGTCTTGGGCCTGCATAGTGGCTGCCATCTTGGAGTTCAATAACCTGCTGTTTTCAATGTCTGTGTATCTATGCCTGAGCCTCTCATAGGTGGGCTCCCCAGATGTAGAAAGGGGTACAGATGCCAACAAGCCAAAAGCATGACAGAAAGAATGGGGAAGAGGGAAAGGGAAATATTTATTTTAAGGAATTGGCTCACACTGTTGTGGAGGTTGGCAGATCTGAAATCTATAAGCTGGCCAACAGGCTAGACACTCTAGCAAAATTTCTATGTTACAATCTTGAGGCAGAATTTCTTCTTCTCTGGGAAATCTCAGTTTTTCTCCTAAGCCCCTCAACTGATTGGATGAAGGCCACCCACATTATCAAGGGTAACTTCCTTTACTTAAGATCAACTGATTGGAAATATTAATCATATCTATTAAACACCTTCCTGGTAACATCTAGACTAGTGTTTGACCAAACGACTGGGCACGATAGCCTAGCTAAGTTGACACATCACCATCACAGTGACATAGCCGCTAAATTCTACTGACTCATTCATAGTCTGCTAAGAATTGTGGTGGAGAAGTGTAGCAATTGCTCTCAGTACCACTATGCACAAAGACCTGTGTTAAGTGACAGTGCCTAGGCACTAGTACTATACCATGAAGACCTTGACTGGCTGGCTGGTTCCCCAAGGCATGACAACAGATGGGAAATGCAAGGTTGGGAATGGAGCATGGGAGGGAAGGGGCAACAGAGGACCAAGGTTTGGGGAAGGCGGGCTTGAAGAGAGAGGGCAGTGCAGACTCTAGCTTATAGCCAAGGTATTGTGAGGTAATGGTATGCAAAGACACAGAGGGGCACGTGAACCATAGACAGAAGGAAAGTAGCTGGAGAGGGGGAAGACATGCCCCTCCAAGATACTTCCTAAATGCCATCACATTGGAAGGGCCAGCCCTGGAAAGTAATCTGAAAAAAATGTTATTCAACCAGTCCACATTTCAAATTGTAGAATTTTACTTTTCATATGGCAATAGAAAGGCAGAAAATCATGTTCATCAGAAGAGAAACTAGCTCAAAGGATTATGCCCCTGGAAATTTAAGATTGTATTTTGACTGGATTGTATTTTTATTTAAGGTTTGGTTTTTTTGGTGGTTTTTCTAGTGTTGGTATCGGTATAGGTGAGTCTAACCTTTCATCACTAAGTATCCCCACTTTAAATAGGAGACCCAGTCTTCTAGAAGACTCAACACACTCAGGCCTATAGATCCACTTGCTTCCCCATTTCACTCTGAGCCCACACTGGACAGTGAGACCTGTCCTTGTTCACTTTGAATTCCATACTTGGGTACTTAACCACAACTTGACTGCAAGAGCATGGGAGCCCACTGGGTCTATTTTGAAATCTTCCAGAGGTGGGCTTTACTTGCTTCCTACATCTCAGCAACTCACACAGTCACAATTCCCTGGGTCAGCTGCCCCCGAAAGAAGGGAAGATATGGGACTGCCATTGAGCTTGAAGTTCATGCTTTTAATTGAGAATCAAGGTGGGGGGAGGAAAGGAGCTTTTTATTTTTCCCAACTTTTTATGATGAATGTTTTTAAACAGAAAAGTTGAAAGAATTATACAATAAACACCCATATACTTACCCTGTTGACTCTACGCTTACCATGTTGCTATGCTTGCTTTATCTCATATCTATGCTTCTCCTCATGTTTCTCTCATTTATGACTTTATCTTAACTTTTTGGATCCATTTCAAAGTAAAATGCAGTCATCAGTATATTTTACTGCCGAACACTTCAACACGCATAGCATTAACTAGATTGAGCTGAGTTTTAGTAACCGAAAGTGACAAGAAAGCTTTGGAATCCACCCAAGGTATCATTAAGGGATACAAAAGATATTCAATACAGCATGGTTGAAGGCAATGATTGCAGACAAATAAAATCCCTGGGAGGAAAAACTTATATGTAAGTGTAGTTCGTGATGCTACTTGTTCCATCCCTTGAAGGATATCCCTTTAATGTTTGTCTTTAGTCATATTACATACATCTCTATTAGCACCACACTGGTGTTCCACTGGTATAATGCAGGTATTCATTAAGATTTTTAACTATTTGTTTGTACATGAAGTTTTTATTATTAATGAGTTTATTTAAACATGATTATTTATTCAGTAGCAATGTACATAGACACATTTTCTGGGCAAGTACTTATATAATACCTGTATGCATGTGTGCATGTATATGTATATACACATACATGCATATATGTATATACTTAGACATTAAATTATGTAAGGAATGTGGGAGCTAACCTAGTGCCAACCATAAGAGTGAAGCACTAAATATCTTAGATTAAAACATTCTTCTCCCTGTGACTCCCAAAATAATGTATTTCTCTTACCCTTTGCATACTTTTATTTCATTTTAAATTTTATTTTAAGTAGGCTTCACACCCAATGTGGGGCTTGAACTTACAACCCTGAGATTGAGTCACATGCTCTACCGACTGAGCCAACCAGGCACTCCATGTGCTTCTTTGTTTTAACCTATTTCCCTTCCTCCTACTGTTTCTTCTATATTACACACTTTATAGATGATACCCACTACCCAATTTGACTCGAAAATTTGCTTTGAGCTAAAATACCTCATGACTTTCACAGATGGTAAAACAACCCAATTTTAAGCTGTTGACCTAAGGCAAAATAATATACCTTTTTTGTTTTCAGGGGCCTTGGAATTCAGATTCTTTTGAAAGCTGTCACTAAGCCATTTGTCTCAGGAGGTAGCCTTAATCAAAGTAGAAGTATTCCTCATACTTTAGTAATAAAAATTAGTACTGTTGACTCACCGTCTATCAAACAGCGGGTAATACACTGGGTAGTTCATTGATTTCAACCATTCAACAGCTATTTGTGGACTGCTTCCTATGTGCCAGGCACAGTGCCAGGTGCTGCAGATAAAATAGCGAATAAGATGGGCCCACGAAGCAATTTAAATTGTAATTGGGACAAGTTTTAACAACAACCAAAAAAAGTGGTATTTGGAATGGATTAAACAGGGAAGGCCCTTACCTTATAGTCTGGGAGAATGGGGCAGTGTGGGGAGTGTTTAAGGCTTTCCTAAGGAAATGACATTTTATCTGAGACTTGACAGATGAGTAGCATTGGGCCAAGCAGGAAAAAAGAAGAGCATGCTAAGCAAAGAAAACAGGATATTTTAAAAACCCTTGATTAGGAAAGACGTAACTAAAATCAAGTCATCCTGCTTGGAGTCTTGGAGCCTTAGATCTTGACATTAACTTATTCATTGATGGGTAACCTCTGAAGGGTTTTAAGTAAAATTAGAAATTGTTTTGATCATAATTCAACCACTATTAGCAAAGGATGCATTGTTTATAAGCCCTTACGTTCTTTTTCCACCTTCTGGCTATTGTGAATGATGCTGTAATAACTTTGGCATATGAGTATCTGTTTATGAGTCCCTGTTTCCAATTCCTTTGCGTATATACCTAAGAGTGGAATTGCCAGGTCATATAGTAATTTGATATTTAACTTTCTGAAGAACCACCAAACTGTTTTCACAGTAGCTGCACCATTTTATGTTTCCATCAGGAAAGGACGAGGGTTCCAATTTCTTAACATCCTGTATTATGATTATGATTGTCATTCTAGTAGGTGTGAAATGGTATCTCACTGTGGTTTTGATTTCCATTTCTTTTTGTTTTAAGATTTTATTTATTTATTCATGAGAGACAGAGAGAGAGAGGCAGAGACACAGGCAGAGGGAGAAGCAGGCTCCATGCAAGGAGCCCAACATGGGACTTCATCCTGGGACTCCAGGATCCCTCCCTAGGCGGAAGGCGGTGCTAAACCGCTGAGCCACCAGGGCTGCCCTGATTTCCATTTCATTAATGACTAATGGTGTTGAGCATCTTTTCATGTACTTGTTGGCAATTTGCATATCTTCTCTGGAGAATTTTTTTATTCAAGTCCCTTTATGCATTTTTAATTGGTTTATTTATCTTTTTGTTGCTGAGTTACAGGAGTTCGTTCTATATTCAAGATATTAAACTCTTATCAGACAGGAGTTGCAAATATTTTCTCCCATTCTGTAGACTGTCTCTACATTCTCTTAAGGGTATCTTTTTTTTTTAAGATTTTATTTATTTATTCATGAGAGACAGAGAGAGAGAGGCAGACACACAGTCAGGGGGAGAAGCAGACTCCATGCAGGGAGCCTGGTGTGGGACTCGATTCCGGGTCTTCAAGATCAGGCCCTGGGCCGAAGGCGGCGCTAAACCTCTGAGCCACCCGGGCTGCCCTCTTAAGAGTATCTTTAGATGAACAAAAGTTTTTAATTTTCAAGAAGTCCAGTTGCTCTGTTTTTTCTTTTGTTGCTTGTGCTTTTGGTGTTATATCTAAGAATCTATTGACAAATATAAGGTCATAAACCTTTTCCCTATGAGTTCGTCCAAGAAGTCTGGAGTTTTAGCTCTAATATTTACATCATTGATACATTTTGAGTTAATTTTGGTATATGATGTGAAGCAAGAGTCCAACGTCATTCTTTTGTATGTGGAAATCCAATTTTCCTAGCACAATTTACTAAAGAGATAATTATTTCCCCATTCAGTGGCCTTGACATTTTTGTCAAAACTCAGTTGGCCATAGATGTATGGGTATATTTATGGGGTCTCAATTCTATTTAGTGGGTTTATATATCTATCTTTATGCCAGTACCACACTGTTTTGATTGCTGTAGCTGAGTAGTAATTCTTGAAGTCAGGAGGTATGAGGCCTCCACCTTGGTTTTTCTTTTTCAAGATTATTTTGCCTATTCTGGGACCCTTAGAAATCCATATGAATTTAAGAATCAGCTTTTTCACTTCTGGGGAAAAAAAGTTGTTAAAATTGTGATAAGAATTGTGTTGAATCTGTAGATCACTTTGGGTACTGTTGACATTTTAAAATATTAAATCTTGTAATCAATGAACAATAGATGTCTTTCTATTTATTTAAGTCTTCCTTCATTATTTTCAGCAATGCTTCATAATTTTCAGTATAAAAGGTTTTTGCCTCTCAGTTAAATTTATTCCTAAGTATTTTATGCTTTTAGATGTTATTATAAATGGAATTGCTTTCTTAATTTTCATTTTGGATTGTTCATTGCTGGTGTTTAGAAACGCAGCTTATTTTGTGTTGATTTGTAGTCTATAACTTTGCTGAATTCATTTATTAGCTCTACTATCTTTCTTATAGATTCTTTAGGATTTTCTATATTAGGACCATATCATCTGCAAATATAGTTTTACTTGTTTCTTACAAAGTTAGATGCCTTTTGTTTCTTTTTCTTATCTAGTAGCTCTGGCTAGAACCTCCAGGACAATGTCAAATAGTTCACTGCCTGATTTTATAAATAATTTTTTTATTGGAGCACAGTCATACTTATTTGTTTAAATATTGTTATGCCTGCTTTTGTGCTACAATGGAAAAGTTGAGCAGTTTGACAGAGACCAATTGGCTTAAAAATTTAAAAATATTTACTATCTAGCCTTTTATAGAAATAGTTTGACAACTTCTCCTCTAGGCAGGCATATAATCAAGTCTGAGGCCCACCATATTATTTCACTCGTGTGGAATTCAAGGGGGAAAAAAAGAACAAACAAGGAAAAAAAGGAGAAAAAAAAACAGGCTCTTAACTATAGAGAACAAACTGATGATTGCCAGAGGGGAGGTGAGTGGAGGGATAGGTAAAATAGATAAGAGGGATTAAGACTACACTTATCTTGATGAGCACTGAGAAATGTATAGAATTGTTGAATCATTATAATGTACACCAGAAACTAATATAACAATGTATGTTAATTAAGCTTGAATTTAAAAAAATTCATGGAGGAAGAAGGGCATGTTCACCATGCCCAAAAGTGTTGATGAAGTAAAAAGCTTGGCGTTTTCATCTAACCTGTAAGTGATTAGTGGAAAAAAAAAAAAAGATGGTCTTGATTTGAGATATATATTAGAGAATGAGAAGATTTTTTATGTTATTTGAAGCCGTGGAAGTTAGAGGAACACTTATAATGAACGACGTGGGTCAAGGATCAAGACTTGATGTATTTCAATACTTAATGATAAGGATGAAAAAGCCCGTCACAAAAGACTGAAGAGTGTGTGCATCAGAGAGCATGGTGTACTTCAGAGAAACGAAGTAAAAAGAATATTTCAAAAATAGGAGGAATTTTTTTTCAATAGGGAAATAGTCAACAATGTAAAAAGCTGACTAAAAAATCAAATTAAATGAAGACTTTAAAATGTCCATTGTTTTTAGCAGCAGTTACAGGTCACTGTATAAGAGAAACTTCAGTTAAACATGGACAGGAAAGACTGAACAATGAATTTGAACATAAAGGAATCTATATCATTCAAGATACTGTCATGAAATATATCACACACTCAAATTAAATAAATTAGAAGAGTCTAATAAATGGAATATTTACAAAGTTGTTGGCAGAGTGGAGGGAAACCAACAAAGGATGTTGATGCATCTGAGGGCTAGCAACAGCAGGGCAACCATTATTACCCTTAGGCCTGAGGGGGCAAAAGGGAAGCAGTTATCTTTCCTGCAGACATTAGCTATAGAAGAGGGATGTCTAATAGGTGTAGTCACCTTCAGTTGAGAAAAGAGCCAACACACTGAGGATCATGGGGGGAGGAGCTGGAGGAGTATATATCTTGACCTCTCTCTACTCTTTCTCTAATATCCTCATAGGGCCTGAAAGTTAATCAATGCAACTTGAAGGCAGAGGGCCAGGAAGGTCATTGACATCATCTGTTAATATCAGCTTTCTTGGGATAGAGCAGAGTAGAAAAGCATAGAGAGTAGATCTGGGGCAACCAGAAGATATCCAGCATGAACCGAGGTATCTTATGAACCAAAGTTTCTGAGAAAGTGAGAAAGGAAGAGATGCAAAGTGGAGGGATTATCCTCTCCTTGGAAAAGAATACCTCCCTCCTTGGTAATAAGAGGGAATGGGGAAGGCTCATTGTGTTGCCAGTGAGTTTGTAAATATGATGGTAGGAAGCTGATGGAGTTCTGATAGGATGGCTGCTGTTTTCTCTGCAAAGGACAAGCAATGCTATTTAAGAGTAAAGAGGGTAAAGGGTAAGGAGAGCAGAGAAATTGGAGAATAGAGTTGCGAATGTGAATGTGTGAAGAATAATGAAAAGAGCTGGAGGACAAGATGGCCAGAGAAATGAAGTCAACTGACCATACATATTCAAAGCCCAGATTAGGTTAGTGCTAAATAACAAAAATTCAGCTCAGTAAATGTGAAGATCTAATTGGCTTTATTAAATGATTCATGAATGGGGCAGCATCTAGCAAACACAAAGAAGCTCCATTGAGCTGCAGAAAAAGAAAAGTCTTTAAAGGCAAAAAGGGAACAGAAAAAAGGAAATTATTAGCAAAAAATCCATTGTTCTAGGCAAGGTTGCCCTCCTAAGGGGAACGGAAGAGGCCTATCAGCAAATTTCCTAGTGCTGACCATGAAATTCCATGTTGACTGGTTAAAGGTGACATTCCTGGAGGTGGGGGGGTGAAACTGCAGTGAGGTTAGGTATTAGATCTTGGTTTGGTGACAGAACCTTAACGTAAGTGACTCCATTTTGGGCCTGTGGTTTGCTTTTTAACACTAGTCACTTGGAATTTAAAGTGGACATATATCCGATTGCTTGTATGATTTTCTCCAGTTGCTCTTCAGATATAATCTTTTAAAAAATACTTACAAATATTAATTTAGGGGCAGCCCAGGTGGCTCAGTGGTTTGGCGCCACCTTCTGCCCAGGATGTGATCCTGGAGACCTAGGTTCGAGTCCCACATTGGGCTCCCTGCATGGAGCTTGCTTCTCCCCCTGCCTGTGTCTCTGCCTCTCTCTCTCTGTCTCTCATGAATAAATAAATAAAATCTTTAAAAAAACAAATATTAATTTAAATACAACAATCTCACAAGATAGTTATTATTATCCATATTTCACAAGTAAGAACATTAAGGATAAGAAACATTAAATGATCTACCAACGTTTACTCAATTAATCAATGTTATTCTAGGATAATCCAACTTTTTCTCATGATGCTGAAATCATGAGATTTCACCCAAAAGAACACTGATAGGAAGGACTATAAATTATTTTCCTATCAAGGTATACAAGCACGAAAATAGGTGAAACATAATAGTCAAAGGAGGACAGGAAAATAGAAAGCAAGTGTGTGAATAATTGGTCTCGTGCACTAGAGTATGCATAGAAGGAAAGCTGATCAGAAGATAGCACATATTTTTATTTAGTTTGTGTTGCCTGGTCATATAGGATGACCATCTAATTCCCAAACTAAAACGTTTTGAAGAAATAAACATTTGAAGAATTACAATTGCACGCTTTTTTTGAAATATTTATTTCTTGACCAACAAAACTGGACTAATATCATTGGTAAAACTAAAAAATGTTGGGGCACGTAGATGGCACAGTTGTTTGATCATTCAACTCTTGGTTTTACTCAAGGTGTGATCTCAGGGTCATGAGATAGAGCCCTACATTGGGCTCCACGTTCAGTGGGGAGTCTACTTGGGATTCTCTCTCCCTCTCCCTCTCTCCTTCCTGTTCAGGCTCTCACTCTCTAAAATAAATAAATCTTTTTAAAAGAACTAAAAACTGCTATATTTAAAATATTTTTAAATATGAAATTTTTTAAAAGTAACACTGTTTCCATGTAAAAGACTTCTCAAAATGTTGTTTCAAAATTAAAAAATACATAAAGAGAATAATTATTTTTGGTAAATATACATGCACTTTAATCAGTTTATTAATAATATCTATTTGTAATATTAAGCTATTGACTTTTTTTTCAGAAAATGTATTTTTTCAATAGGGCTTAATAACATTGCCTGCAATAGTCTCCAAAATTGTAGTTTATAGCCAATATATTTGAAAATTTTGATAACTTCAACTTATTCTTTTCTGAAGATTTTAGTATTTTTAATTGAGAAAATATTCTCCCTATAAAGGTAAAGGTATCTGATAACTCTAGAACTGCTAATTAGAGAGTATTCTCAATTATAATTCTTTTACTGAAAAATGTATAAATATTTTGAAGGGTACTTTTTGTTTCCATTTAGGGTCCTTCAGCAAATATTTTTACAAGATAAAACTCATTAAGTTCTCTGAATTTATGATTCTTTTGAATGGTTCACCAAATTTTAACACTGCTAAATCAAGGCCATCTCAAGTTTATTCTATTCCAGTACAGATTATAAACTTCTCTAATTTAAAATAAGAGATGCATCAAGTCAAGATGTTACAAAGTGCAGTTGTAGAACACCAAAGTTAAACTTCATACACAGTTTGGGCTCTCAATATACAATTTATTAAATGATAAATTTCAATCTCTTCCCAAATAAAAGCTTTATTTTCATAATTGCAATTTGCTAAAAGCTTCAGAAGCTGAAATTTTTGGTACTTCATTTCTTGAGTACTTTGATTAAAAATTTCCAGATGATTTTGAACAAAACACAAAGAACTTGTTTACAATAACATTCAATACTCTGTAGGACACTTTAGTTCATTAACAACACACTTCTACAAAGACTCAAATATTTTATAAATCTGAGTCATGACAAACAAAAAGAGAATCATATACTGCCATGTTCCACATCAGATTTTTCACAGAAGTTTGTAATTCAATTATCCTAAATATGTACATGTATATGTAAATACACTTGTAAATGCTGACAGCTATAGCTTCTCTCTCCATCAGTAGAGTATGGCAGTGTAGATATAATGATGATATAATCCACAACCAGTTCCAAGTGTATTTCTGCTTTATAGGTTTCTCCTTTTTTAAAAGATTTTATTTATTTATTTCAGAGAGATAGAGAACACAAGCAGGGGTGAAAGGAGGGGGAGGGGGAGGGGCAGAGGACAAAGCAGACTCCCCGCTGGGTAGGGAGCCTGATGCAGGACTCTGTCCCAGGACTCTGGGATCATGACCTGAGCCAAAGGCAGACGCTTAACCTACTGAGCCACCCAGGTGCCCCAGGTTTCTTAATTTAGTAAGAATATTGTTTTTGCCAAGATAATTATATTCCACCTAAATTTGTATTTGTATTATCATCACAACAAAATTATTTTATCTTCATTATTGGATTTTTATTTTTAATTTATTTTTCATTATTGGATTTTTAAACTGAATTTATAAATAAGCATTTTAAAGTGAGATGTTTTACCTTTAACAAAGTTGACTTCCAAAAGCTATACTTTGATTGCATCAATCTGATGAAAAAATTAAGCCATTACTGAAATTAACCAATTTTCTCTTTGAAGCATCTAATGTCATCGATATAAAACAGGCCTCATTTAACTGTGTGCAAAGATCTTCTGTTAATGGAGCCAACCTGTTAACGCTATCACTTTGCTCTTTATACATGCATGGGAAAACATGGAATTGAAAATGAATGAAATTAATTTAGAGGACTTGTCATTTGATCTAATTGAAAAACCGTGCTTCACAGAATGCCATGCAAATTCTCCTTCTGCAGCTAACTTTTGAAATAGATCTTGATGTTCTCTCAGTGGATTGGGGTCTTCTGGTTTTCATATAGTGATATCACTATGACTTCTAGTTGGAAGGTAAATGTTGACAAACCTTTTTGCGCAGGTTATACATTCACCATCTCTCTTTTTTTAAGAGAGAAAAATTCTCTAGTTCTTAACAAAACATACTTTCTTTTTCTCACTGCCACTGAAAATTTATTGCCGTAGAGAGGGTGTATTCACAAAAAATCAAACCAAAAAAAACCAAACAAACAACACAACAACATTACCAAACAAAACAAGTAAATAGCTGCAGATTTACATCTTAACATAATTAATAAAACTACTGCAGTAAGAGTGTTCTATTTTCACTTTATGCTATAGGTTTCCCATATGCATTTCACTTACAGTTAACCATGGTATCTCACATTTCCTCCTGACCCTTTGAACTGGCAACTTAATGCATCTTTTTGTCTAAGAATTATTTTTTAATATTTTATTTATTTATTTGAGAGAGAGAAAGAGTGTGTGGGTGTGTGCGCAAGCGGCCCTCACATGTGCACAGGAGTAGGGGCAGGGGTAGGGGCAGAAGGAGAGGGAGAAGCAGATTCCCTGCTGAGCAGGGACACCCCCTCCCCCACATGGGGCTTGAACTTTATGCATCTCAATTGTGGCATGGGTCACAGCATAATTGGCTGGTACACTGACCAGCACTGGACTTGCATCAAATAGATCACCAAACACCAAGGGTTAGCAATCTCTAACTAATGGAGTCTGAGAGAACTTGGTTCCACCAGCAAGCTGCAAGCTGTACATAAAAAGGAGGTGTTTGTTATATTGCATCTGTAAAGAATTGCCATTTTTTACATTTAAACACATGTTAAAGTGACAACTCTGCACACTACCCACGCATCTCATACACTACTACATGAGACATTTCTTTGCTTTGAAATCTATTTTACCTAATATATTTTTTTTAACTAGGCTCCACACCCAGCATGGAGCACAATGCAGAGTTTGAACCCACTACCCTGAGATTAAGATCTGAGCTGAGATCAACTGTCTGCCACTTAACCGTCTGAGCCACCCAGGGGCCCACTTGACCTGACATTTAATATATCTACTCCTGCTTTATCTTTGTTGTTAATATTTGCATGGCACACTTTCTTCTGTCCTTTTACTTTCAACCCACTTATGTCATTGTATTTAAAGTGAGTTTCTTATACACAACATATAGTTGGGTCGTGGGTTTTTTAATCCACTCTGCCAGTCTGTTTTTAATTGATGTATTTAGACTATTGACATTTAAAGTAATAATTGATATGTTAGGGCTTCTACTTCCAATGTATTTTTTAAGATTTTATTTATTTATTTATTTATTTATTTATTTATTTATTTATTCATTCATTCATTCATTCATTTGGGAAAGAGAGAGCACAGAGGGAGAGTGATGGGGAGAAGCAGACAACCCACTGAGCAGGGAACCCAATGAGGAACTTGATCCCAGGACCCTGAGATCATCACTTGAGCCAAAAGCAAACACTTAACCAACTGAGCCACCCAAGTGCCTCTACTTCCATTTTATTATCTGCTTCTGATTATTGCCTGTATTTCTCAATCCCAGCCTTCCAGTAGAACACTTGAACATTTTTAAGTTTTTGTCTTGATTTAACTCCAAAGAGAATAAAATACTTCTGAATCTAATAAAACATGTACAGCATTTGTATCCTGAAACTTACAAAATGTTGATGAAAGAAATTAAAGAAGAACTAAATAAAAGGAGTGACATATTGTGTTCATGGATTGGAAGACCCAACATAGTAGAGCACCTGGGTGGCTCAGTCGGTTAAGCATCCGACTCCTGATCTCAGCTCATGTCTTGATCTCAGGGTTGTGAGTTCAAGCCCCGTATTGGGCTCCAACAATGTGGAGTGGAACATACTTTTTTTTTAAAAAAAAGATTCAATATAAGGGCACCTGGGTGGCTCAGTCATTTAAGTGTCTGCTTCAGCTCAGGTCATGATACCAGGGTCGGGAGATCGAGCCCCACATCTAGAACCACTCTAACCCATGCTAAGGCTTACTATATAGGTGTCATAGTCAAGACAAGTACTATGCAGAGGAATAGACACATGGGACAATGGAAAAGAAGAGGGAAACCAGAACTAGACCAACATGAATATGTCCAACTGATCTTTGAAAGATGTTCAAAAGCAATTCGTAACAAAGTGTCTAAATCTACTTTTGATGTTTGTTAACAGCTTCCAGGTATACCTAGCCCTTCTCTTCTTTTGCCATACCTACATATGGGCATGTTGATAAGGAAGTGTGGGCACTTCGTCCCCCTTGGCACCTCCAGGGAAGATCAAAGTATGAAAACCTGCCCACACCTGGGCATTCCCACCCTTACCCCAGCCCCTAATCATAATAAAATCCAAAGCCACTTGTCTTTCTCTTTATTCAAGCCACTCCGGATTGTCTTGTGCACCTGCCCTTCCCTCCCCACAGAAAGCCATATTACGTGAACTCTTTGCATACTGTCTTCCTATGTGTGTGGTATCATCAGTCTCAACACCACAATCAGCTTTGGGCCTGGGAGGTGATCCCGCTGGCCACAAAACAATTGTTGCCGTGAACAGGATTGGGGAGCATATCCCTACACACTTATCAGGATCGTTCAAAGAAAAATAGTCCTCACGTCAAATGATGGCAACAATGCAGAGAAACTGGATCTCTCATACCCTGCTGGTGGGAACGTAAAATAGTACAGGCACTCTGGAAAAGAGTGTGGTAGTTTCTTTAAAAAACCAAACATGTGCTTACTATACAACCCAGATATTACATTCTTGGGCATTTATCCCAGAGAAATGAAAACTTATGTCCACACAAAGACTTGTACTCAAATAGCCATAGCATAGCATCTTTATTCATAATAGCCCGAAGCTGGAAACAACTTAAAGTTCATGAACTGATTAATGAATAAACAAAATATGGTACATTTAAACTGTGGAATGGTATAAAAGGGAAAAAAACTACTCATACTGGCAGTAATATTAATGGTCCTCAAGGAAATTATGCAGGATGGTGGGGGGGGCAATTCCAAAAGGTTATATCCTGCATGATTCCATTTCTATAACAGTTTTGAAGTGACAAAATTATAGAGATAGAGGTTAGTGATTGCCAGGGCTTGGGTACAGGGATGAGGCAAGGGTAAAAGTTAATACAACAGATTCTTATGATGGAGTTCTTCTGTATCTTATATTTTTAAGATTTTATTTATTTATTCATGAGAGACACAGAGAGAGCGGCAGAGACATAGGCAGAGGGAGAAGCAGGCTCCCTGCGGGGAGCCTTTACATGACTCCATCCCAGGACCCCAGGATCACAACCTGAGCTGAAAGCAGACACTCAACCAGTGAGCCACCCAGGCGTCCCTCTTCTGTATCTTAATTGTGGTGGTGGTCACAGTATTCTACACATTTGATAAAACTGCACAGAACAACACACACACACACACACACACACACACACAGAGGACTGTATATAAAACTGATGAAATCTGAATCAGGAAGGTCGATTGTATCAATGTCAGTTTCCGGGTTATAACACTGTAGTATAGTTATGCTAGATGTTACCATCCGAGGTGGTGATAGGATATAAATGATCTCTCTCTATTATTTCTTACAACTGGGCGTGAGTACACAGTCTTTCAAAATAAAACCTTTTTAAAAACAACTCTCCCAATGTCTAGGCTATTAAAAAAAAATTCAAACCCATGTTCCAGTTTGGACAGTAAGTTAAATGTTCACTGTAGAGGGACGCCTGAGTGGCTCAGTGGTTGAGCATCTGCCTTCGGCCCAGGGCTTGATCCTGGGGTCCCGGGATCGAGTCTCACATCGGGCTCCCTGCAGGGAGCCTGCTTCTCCCTCTGCCTGTGTCTCGGCCTCTCTCTCTGTGTCTCTCATGAATAAATAAAATATTTTTTTAAAAAAGAAATCTTCTGGAAATCACTTTCTTTAAGTATCTCAGATCCCAAAGTTGTGCTATTTAGCTGAGAGAAGGTCTTTTCCACACTGCTTCCTATACTCAGAATGAATCACATGGCACTGGCATTGGCAATCAGGATGTAAGCACACCTAATTCACTTGGACAATGTGCCATGTTAGTAGACAGTTACAAGGAGAAAACTATAATTGTTTTGATGACAATAACTGAAGGCAATTGTGCCAAGTTCTAGGATATTACCTTCCCCTTGGTGAAGCATGAATAATCTATCACTTGTAAATTTTAAGAATATGTGCTCCGTGCAACTTACAATTTTCCCTCACACCTGCTGCTCCTCCTCCACTGTTCCCCAAGTCCCTTAATGGTATTTAGCCACTGTCACCTTCTGCCTTCTTCAGTACTGCTCAGTGTGAGCCTGAGAAACCTTCAACCGGTCCTGCTGTGTTCCCAGCTGGAGAGCGATAGGGATCTCTGCCACCAACAAGTGAGTCAGGAGTTACTGGTACAACCATCAATCTCACATCCTGAGTGTCTCTTGCTGTAAAACTGAGCTTTCTCAGCACTTTTGGCTTTCATTCAACCCCTTTGGACTGGGCACATTAGATATCTATCTGCTAGCATAGGGCCAAGTCTCTAGACATGGTGACTTTCTCCTCTTCTTTAGTGATTTTCTCACCCTCACACAAACATCACCTCTCTCTCTCTCTCTCTCTCTCTCTCACACACACACACACACCACACACACCCCTTAGGCATAGCAAGGGTCTTATACTGCTCTTTTTATCTCCCTCTTCTTTGAACCAGGATTTCACACAAAAACTGCTCTTGGTACCTGTTAATTAAATTTATTGATAAAAAGCCATTCCAAACAACATCTAGTGGAACAGAGAATGGAGTAAATTGCTCTTCCAAATTTGATTCTGCTTAAAAACCCGGAGGACCTATTGGGATGAGAAAAGAAAGAAGCTCATTCATTAGAAAGCATTAAATTTATAACAAGGATACAAGCAAAACATAAGTACCACCACTCACATAAAACCACAAGATGATAATTCATGGGGCCATAGTGGTTAAATAAAATGGACCCCAGAGTTCAAACTGCTGGAATAGATTATTTTCCAAAGTGGATAAATTGGATTCTTCCCTCCCATATTTGTTTTTCATGTGGAAAAAGCAACCTTGAGTCAGAAAGTTTGAACAAAGAAAGTGACCTCCTTACTCCACTCCTCCCCCCCAAAATAGATATTAATCTGAAGCTGACTAAAGCAGGAAGCTGTAGAAAGCAACAGATGTCACGATGACTATTCCATTCAGCTCACTGCCCAGTTGGAAGTTTACGCAGTTCAAATGTCCAGGTTTCCAAAGGGCCAGGAAAAGACAGGCTCTGAAAGGTGAAGTCTCCTTGTCTTCCTTGAAAGTGGGCAACTCATAGGGCAGGCAGAACCTGACCAATATCTCCTCAATCTAGAAAATTCCTACCATAGATTTTAGCTCTGCTACTGAAATATGAAATTCTGCCTCAATTCACAACCCTATAACTTATCGAAAACCAACTGCTTGGCAAAGTAGACAAGGCTTCCATTGGAATCCAAATTTATATTGCTCAACCTCCAGCCAAAGGGCTCCTGGAGAGCCTATGAATGGGCCTTAGGGGATTTCTTAACATTATAAGCCAAAATTTGAGTTCATGTGCATTTTTCTGAGAAGAGGTTCAAAAATTCCAGCAGATTCTCTCTCAAAGGAGACTTTGACCCCAGAAAAGGTCAAGACCATTAGACTAGCTCTAAAGAGACTCCATGACTCCTCTGTTATCATAATTTCAAGAGGGAAATGAGCCCTGAACTTGGATTTAAACCTAAGCAAGACCTAAATTCACAGCTCCAGCTCCAGAGGGAATTTACATGCCGTCTATACATCTAGATCCATGATGGTGACTTCTCGGGACTCCATTATTCTTTGTTTGAAGGATACAAAGTGAAATAGCCATTTGCAAGACCTCACTTGTACCAAGGAGGTTCCCAGCACCCACCGCCACCACCACCACTGTGACCTTCCATTTCTCTGAACTCTCTGACTCCGGTGCCATTGGGCGAAATGGAGTGAGTGAATAAAGGAAAAATGAAGGGGTTGCCTGTGACAGTTCAGAGAACATAATAAAGCTGAAAGAAAAATCTGGCTTAGGAGAAAAGTATGGAGAGAGGGGGAACAAAATGAAGAAGGAAATAAAGGAAGAAGCTTGGAGAAGAGAAAAAGTATGGACTGTAGGACAGAAACTGACATGAGGAATGAAAAGTACAAAGCTCTACTAAGTGTAATTAACAAGTATGACTGTCACCAAACAACAGTCTGTGTGATAGATAATATGATGGACTCCAGGTCTCTTGGTAATAACTAAGTTGAACAAGCTTCCATAGCTGACCAGAGAAAGTATGACACACGACCTTTTGTGTGGCCCCTGCCCACTTATAGAAGAGAAAAGGGAAGGAGTGAGGGGGATGCTGGGAGGGGCTCTGTCATCCAGCTGAAAACTGCCCCACTGGCAGTTCTGTGGACCCTTTTGAGGCCATTGGCTAGAACACAAGAATCTCGTGAGAAATCAGTCAAAGATAGTGTACTGCCTCAGCTGCTGTCCAGGAATCCCTCCACTCTTATCTGCTCACCTGGGTCATGTGGGAGCAGCCCATGTCCTACACCTCCTCCACCAACACAGGAGGGGCAACTGTATCACGGTCCTATGACGTGGGGAGAATAGGTGCAGCCAGGACAGGAAACAGCCTTGCAAACATGTGCAATAATTCCTGTCTGCCCATGTCTTAGCACCAATAAGCCCATGGCTGCGTGGGCCAATGTGGGTTAATGGGGAGGGGGGCATTTTCCTGTCATTCTAGGGCTCACCTGCTTTCATATGCATCATATGTCTACAGTGTGAATAGCACCCCCGTACACATGATGCCTCATTCAGTACACAGCCTGAATGCCCATAAATGGATGTTTTGACAGTAACCATTAGTAGGTACTGGACCGGTACGGTAGGCACAGACACCAGGCGCTATAGCACAAGATCCATAATCCTCAACAGCCTGCAACAGCTAAGAAACTGGACTGGGTGGTTCAGTCAGTGAAGTGTCCGACTCTTGATTTCGGCTCAGGTCGTGATCTCAGGGTCGAGAGATCCAGCCCTGAGTTGGGCTGCACACTGGGTGTAGAGGCTGCTTAAGATTCTCTCCCTCTCCCTCTCCCTCTGCCCCTCCTCTCAAAAGACACATAGCTAAGAAGGGATTGGGGTAGGATTCAATCCTAAACAGGGAAGATGCCAAGGGTCTAGCTCCTTTTTTTCCCCTCTACCCTGTGCTGCCCTCCTCTCTAGGGGAGACCACCCTATGGAGAGGAGCATCTCATTCACTCTACTATTGCAGAAGTCTCCCGGTTGAGGCTCCTTCTATGTGTGCTTTAAAATGAGAGCTTACTAGGGCTCAAAGAAGATTATCAAACTCCCAAGTTGTGTTTCTCCACCTTTTGAGATGGGCTTAAGAGGAGGGAAATGTAGCCTTTGTTCGTGGAATATACAAATAAGCTTATTTGTACGAATAAAATGATCTATCCTGCTGATTTAACCTTTACCCCTGAAGCTGAAAGAGCCCAAGTCTGTGAATCACTATATCAGCCTGCCTCTGAGGCCTGCCTAGTCCCCTGAGAGCTCTGGGGGCTGGGGGATATAGCGTCTCCCCACTTTGTGCTTTCCGCACTAGAATGGCTGCCGGCCTTCACCAGTGGCTCCTTTATACCTGGCAAGTTTTACAGATTTAGACTTTGCTTCAAAACTTTGTGGTTCAAGGGCTCCATCTTGAGGCATGTTCTGTTTCTGTCAGTGCCTCTGAGTTTGGGAAAAACTGTGAAGCATGATTAGGAATTTTGCTGCAATGCACAGTGACTTGCATTTGCTTAAATGTTTCCATCAGTCTGCAGAAAATCTTCAAGCTACAGAACAACATGCTTTTGAGCAGACACGGTGAACTCCTTTTGACAAGTGATAGCTCCTCCTACAAATATATTTATCTTTCAACAATAATCACATCAGGAAAGTCATTTTTTTATTTGTTTGTTTGGGTTTACAACAAGCTGTCTTCTCCAGGAGTTGGGAACAGTTCACAGAAGCCACCCATTAAGAAAGTGTGGATGACGGGATGCCTGGGTGGCTCAATGGTTAAGCATTGCCTTTGGCTCGGGTCGTGATTCCAGGGTCCCGGGATCAAGTCCCGTGTCAGCCTCCCCACAGGGAGCCTGCTTCTTTTTCTGCCTACGTCCCTGACTGTCTGTGTCTCTCATGAATAAATAAGTAAAATCAAAGAAGAAAGAAGAAAGAAAGAAGAAAGAAAGAAAGAAAGAAAGAAAGAAAGAAAGAAAGAAAGAAAGAAAGAAAAGAAAGAAAGAAGAAAGAAAGAAAGAAAGAAAGAAAGAAAGAAAGAAAGAAAGAAAGAAAAAGAAAGATGACAAACAGCCCCCAGTGCTGAGCCTCCATGCAAAATCCTCTGCGATCCTTCACAAGATCCTACTTCCAAGGGATCAACAAGAAAAGGCGAGCCATGATTCAGCCTCCCAGACATAGATTGACAGGCTTCACAGCAGCAAGCTCCTGGACAAACTAAGTGCCCCACTGGCTCCCCAGACCTCCAAATCCACTAACAAAGCCCTGTCCTACCAGCCAAGTGGTCTCTATGTTTCCAACTCAAGGCCAAACAAGTGCAAATCCAATACCAAAAAGCTTTTTCACCTGAGAAATGTTCTGGGCCTTTCCAGTTGTGCCAGGGTTTCAGCAGACCCCTAACCATACCAAGTATCTTCATTTTCCCTGATTTCCTCCATATTGTTATTTCTGTGTGAATTATCACCACCCCCACCACCCCCACCACCCCCTTCCACTGCCATCAACTTTACAGTTTTCTTGGTGAATTCCCATCTGATCTTCAAGGTGTATGGTTCAAGAAAGCTCCTACTCACCCACTCAGCCTCTGCAGGAATAACAACATGCTTCTCGTGTCTTTTCGGGAATGATGAACAACTTTTCATTGTTTTTTTCTTTCTCTTTCTTTCTTTCTTTCTTTCTTTCTTTCTTTCTTTCTTTCTTTCTTTCGAGTTAGAATCAATGGTCCCTTCATCACATTACATCATAGGATAATTTCTTTTTTAAAAAAGATTTTATTTATTTCTTCGAGAGACAGAGAGAGAGAGAGAGAGGTAAAGACACAGGCAGAGGGAGAAGCAGGCTCCATGCAGGGACCCCGATGTGGGACTCGATCCCGGGTCTCCAGGATCAGGCCCTGGGCCGAAGGCAGGTGCTAAACCACTGAGCCACCCAGGGATCCCCTACAGGATAATTTCTAATGTAGTATTCCCTCACTAGAGTGTGAGCACCTTCAGGTAACATCTTATTCATTTCGGTATCCCTAGCGACTATCTCAGTGTTCCATAGATAATGGACACATAATATATGTTGGAAGACATGCTGTCTTTAAAAAAGGGGAAATATTATTAACCCAGTCTCTAAATGATGTACATGATTAAAACATCTAGTATAGGATTGGAAAGAAAACAGAGTGATGGAGGGAAAAAAAAGATCAAAATAAAAAAAACGAATAAATCAAAACAGAAACTGACTCATAGATAATAGAGAAGAATCTGATGCTTGCCAGAGGAGAGCAGGTGGAGGAGTGGGAATAGCAGAATAGGGAAAGGGGGTTAAATAGCACAAACTTCCAGTTGTAAAATAAATAAGAACCAAAAATGCATAGGGGGTGTAATAATATGTAAGTAACGATCTGATATGGTGACAGATGGTAGCTAGATTTATCGTGGTGATCACAGTGTATATAAATTTGGAATCACTATGTTATACACCTGAAATTAACGTAATGTTGTATGTCAACTACACTTCAGTGAAATAGAGGAAGGAAGGAAAGAAAGAAGGAAGGAAAAATGGGAGGGAGGGAGGGAAGGAGGGAGGGAGGAAAGAACCGGAATTTCTTAAGAATCAACCTTTGCTTTCTCCTACCCCTTCCCAAACTCCAAATAGCTGTCCTACAGAAAGATAACCCCTTCACAAAGAAGACGGATTCTGAACTTTTGTAGCTACATTTTTTTAAGCAGGGTTGGAGACAAGATAAAGATGGGAATGGGGGTATTCCCTCCCACCCTTACTGCCTACTCAACACCTCCATCTGGATGTCCTCTAGTCTTTTAACTTACAAAGTGTCCAATAGGAAACTTGTGTCTTAACTAGAGGTGGACAAACCTCTATGACTCTCAGCCAAATCTGTTTTTGTAAATAAAGCTTTATATGAATACAGTCGTGCCCAACTGTTTATATATTGTCTATGACTACTTTCACACTACTATGGCAGGGCTAAGTAGCTGCAAACAGATTCAGTTTGGCCCACAAGGCCAAAATTGTTTGCTATATGGCCCTTTACAGAAAGTTTGTCAAGTCCTGGCTTCTTAACTGTGCAGACTGTGTTCTTCATTTTAACAGCTGGCCCTGCTATCTAAACAGAGTTCCAAATGTGATCCTTCTCTCCTTTCACCTTCACCCACAGAGCCAATCAGTTGCCAATCGAAGCATTGCTGTTTCAGCCCTCAAAATTTCTAGAAACTTCCAAACTTCCAAAGTTCTAGAGCTTTCTTTCCCCCATCTGCATTCACTACACTGGTCCAAAGCAGCATCCTTTTTCAGCTGGACCACTGCAAAGCGTCCTACCTGCTCTCCCCACCACCAGCCCAGAGTGACCTTTTTAAACCAGAAATCTGATTGTTATTTCCCTAATTATATCCCTTCAGTAACCTCCCCTTGCCTTCAGGATAAGGCAACTTGGTCTACAAAGCCCTTTGTGATGCCACCCAACCTTGCTCCCCAGCTCCACCTCCATCAACAGCTCCTGCTCCTGCCCACAGCCATTGCTTTGTCACAGCATTTCCTCTCTTCCTCTTTCAAGCCACAACGTGCCTTCTATTTTTCTGTTCTGGACTCATCTCCTCCCTCTTCTGCACCCTTGGGTTTCTGCTTCTAACTCTTCCTCATCCTTAAATGTTACTTCCTCCAGCCTACAAGCCTTTCGTGACTGCCACAGATTACACCTCCTAGCTATACCTTCCCATGCTACTTTATTTGTTTGCTTATTTTAAAGATTTTATTTATTTATTTTAAAGAGACAGAGAAAGCAAGAGACAGAGCATGAGAGGAGGGGATGGGGCCGAGGGAGAGGGAGAAGCAGACTCACCACTGAGCAGGGAGCCCAATGTGGGGTTGGATCCCAGCACTCTGGGATCATGACCTGAGCCAAAGGCAAATGCTTAACCAACTGAGCCACCCAGGTGCCCATATACTACCTTATTTATAATAAATGTATAATAACATATTTTATATCTAATATTCATAGAACAGTTTAAGTATAAATAACAAATATGCCATTTATAATATAAATTTTATATACATATATGTGTGTGCATTGTGTATACATATATAAATATATATATATACACACACACACATTGCAATTTATTACAGACTTTAGTTGCCTGACTTTCCTGCTAGGCTCTGCATTTTGTAAGTACAGACATTCTTTACTCTATTTCCTGTCTCATCCACAGTGAACAATACATGATAGTTTCTCCATTCTACAGAGAATGGAGCCTTCCTACCCACTATATCCCTCAACTGCCAGACACCTGCTACCTCCTCTTTGATAATAGCACCTATAGCTGGGGTAGCCTCAACAAAGTCATTACTGCGACTGTGTATTCTTTTTGTCAATCCACTCCCCACTCTTTCCTTGCTGTGCTCTGTATCACGGTGCTTTGAACCATGCAAATCATACTTCCCAGGCTTCTGGTTAGGTTTAACCAGTGGGAGGCCCCAGCAAAAGACCTGAGGAAGAGGAGGAGCAGAGCAACGTATTTCTCCGATGCTCATTTTCATCTCTCTCTCTCCCTTCCTTCCTCTCTCCCTCTCTGGGCTTCCAGGCATCTCTAGCAGTGGCTGTGTCCCTTCATGGTTCCAGCTGTTGGGGGGCAGCCCCTGCCATGATTTCAAATACTCAGGGTGATCTCGGCTCTTGGACTCTACTCACACTGTCTTTTCCATTGTCCTTTCAGCCCTACCTAGAGATGCTTGTCCAATTTGCTCTTTGAGCTCTTCTACCATTTTTGTTAAATTATTAAATTAAACTATCTGGTATAATTTCTTTTTTACTGACTAGTCTCTTATTGCCATAGTCACCAAAGCTATTTTCTTACAGCTAGAATTCTACCTGCCATTCACATATATTGAAGAACTTCTATATTAAGCACACAATTTGGGGATAAATCTCATTGGACAGAGACTGAAATCTATGTACAAGGACATGCTGGAGAAGGAGTGTAAAATCCTAGATTTGTGAGGAGAAGGAAGGACCTCAGACAAAAGAATACCACCCTGTGACAAAAAGTTTGAACACCAAAGTTCGTTGCAACTAACATGTTCTAATCTACAAAGTAGAAATGCAGAAAGAGGACCTGGGGTGAAAGGAGGAAGGAGAGAGTGGTATTGAAAAAGATTTTTCTGGAAATGTCAAATTTGTAAACCAATGACTTCAAGCTGAGGGGTAATTTTCAGCTTCGCACTGTGAAGCAAGACCGAGGCAGAAGTGAAAATACCATCAACTAAACAGCAATTCTCAGCAGACTGCAGGAAACTCTGTTCCTACAGAGAATAATGCAGGAATAAATAACCTGTCCCCTAGAACAGCAGGGAAACCATTCGTAACAGCCTGGAACAAAACAGAGCATGAGAATCAGCTGAAACTTTGAAAGCCAAAAAATTTAAAATCAAATAAAAAGTAGATGGATAATAAAGAACAAGAAGAAATTCATGCACTTGGATCTAGAAAATCAGCCAATTTGCATTTTGATTTTGAAAATCTTGTTTTTAAATAAACAAAAAAAAGAGAAAATCTTCTTTTTAAAATTGTGTTCATGTGGGTCCCAGAGATGTGTGATTTTTAATCATTCCATTCAAAATTGGCTGAAGTGTTACATTTTTACTATATGGAAAAAGTATCTGAAGAGAAAGTTAAGCATTTTTAAGGCCACAGGCTATTCATTAGTTTGACCCATCAATCAATATCTTAAAATTTTTTTCTAAGACTAAGGACAAAAAACATTCTTGATTCACTGATAAATTTAAATAAGTAGAAGCCTGGAACAAGGACTAGAAGGCAGCATATTTAGGAATGACTCCTAAAAGCAGGGATGTGGGAATGGGGAGGGTGATATGAAAAACCAAGAGTACATTATGGAGATGATTATCTCTGTGAGCAACTGAGGCTTAACACCATTGGGGATCCTCTTGGAATCCATTTAGAATAGTATACTAGAATTATCTTTCTGAAGGACAGAGTTTAAAGTATTTACTACCAACTGCCATCCCCATGGGTTAACCATCTCAAAGGCGTTAACTCTACTGTGCTTCTGGATGGAATGAGCAACTTTTCGTGGCTTCAGAGAAAGCCCTCATGCAGAACAGCTGAAAGACTTTCCAGATGATTAAGAGGGGAAGTTGGCAGCATGCATAGGTACTGGGCACCACAGCCAAAGTCAAGTGGGCCAAGGAGATGTGACACAGGACACAAAGCACTATGTGTTACAGGATGACCCTTTTACCACCCAGATGTGCTTCAGTCCAAACAAGGTACACTCTGTCACTAATTCTTCAAGGTGGCAGCTAGCCAGCTGTGGTCTCTCATATAAGACAAAGACAGAAGCGTTGGTAGAATGAACTAGACAGTCCTTGATGGTGCCACAGACCCCAAGGCTGTAATTGATGGTCATTCTCTCAATCCTTAGCCACGTATTCCAGATTTCCTTCATTTTCAGGCATAAGTTCAACCCATCTAGGTTCCTTACCAAGGAAAGTAAATACACATTTTTTAATTGTGTGATTTCCATGTTCCAATAACTCAGATTGACCTCAGTGATTAAACCCTGATTACTGATGATTTGCTGGAGGGTCTCTTACACTTATGGAGTGTGGGCAAAATGGAAAAATGAGCACAGGATACCCAGAATGTAGACAAGGCATACTGGAAAAAGCAAAGTCCAATTCCGGTATATCTTACCCACTGTCTCAAGTAAAATGAGACACTAAAATGATAATATATATCTATTACAAGAAGTTTGACATTAAATATCAAATTATCCTAATTCACATAACAAAATGAGCCTCAGTAGACCCCAGTTACCAAGAACAAAATTAAAATTAAAGCCACCAGGATTAGAGTTATTTGAACAAATCCCCTACTCCAGATGACTAATTTGGGTTACTTTTTCTTCTCAAATCAAAAACGTCTCTTTCTGGGTTAACATTATCTAGATTATAACGTTCAAATGGCAGTAAACAGGACCCAGAGAGTTACTGTACGATCTCCAAATTAAATGGTAAGCCTGTTTGAACATGATTTAAAAATGTGAGAAAATACAAATATGCCACCCATGCCAACTACATCAAGTTTGGGCAGAAATGGTTCAAACCGAAGCACTGTATAATTGCATTCACCACACTTGCCTAAGCTGCATTTACACTCCAATATACTGCTTTTTGGCCTGAGAATCCAACCAGGTCTTAAGTCAGACATTTATGATATTGATGGGCACTACTGGTTTCTGTTCCTACTGTTCCATGGAATCATTCAAGCGAATTCTGCTTCCTGAGTGAAACTTATCACCAAGAAGGAAGCTCAGTGCTGGTGATTTGTCACCAATATATTTCCCATCATGAATAACTCCATTCACTTGCCAGTTTGTAATTCAGAACCATGAGAATAAATCACTCAGAGCTTGATCACTCCAGGTAATAAATCTGACTTTTCAGGCTGCTGTGCATACGAGTGCATAGCCTATTTATTTCCTCGTTTCTTTTGTCACGTCTTACTACATAAATATACTGTTTATGCACCAAATTCACAAGAATTCATGTGGCACATGGTCTGGAAACACAATCGAATATTTGAAATAAAGTTACATGGTTGCAGGAGCAGCAGTTTATTTAAGCCTTTAAAGATCTTAAGAAACATCTATCAAAATTATGCTATACATTCTCATAAAACTAGAAGACTGCGTTAATAAATATTATATGCTATTTAAATTCTATGCCATTTAAAGAGTGACAAGTTACTTCATATAGAGTTACTCAGCTCAACTAAAAAATCTTCAATAGAAATGACATTTCCACTCCATCTACATATATTAGACAGAATTCTTTTCAAAAGGGAGTGCTAAGTAAGGTGCGCCTGGGTGACTCAGTTGGTGGAGCGTCCAACTTTTTTTTTCAAGATTTTATTTATTTGATAGAGAGAGAGGCAGCACAAGCAAGGGGAGTAGCAGGCAGAGAGAAAAGCAGGCAGGTTCCCTGCTTAGCAGGGAATCCAATGCAGGGCTCCATCCCAGAGTCCTGAGATCATGACCTGAGCCCAAGCCAGACACTTTACCGACTCACCCAAGTGCCCAGAGCATCCAACTCTTGGTCCCAGGTTTTGATCTCAACATTGTGAGTTCAAGCACTGCATTGGGCATAGACCCTACTTTAAAAAAGAGACAGAGTTAAGTAATATCCATTACTCAACATTACTGTTTAGTGGAGAAAGGATGGTCTTTTTAACTAATTATATTGAGGCAATTGGATAACCATTTGAAAAAGAAATGCATTTGACTTACTTCACTATTTTTAAAAAATGCAGATGCATTGCATATCTAAATGTGAAAGGTAAAACAATAAGTCTCTCCAGAGGAAAAACAAGAGAATATCTTGGAACTAGCAAAAAAATTTTTCTTTTTTTAAAGATTTTATTTATTTGTTTGAGAGAGAGAGAAAGCATGCACAGAGGGAGAGGGAGAAGCAGACTCCCTGCTAAGCAGAAAGCCCAACTTGGGGCTCGATCCTGGGACCCTGGGATCATGACCTGAGCCAGCCAAAGGCCAATGCTTAACTGACTGAACCATCCAGATGCCCCAGCAAAACAAATTTCTGAAACAGGACACAAAAAGCACTATCTCTGGGAGAAAAAAATGTAAATAGCATTATATCAAAATTAAGAACTTCGATTTATCAAGAGACCATGAAGAGAGTGAAAGGGCAATCGACAAAGTAGGAGAAGTTATTCATGATACATGAATCCAAGAAGGACTCATATTCTGAATAAAGAACTCTTAATAAGAAAAATACAGACAATCTAATAAAAATTAGGCAAAATACTCAAAAATACTTTATTAAAGAGCCTATCCAAGTGAGAAAAAAAGGGATGGGGGAAGAAAAGATGCCCAGCCTTCCTATTATCTGGGAATTGCTAGTTAATAGCCCAATGAGCATGCTTGTGATTGAAGCCAAGATGGAGTTAAGTCCACTAAAGCTTCTCCTACTTATTACAACTAAAAATGCTGGAGAAAATACTGAGGACTGAAAAGTAAACAAAAGCAGAAAGGAGAAAAAATCAAAACGTGCAGAAGTGATTCATAACAGGGGTAAATTTCTCATTTTTTTCTCTTCTTTTTAAAAGATTCTATTTATTTATTCATGAGAGACACAGAGAGGCAGAGACATACGCAGGCTCCCCACGGGGAGCCCGATGTGAGAGTCGATCCCAGGACCCCGGGATCAAGACCTGAACCAAAGGCAGACACTCAATCAATGAGCCACCCAGGCATCCCCTCTTTCTTTACTTTTACAGCTTTGCTCTGAGGACAGGCCCAGTTATGGAGCTATGAAGAGGCACCAAAGTGAACAGCTAAAACTGAGATAGAAGGTCCATCTTTCTGGCCAGAGGAACCAGGAAAAATGAGTTCATTTGGTCCAAAGAGGGGAAATAGGTCTTTTTGGTCTCTTTTCTCTTTCACCTTTGCCCCAAGAGTGAGTCCTATTACAGATCTGCACTGCACTGGCAGGATAGGTGGCAAAAACCCTGAGATACACCCCAATTTTCTCTCCAGAGTAATCAGGAAAGGGGCCCCTGAGAGGCAGGAAGGGTGGAGGAGAACCAGAGAGAAGAGAATTGGAGGAATGATCCTCAATTCTCTATACGAATCCACACAAATCCTGGGCTTCCCTTTGAGTTTTGCATGCATAGGAGAGATCCAAAGAAGCAGAGTAGATGCTTTGAGAAGTGAACTATATGTCAATCCACTGCCAAGTCTCAACCTAACCCCCAAGTGGCACATATGAGGAACAAACCACAAGAAGCATGGCAAAGGCTTTGTAAACCAGAGTGAGAGTAGTAACATCCCCCACTTCACGGTGTGGTAAAACTTGCAGTCTGATTCTGAGTTAATTATATGCCAGACAAAACAAATCAACTCTCTCCAGAGAATTTTAAGTATGCTCAGTAAAATGAAGGTAAACATATTTGATATGAATGGCAAGATGGAAGTTGTTTTTTTAAAGATTTCATTTATTTATTTATTTATTATTTATTTATTTATTTATTCATTCATTCATTCATTCATTCATGAGAGACAGGGAGAGAAAGGCAGAGACATAGGCAGAAGGAGAGGGAGAAGCAGACTTCCTGTGGGAAGCCTGATGCAGGACTCCATTCTAGGACCCCGGGATAGTTGACTATTTTTTTTAATAAAGTACTTAAATCATAAATATTTGTTATATCTACTGAATTTGTTCTTATTTTTGCTCTTTCATTTTTTTCTCATGGTCATTTTATTTTATTTTATTCATTTCTCTGTTGTTATATAAACCTCTTTCCTTGCTTTTATCCTGTCCAGGAGTTTGGAAAACAATATATTTTATAAATTCTAAGATCCATATTTTTCATATTTTAATGTTCCTAGAATTAAAATTCATCTTATAATTGATGATACACTATAGTTTAATTGGCAGTTTTTTTCTATCTTGGTGGCACATAAAAGATGTTTCCTACCTCAGATCAGAAGAAAAACAGTATGTCACATTTTCATTTCTTTTTTACCTTAATTTTTTCAAAAGATTTGGAAAATCTATATTTCTCTAATTGAGTCAAGAAAGAATGCCATTTTGAACAATCATCTCCACTTAAAGACAAGAAACTCTAAAAAGGCATTTTCTTTCTTCATCTTTGATCCAATTAATTCCGAGTCTGGTGTCTTCTACCTGTATTATTACTATTCAAGCAATGTTTTTATATTATATCTCTTTTCTTTTAAGAAACGTTCTTGACAATTACAGGCAGTTTTATAACCAAATTCACAAGAATCATTTGCATTAATTTTTGGTTTAATAGATTTGATGTTCCCTGCTAGTCATTTTGTAATACAATTTACCTACTTTTGAGCTCTCCATTTTCTCTCTCAATTTTTTTAAATCTCTCAATTGATGGAGTTCGTTTTCAAGTAAATTTTTCAGAATATATGTGTATATGTATGTGCACACAATGAATTTTTTTGAGCCTTTGCATATGTGAGTTGACTTTCAGTTGTCTACACATACATGTATGACAACTATGAGTGATATAAAATAACTGGGTTGTATTCCTTTTTCCTCAAATTTATTAGGTATTGAGCTGCTGTCTTCCCACACTTTGTATTGCAGAAAAAGAACTCTACACTCAGCTTGCTTTTCGTTCCCTTGTTGGTAATTTATTTTTCATATCTGAGTGTTTGTGGGGTTTTCTTTACCTTTAAAATAAAAAAAAGAAGGACCAAGATGGCTATGTCTAGGGATGTAGTGAACCCTTCATACTTGAAGATATTGGTTGCCTCTCCAACATCCACTTCTTTTTCTCCCTTTCTTTTTTTTAAGATTTATTATTTATTTATTTATTTATTTATTTATTTATTTATTCAGAGAGAGAGAGAGAGAGAGAGAGAGAGGCAGAGACACAGGCAGAGGGAGAAGCAGGCTCCATGCAGGGAGCCCGATGTGGGACTCAATCCCAGGTCTCCAGGATCACACCCCAGTCTGCAGGTGGCGCTTAACTGCTGCGCCACCAGGACTGCCCATATCTCTCCCTTTCTTAACATGACCCTCATATTTCCTAGCCATGTGATTTGAATCAATTATTTGAGACTTTTCTCCTTTTTCAACATAAGCAACTCATACTCTAATTTTCCATCTAAGCTGTATCCCATGAGTTTGAAGTATACGTTTTCATTTTCATTTAATACAAAATATTTTCAAATTTCCTTGTGACTTAATTTGACTGGTGAGCTTTCTAGAAGTTTGGTTGTTTAATTTCCCAATATTTTACCACTTCAACTAAAATGTAGAAGTCTTACAACCATATATGTCCTTTTACTTTCTCCTGGACCTTTATGCTTTTCGTTGTCATATGTATCCATCTACATACATTGGACCTTCACTGGACGTTATAATTTCTGCTTTCAGCAGTCATACCTTTTCAAAGTACTTAAGAGGAGAAACATATCTTATTATATTTACCCAGGCATTTACCATTTTTGCTACTCCTTCTTCATTCATGAAATTCCATTTTCTCCTAGTATCATTTCTATTCAGCCTGAAGAACTGCCTTTCATATTTATTTTATTTTTTGTAAAGATTTTTTTTTTTCAGAGAAAGAGTGCACACACAACAGACAGGGCAGAGCAGGGTGGGGGAAGAGGGGCAGAAGGAGAGGGAGAAAGAGAATCCCAAGCAGGCTCCACACTCAGCACAGAGCCCAGTGTGGGGCTTGATCCCAAGATGCTAACATCATGATCTGTGCCCAAAACAAGAGTCCACCACTTAACCCAACAAGCCATCCAGGTGCTCTGCCTTTAGTTTTTATTTTGGAACAAGTCTGCTAGTGATGAATCCTTTTAGTTTTCTTTCATGTAAGAATGTATTCATTCAGCCTTCATTCCTAAATGATATTCCTGGATATAGAATTTGGGATTGTCAATTCTTTTCTTTTAGCACTTCAGTGATGTTGCTCCACTCTCTTACCTCTGTTTTCTGATACGAAATCCCCAAGTCATTTGAGTTGTTGTCAACCTATTTGTAACGTTTTGTTTTTCTGTAGCTGCTTTCAACATTTTTCCCTCATCTTTGGTTGCAGCAGTTTGACTATGATGTGTCTGGGTGTGGTTTTCTTTGTTTTCTCCTTTTGGCATTTACAGAGCTTCTTGAATTTGTATGATTATTTGTATAATTAAGAAATTGTAAAAACCATATTTGGGAAGCTGTATGTCATTATTTTTTTAATATGTATTTTTTTCTCCACCAACCTCCTTCACCTCTCCTTTTTGTACTCCAATGACACACCTGTTAGATCTTTTGATATTGTTCCATAGACCCTGAGGCTTTCTTCATTGTTTTTAAATCTTCTTTCTCCCAGTTCTTCATATTGGAATATATTTGTTGATCTATCTTCAAGTTGGCTATTTCCTCTCATTCCCATTTTGCTGTTTGGTCATCCAGGAATTTAAAAACTTCAACTATTCTTTTTCCAGTTTTAAAATTTAAATTTGACTTTTTTTTTTTTTTGCAGTTTCTATTTCTTTGCTAAGAAATTCCATCTCGGGGCACCTGGGTGGCTCAGTGGTTGAACGTCTGCCTTTGGCTCTAGGCGTGATCCTGGGGTCCTGGGATTGAGTCCTGCATCAGGCTCCCCACAGGGATCCTGCTTCTCCCTCTGCCTATGTCTCTGCCTCTCTCTTTGTCTCTCATAAATAAATACAATCTTTAAAAAAAAGACTCATACTGGAATAAAATATGAAGGGAAATCATATGCTGTTTATACAAGCCTAAAACAAAATGATAGAAAGTTTAAAACTTAAAAACAGAAAATCAATGACGTAAAGCCAAAAAAAAATAAGTAGGATAAATACATGATTTAAGAAGAAGATACAGTAGTCATAAATATTTATGTTAAATAACATTATATTTAAAAGTACAATACAAAACTTTTTAAAAATACAAGGAAAAATCATAAGATAAAATAATACTGAGAGACTTTAGCCAACTTTTCTTATATTTAGACAAAAAAAAAATCCTGAGGATGTAGAGCATCGGTATAAACAAGGAATATGATTCATTTAATAGGTGTATATTACATAAATTGCAAAAGAAAATACACTTTTTACCAACGTCCATGGAAATATTTAAAAATTGATTATATATTAGACCATGAAATAAACCTTAATAAATTTCAAAAAGTAGAGATTGTGTCAATTATATTCCTAACCTCAACACAATCAACTTGAAAAGGAATGATATTTAAAACAAACAAAAAAATCATTCAACTTCTTAGAAATGTGAAACCACTCTCATCAATAATTCTTGGGTCAAATGGGAAGTCAAACATTATCAACTGCATAGAAAATAATGAGAACTACTCAAATAAATCAGAATAAGCTAAACAAGAAAAATCAAGCAAAGAAGATGAGCAAGCAATTTATTGGAATTTTAGTGGCTAATACTGTGGAAAATAGTATGGAGGGTCTTCAAAAAATTAAAAATAGAACTACCATATGATCCAGTAATTCCAGTACTGGATATTTACCCAAAGAATATGAGAATGCTAATTCAAAAGGTACATGCACCCCTATGTTGATTGCAGCATTATTTACAATAGCTAAATTATGGAAGCAGCCCAAGTGTCTATTGATAGATGAAAGGATGGAGAAGACATGGTGTGTGTGTACATATATATATATATATATTTATATTTACATTATATATATAATGGCATATTATTCAGCCATAAAAAGGATGAAATCCTGCCATTTGCAACAACACGGATAGATCTAGAGAGTATGATGCTAAACAAAATAAACCAAAGACAAACACCATATGATTTCACTCACATGTGGAATTTAAGAAGCAAAACAAATGAATAAGGGGAACCCCCAAAAAGGGAGAGGCAAACCAAAAAAACAGACTCAATTCTAGAGAACAAACTGATGGTTACCAGAGGTGGGCGGGGGTATGGGTGAAATCAGTGATGGGGATTAAGGAGGGCATTTATCATGATGAGCGCTGAGTAATGTAGGGAACTGGTGAATCACTATATTGTCCACCAGAAACTCATATAACAGGGTATGTTAACTACACTGGGATTAAAATAAGATTAAAAAATAAGAAAGGGACGCGTGGGTGGCTTAACGATTAGGCCCCTACCTTGGGCTCAGGTCGTGATCCCGGGTCCAGGGATCTAGTTCCGCATCTGGCTCCCTGCAGAAAGCCTGTTTCTCCCTCTGCCTATGTCTCTGCCTCTCTCTCTCTCTGTGTCTTTCATGAATAAATAAACAAAATCTTTTTTAGAAAGATAAAAAATAGGAAAGCCTCTACAATCAATTATGAAAATATCAGTTGCTAATAAATGAAATTACCCTAATCTCACTAATAATCAAAGAAGTGTACATTAATGTAAAATAATAATGTATATATTTACATATCAATTTTGCTAAAATTAGAAAAGTAGAATCCCCTTTGGGGCTGGACAGGATATTGGAAATCTCCTTACCCTTGGAGGTAATGTGAACTGGTAAATTATCATGAGATGGCAACTGGCAATTAATGTACATCCATGACATATTAAAATGGAAATCAATTTACAGGTCAATAACTAGAATGATACTTATGTGTAAATCACATGTTTGCATATATGTCTAATGTGTGTAAATATACATGCACACATACATTGGCAAATGTATAGAAATGGATCCAGAAGGATATATACAAATCACTGACAGTGTTTATCTCTAGATGAGGAAAGAGGTATTACAGAGAAGAAATACAAAAAAAGTGAATGTCACTTTTCTCTTCCATATATGTGTATGTGTTTGCATTTTCGTTTAGGGAAAAAAATTAAATGATTACAATCAATACACTCCTCACAAAAAAACATTTACAGGCTAATTCCAATATTCAGAGACACACAGAGCTTTAATCATCTTATTGTTAAGCAAAAACAGGATAAAAATGAACTGAACTAAAATTTAACACAAGTAGTCTTAAAAATCTCAAGCAAATAAGAAATCAAGTTATCCAAGAGGAAAAATTAAGATGGGGAAAAAAACAGAAATGAGAATTAGGATGAAGAAACAGAATTGCTAAGCAAATCAAAGATAATCCAATTAGGTAGACAAATTTCTGGCTGGTTTTTGCAAATGCAAAAACATACTATTAAATGATGAAAATATAAAAACCAACATACCAGAGATAAAAAATAAACCAACACATCTTATAGTAATTAATAAAATACTAGTGTATTTTATTTTATTTTTTTTTAGTGTATTTTATTTATTCATGTTTCACTACATATGGCTTTTCATCTATAGTTTGTCAAGGTTCTTGTATTCAGATCAGTCATTTCTATGTTTCTTAATACTTTCAAAACTTTCACTATACATGTGCCTTTTTAAGCATAAAATTATTTGGTTAAATAAATGCTCAGAAATGCATGGTATTCTTATCCAATGTGTCTGCACAAATGGATTTTTCAGTTACTCATTCTAAACTTAATTTCAAAGAGATTAGGTAAATACATGCTCTGAAGTGCTGGCATCTCTTAGGAGGAGTCTCAACCTTCCTGGCACTTCCGAAGTTATGTTTATAAACTAGTAAGCCCAGCAGGTGCTTGGCAGTTGAGCCATGAGAGCAGTCATGTAAAAAACACTTCCACCTGTTTGTTGGGTAAAACATTTTGCATAGAAATTCTAGAAGAGCGGCATCAGCATCATGGTGGCATAAAATATCCTTCCATTATATCCCCTTTTTAAACAATTCATTCGGCATCCATCCATGAATAAAGTGCCTCTGGGATTTGCAGGATCCCTCACGATATGCCAAAGGACCCAGAAGGAGTCTTGCCCATCTGTAAATATGGGAATAAGCACACAGACCGGGCAGCCCTGGTGGTGCAGCGGTTTAGCACCGCCTGCAGCCCAGGGTGTGATCCTGGGGACCGGGGATCGAGTCCCACGTCGGGTTCCCTGCATGGGGCCTGCTTCTCCCTCTCCCTCTGCCTGTGTCTCTGCCTCTCTCTCTCTCTCTCTCTCTCTGTCTCTATGAATAAATAAATAAAATCCTAAAAAAAAAAAAGCATACAGACCTTCATATGGGCTGCAGAACCAGCCAGAGCTGACAAACCTGCCCCAATCCTATCTCTGCTGCAGTCAGAAAAAAACCAGGAAACAAGTGACTTGGGCAGAAAGCCAAGAAGGGAGAATGTTTGTAGAAGTCCAGCCTTCCCAAGGGAAGGTTCCAGAGTGCTTTTGGAGCAAATATATATATTGCATATTCTAGCATATATATATTCAGTATTCCAGCATTCTGAAATTTATTTTTTTTTATTTGAGAGAGAGAGAGAGCACATGAGCAGGAGGGGCAGAGGGAGAGGGAGAGAGGATCTCAAGCTGACTCCCTGCTGAGGGTGGAGCCAATGTGGGACTTGATCTCAGGACCCTAAGATCTCGACCTGAGCTGAAACCAAGAGTTGGTCACTTAACCGACTGTGCCACCCAGGTGCCCTGGAAAAATGCATTTTTGTTACGTATATATTTTTTATTGTACATAATTATATATTTTTCTCATATCATACATTTATTTTATGTAATATGTTATATATCACAAACATTATTAAATATATTTATTATATGTGCATTATATCTTTACATATTTTATTAAATATATATTAATATATGTTATATTTACATATTTAATATCTATATATGTTTGGACACGCTGAAGACAGGAAGAGGAACTCTGCCAATGCCATCCCTCTCCTAAAGCAACACCATGTGGGGCTGAGCTAGCTGCCAGCATCCTTTCCCCTGTGAGAAAGGGAGAGCGGTGGTTGAGTGCTCAGCTTTCTTAGCTGTGCTGGATGCTGCTGAAGAAACCTGTTTGCTCCAGCAGCATCCAGGGTACTGAGATGGCATCTCCAAGACTTGGGAGAGGGAAGAAATCAGGAAAGAGGCAGATAAGAATATCAAAGGACATTAAAGGGATGCAGTTCCTGCTGACTATACCCAGGACTTCAGCATGAGCCCTGGGGCAGCCTTATTCAACGATCCCTCCAGTGGGCCCATAGGTAGCCCCAACACCCCAAATACTAAACCCATACCTCCACATGCCCTGGGGCCAGCTCTTTGTATGTGCTACCCAGCATGGTGGTGAGAGCAAGCTCTGGTAAATGGAGTGCACTCAGAAAAACAAAGTATGGAAAATAGTATGGAAGCTCCTCAAAAAATTAAAAATTGAAGTCCCATATAAGCCAGCTACCCCACTTGGTGGTATACATGCTAAGAAAATGAAAACAGGATATTGAAAAACATCTGCACTCTCATGTTCATTGCAGCATTATTCACAATAGCTATCCATGATATGGAGACAATCTAAAAACCTGCCAACGGATGAACAGATAAGAAGATGTTACATAATTAGAATGATGATGTATATATATTCAAAGTTGCTAAAAGACTAGATCCTAATTGTTCTCACCATAGAACAGAAACGATAATTACGTGATGGGATAGAGGTGCTAGATAACACTCTGGTGCTCATCATATTGCAGCATATAAATGTATCGAATCAACATGTCACACACCTTAAACTTACACAATGTTACCTATGTCTATTATATCTCCATAAAAAAGGAAGTTATAAAATGATACACACTTTGTTGTTTTTGAATTTGAAAACCACGATGGCATAGATAGTAAACACAGACTATTTATATAAACTTAATGATCAACACACCTGTTGCTGTTTATGGGACAAGTGACATTGTCATCATTTCTGGATCCCAACAAGGCTGCAGCACAGTTGGGACTGAAGACCATGCACTTTCAATAGCCCCTCAAGAGTGTGCATCCTTGAGAATATCAGGAGACAGTAGTAGAGTAGGGTACCTAGCGAAAGACATGTGTGGTGATGTGGTACCCTCAGAAGCCTCAAGGCAATGGATATTCTTTTTTTAAAGATTTTATTTATTTACTTATTTGGGAGGGGCAGAGGGAGAAAATTTCAAGCAGACTCCCAGTTGAGTGTGGAGCCCGACTTGGGGCTCAATCTAATGACCCTGAGATCATGACATGAGCAGAAATCAAGGGTCAGACACTTAACCGACTGAGCCACCCAGGTGCCCCCAGGCAATGAATATTCCTATCAACAAGGAGGCCAATGAGCCCAAGGATTCCCAGAAATAACTGGAGAGACATGGAAGTGTAGAAAGGCAGGTGGAGATGTGTCCTGAACTTCAGTAGGTGAAAACTACAAACCAAGGAAAGTGAAGTATTATTGTGATTGTATTTGTACTTACAAATTAGGTCTAAGGACATTAAAGTCACTTAACATAAATGAAAACCAAGAAATTATAAAGGAAATGATTAATATAAATGATTACATAATAAACACTTTTCTATGCCAGGAAAATGACAAGTGGAAAAATATTTTGCAATGTCAATGACAAAAAGTGAATATCCTTAGTATATAAAGAGCTTTCATGGATCAATGAGAAAAAAAAAATCCTCATATAAAAATTAATTAAAAATAAATGAATAATGTATAAAAAGAAAACAGCACAAAGTACCAATAAGCATATGAAAGTATATGCAATCTCCATGAAAATCAGAGAACTGTAAATAGAAGCAATGATGGCATATGACTTGTAGTTTATCCAACCCGTTTAAAATGGCTTTTTAGGGGTGCCTGGGTGGTTCAACTGGTTAAGTGTCTAACTCTTGGTTTCAGCACAGGTGATGATCTCAGAGTCTTGAGATAGAGACGGGTGTCAGGCTCTGCACTCTGCATAGAGTGTGCTTCTCTCCCTCTCCCTCTGCCACTCCCCACCTCTGCTCATACTCTCTCTCTCTCTAAAATAAATAAACAAATCTTTTTAAAAAGAAAGAAAATAGCTTCTTATTGAAGCATACAGAAGAACACATATCTAAAGTGCATAACTAGCTGAATTTCCACAAACTGAACCTGTCCGTACAAACACCACCCAGATCGAGAAACAGACCTTATTATCCACATCCTGGAAGCACCCTCATTTTCCCTTCCAGTCACAACCTCCCACCCTCCACCCAAGGGTAACCACTACTCTGCCTTCTCACAGCATGCTTTTGTCCTTTCCTATCTTGCATATTAATGCAATCATACAGTATGTACCCTTCTGTCTGGCTTCTTTTGTTCAGATGATGTTTGTAAGACTAACCTATGCTATTGTATGTAGTCATAGATCATTCATTCTCATTGCTGTGTTAACTAATCCATTGTAGGTGCACTAAAATTTATCCATGCTACTATTGAAGGTCACTGTGCAGTTTTCAGTTTGGAACTCTTATGAATTGTGCTCTCTTGACTATTTAGTACATGTCTTTTGGGGATCCTAAGTACACATTTTTGTTGGATATATACCTAGGAATAAAATTGCTGGATCATAGGATATGCACTTTCCCAAATTTAGTAGCTACTGTCAAATAGTTTCCCAAAATATTTGTACCAATTTACATTTCCAGCAGCAATGTATGAGAGTTCCAACTGTTCCACATCCTTACCAACACTTGGTATTGTTATTTGTATTATAGCCATTCTGGTGGGTAGGTAACATTATCTCATTTTGATTTTTCTTTGCATGTCCTTAAATATAATGAACCTAACACTTTTTTCTATGTTTATTATTCTTAGATGCACTTATTTGTGAAGTGTCTGTTCAAATCTTTTGCCCACTTTTCCCTTAGATCGTGTCTTTTTCTTATTGATTAGCAGGAATTCTTCATATATTGTGGATATCAGTCCATTTTCATTTTCAGATATTTGTATCATGAATATTATCTCCTAGTCTTTGGGTTGCCTTTTATTTTTGTTTTGATGAAGAAAAGTTCTTAATTTTAATATATTCCTTGAAAATATTTATTTTATGGTCAGTGTTTTATTAGCCCTATTTAAATAATACAGGGTAACAAACATGTTCTCCTATGTTTTCCTGTAAAAGCTTTATGGTTTTACTATGGGTGAAGATTTTCATTTTTTTAATTTTTTAAAAATATTTTATTTATTTGAGACAGAGAGAGACAGAGCATGAGCAGAGGGGGAGGGACAGAGGGAGAGGGAGAAGCAGGCTCCTTGATGAGCAGGGAGCCCCATGCGGGGCTTGATGCGGGGCTCGATCCCAGGACCCTAGGATCATGACCTGAGCCAAAGGCAGACACTTAACTGACTGAGCCACCCAGGCACCCCTGGCAAAGACCCTTAAAATAAAACACTCAATAGTGGCAACTTCTAGAAAAATGGACATACCATATTATAAATTTTTTAAACGTCATGTTTTCCTGCAGGCTTAACATCCCCACAAACAGGCTGTGACCACCCCTGCCAGGTGACCAGGTACACTGGTATAATAAGGCTAGTTCCTGCCAACAAGTTGCCGCTCTTACCCTCCCCTAACTGGGACCTAGTGACTTTCAAACTACTGGGTTGAGCCTGTGTGGTTCCTGTGTGGCATGGCATGCCTCCTTCTCTGGGACCTGAGAGCATAATAAATCCTTTAATTCCATATGCCCTTCCAAATGTAATTTCCACAGCCACAGTAGACTGATCCTTAAAGACCCCACAGGGAGATTTACACCCTCATTCACAAAACACTCACACAATGCTGATGGCCACGTAAATTGTTTCAAACTTTCCTACGGGTAATTGGGGAAACTTAACAATCTTTTTAAGTGTTTGATTTTATTTAATTTTTTTGATGTTTGATCTAATTACTCATCAACTAGGAATTCAGCCTAAAAAAATAATGAGGGTGACAAAAAAGGTTTCTATCAAAGATGTTCAGTATTGTATTTTTGAATAGCAGCAGAAAGTAAATAAAACTTGAAACAATCTAAATTATCTTCAACCGAGAAGTAATTAAATGAACTTGGGATTAGTCACAATCTGGAACATTGTTCAGTATCAGAATAATTAAAAACTTTTGCATGTATTAGCAAAGTAGATCACTAAGACATAATAATGAGGAAAACAAGGCAAGTTGCAAGATGATACATAGATGATATGATGTATAGAGTAAAAATACACCCCCAAGTCACAAAAAACATAGTGTTTTAGTAATAAAGAAAAATATTCATAAGTTTGATTACATCAAAGACACCATGGAGTGAACATTTAAAGATGCAGAAGAGGAGAACACATTTGCATCTCATATAAACTGGTAAATGATTAGTATTTGGAAGATATAAAGAACTCATACAAATCAATAGGAAAAGACAGGCAACCCAATAGAAAAAAATGGCAAAAGAAATATTTAAAGAAGAGTTAATACCTATTCTTCTCAAACTATGTCAAAACATAGAAGAGGAAGGGAAGCTTCCAAATCTATTCTATGAGATGAGCATTACCCTGATGCCAAAACCAGATGAAGACACTACATAAAAGAGAACAAGCCAATATCTCTGATGAACATAGATGCAAAAATCCTCAACAAAATATTAGCAAACTGAATTCAGCTATACATTTAAAACATCATTCACCATGATCAAGTGGAATTTATTCCTGGGTTGCAAGGATGGCTCAATATTCACAAATCAATCAACATGATACATCACATCAACAAGAGAAAGGATAAAAACTACATAATAGTTTCAATAGATGCAGAAAAAAACATTTGAAAAGTACAACACCTATTCATGATATAAAAAAAAATACCCTCAACAAAGCAAGGAGGTTTAGAGGGAACATACCTCAGCATAATAAAAGCCATATTTGAAAAATCCACAACTAACATCATCCTCGATGGTGAAAAACCTTTCCTCTATGATCAGGAACAAAACAAGGATGTCCACTCTCACAACTTATTCAACACAGTACTAGAAGTCCAAGCCACAACAATCAGACAACAAAAAGAAATAGAAGGCATCCAAATTGGTAAAGAAGGAGTAAAGCTTTGACTATTTGCAGATGACATGATACTCTGTCTAGAAAACCCTAAAGACTCCACCAAAAAAATTACTAAAACTGAATGAATTCAATAAGGTCACAGGATACAAAATCAATATATAGAAATCCATAGAATTTCTATATTCCAATAATGAAGTAGTAGAAAATGAAATTAAGAAAACAATTGCATTTACAATTTTACCAAATATAACAAAATACCTAGGAATAAACTTAAGAAGTTGAAAGACCTATACTCTGAAAACCATAAAACACTGATGAAAGAAATCAAAGACAACACACACACACACACAAATGGAAAGACATTCCATGCTCATAGATTAGAAGAACAAATGTTGTTAAAATGTCCATACTACCCAAAGCAATCTACAGATTTAATATAATTCCTATCAAAACACTAACAGGGGCAGCCCAGGTGGCTCAGTGGTTTAGCACCACCTTCAGCCCAGGGCGTGATCCTGGAGTCCCGGGATCGAGTCCCACATCAGGCTCCCTGCATGGAGCTTGCTTCTCCCTCTGCCTGTGTCTCTGCCTCTCTCTCTCTCTCTCTCTCTCTCTCTCTCTCTCTCATGAATAAATAAATAAAATCTTTAAAAAAAACACCAACAGCATTTTCCACAGAACTACAACAAATAATCTTAAAATTTGTTTGGAACCACAAAAGACCCCAAATAGCCAAAGCAATCTTGAAAAAGAAGAACAAAAGTGGAGGTATTGCAATTCCAGATTTTGAGTTATATTACAAAGCTGTAGTCATCAAGACACATAAGAGACACATAGATCAATAGAACAGAGTAGAACACTCAGAAATAAACCAATGATTATATGGTCAATTAATCTTTAACAAAGGAGGCAAAAATATTTAATGGGAAATAGTCTCTTCAACAAATGGTGTGGGGAAAACTGGACAGCAATATGCAGAAGAACGAAAGTGGACAACTTTCTTACACCATACACAAAAATGAACTCAAAGTGGATTAAAGTTCTAAATGTGAGACACAAAACCATAAAAAATCCTACAAGAGAACACAAGTAGTAACCTCTATGACGTCAGCCACAGCAACTCCTTTCTAGATATGTCTCCTGAGGTAAGGGAAACAAAAGTAAAAATGGACTATTGGGACTACATCAAAATAAAAATCTTCTGCACAGCGAAGGAAATCAGCAAAGCTAAAAGACAACCTACAGAATGGGAGAAGATATTTGCAAATGACTTATCTGATAAAGCATCCAAAATAGAAAGAACTTATAAAACTCAACACCCAAGACACAAGTAATAATAATCCAATTGAAAATGGGCAGAAGACATGAACATACATTTCTGCAAAGAAGACATCCAGATGGCCAACAGATACATGAAAATATGCTCAACATCACTCATCATCAGGGAAATGCAAATCAGAAGCACACTGAGATATCACCTCACACCTATCAGAGTGGCTAAAATCAAAATACAAGAAACAACAAGTGTTGGTAAGGATGTGGAGAAAGGGGACCCCTCTTGCACTGTTGATGAGAATGCAAACTGGCACAGCCACTCTGAAAAACAGTATGGAGACTCCTCAGAAAATAAAAGATAGAACTACCATAGGAACCAGTAATGTCGTACTGGGTATTTATCCAAAGAATATGAAAACACTAATTCAAAGGGACACATGCACCACAATGTTCATAACAGCATTATTTATAGTAGCCAAATTATGCAAGAAGCCTAAGTGTCCATCAGTAAATGAATGGATAAAGAAGAAGTAGTATATATATCCAAAAGAATCCTACTCAGCCATAAAAAAGAATGAAATCTTGCCATTTGCAACAACGTGGATGGGTCTAGAGGGTATAATGTTAAGTAAAGTAAGTCAGTCAGCAAAAGACAAGTACCATATGATTTCACTTGCATGTTGAGTTTAAGAAACAAAACAAATGGGGACACCTGGGTAGCTCAGTGATTGAGCATCTGCCTTTGGCTTAGGGCGTGATCCCGGATTCCTGGGATCGAGTTCCACATTGGGCTCCTTGCATGGAGCCTGCTTCTCCTCCCTCTGCCTGTGTCTGCCTCTCTCTGTGTGTGTCGCATGAATAAATAAATAAAATCTTTTTAAAAAGAAAGAAAGAAAGAAAGAAAGAAAGAAAGAAAGAAAGAAAGAAAGAAAGAAAGAAAAAGAAAGAAAGAAGAAAGAAAGAAAAAATGAACAAAGAAAAACCAGAGACACAAACCAAAAAACAGATACTTAACTGTAGGGAAAAAACTGATGGTTATCAGAAGGGAGGTGGGATGTGTGAAGTAGGTGAAGGAGACCAAGAAAACACTTAACACGGTGAGCACTGAGTGAGTAATGTATAGAATTGTTGAATCACTATATTGTACACCTGAAAGTAATGTAACACTATATGTTAATTCTACTGGAAAATTAATTAATTAATCAATAAAAATTTTTTAACTGGGCCATAAAACAGTAAATCTAAATGGCTAATAGCCATATGAAAAGGTGCTCAGCCTCATTAGTAATCAGACAAGTGTAAAGTCACATAAACCACCACTACACAGCCACCAGGTTTTAAAATTCAAAAAAATATAACAATGCCAAGTGTTAGAGATGATGGAAACAACTAATTGAACTTCTTATGCACTGGGTGTGGGAGTGTAAATTGGCACATTCTGAAAAACATTTTGGCATTATTTAATACAGACAGAGATAGGCATATACAATGGCCAAGTAAGGGGCTCCTGGGTGACTCAAATGGTTAAGCGTTTGCCTTTGACTCAGGTCATAATCTTGGGGTCCTGGGATAGAGCCCCACATCTGGCTCCCTGCTCATTGGGGAGCCTGCTTCTCCCTCTACCTCTGCCCCTCCCCCTGCTTGTGTTCTCTCTCTCTCGAATAAATAAATAAATAAAATCTTTTAAAAAATGGGCCAAGTAACTCCACTAGATTTATAACTTAGAGAAACCCACACACATGTGTATAGAGACATGCTTTTTGTAAGTTCATACCAACATTGTTTGTAATTGTCCCAAGCTGGAAATAATCCAAATGTCCATTAGCAATGGAAAGGATAAACAGTGGTGATATGGTCATGCAATGGGATACTACATCATGATGAAAATGAGCAAAGGTTAGCTGCAAGCAAAAATACAGGTTAATCTCACAAAATGTTTGGCGAGAGAATCAAGGCACAAAGGAATATATTACACACAGCATAATTCTATCTCCATAAAATTAAAATAAAAAAATAATGATGATAATAGGTAAGGATATACACCTAGGTAATAAAATTACTAATTAAAAACAAAGCAAGAAAGTGATTATCATGAAATTCAGAATAGTAGTCAGAGGATGTGATCAGTGAGGAACCCACGGGAAGCTAGGGATGCTGGAAATGTTCTATTCTTTGACCTGGATTGGGTAACATCAGGGTTAACTTTTCAGTAATTCATCATATTGGATATTTACATCTCATAATTTTTCTCTGAGTTTATATCATAATAAAAGGTTTTAAAAGCACACACACACACACACACACGAAATCTTAATTGTGATATAAATGTATTAAATTTGCTTTAGGGATGCAAAGCACACTTACAATAGTGGTGGTGTCTGGCGAGGGAAGGAAGCAGACCAGGGCTAGGGCTTGGGGAAGGGGACTTTGACCTTATCTATAATGTTTTTAATTTAAAAAGTATATCATTTTTTAAAAAAGTATATCATTCATGTATCCTTGTGCTATTAAAGGTAAATTTCGATGGAAGTATGAAAACAAAGACAAATAAAAACAAAAGGTGTTTTATTCTCAAGTTGTAAAATTTAATAAAATCCTTTGTACATACAACATACAAAAGCACATGTGCAGCTGGAGGAAAGCAAAGCAAATCGAAATATTTGTTTCTCTGGGTCATAGGATTGTGGATGGACTTTTCTTTGTGTTTTCTTGTATTCTCTAAATATGTTATTATATTTATCATAACATTTAAATTAGAAAACAAATTAGAGAATCAATAAGAAAACTCTAACATACCCCCCACTAGAAAATGAGCAAAGGACCAAAAAAAAAAAAAGGGGGGGGGGACATTTTGGAAAAGAATAAATTCAAATAATCCATCGTAAGGCAAAAAAAAAAAAAATACCTACTCCAAAAGTGGACATTTGAATTAAAATAAAAATGTCATTTTTGACCCAGACTGGCAAGGATTACAAATATTGAGAATGATGGGGCTCAGGGCAGGTTGCCTCAATATATGCCAAAGTGTTATATTAATTATTCTGAACGTGAGAAGCAGCCAGTGCAAGCAGGACACTCTGACCCTCTTTCCTGTCCCCCTGAAAGCAGGAAATAAATTTCCCATGTGAAGGGTACCCTCAGGAGGTAGAGAGCCATCCTTATCGCAAGAGATACAGAATTCAGGGCCGAAAAGGCTATGTAAACAAATTCCGCTCAGTTTTTTCACTAATTAGTACCCAGACCGAAGTTTCTTTGTCTTGTCAGTTCTTCACAAATTTATCATCTCTTTGTCTCAAAGGTATATAAACAGCTTGCTTTGGCCACTTCTTAGGTTCCATATCTATGAAACCTTCTTACGTAGGAAATATTCCTTTTCTCCTGTTAATCTGTCTTGTGTCAATTTAATTATTAGACCAGCCAAAAGAACTAAGAGGGCTTGGAGGAAATTTTCCTGACAAGAAGATCCAGTGTTACCTAGGGTATGGAAACCATTTCACATGCTTCTCAGTAGAGGTCCAAATGGAAGCGGCCTTTTGGGACACTGTATGGCAATGTGCATTAAGAGTCTTTAACCCAGTAATTCCATTTCTAGAAAATCATCCTAAAAAGAAAGTCAGAGATGTACATATTGGCTGACATTCAAGAACGGTCACAGCAATATTAGTCAACACCAAATATTCGAGAACAGTATAAATATACACACAGGAAACCGATAAAAAGAAAAACACACACATACATGCACACGAGCTATGCCGTATTATGCTATTTAAGTTAGAAATCATTTTCACAAAGAGCTAATAATATGGGAAAATCCTAAAGATAGCATATTATGTAAACAGAGCAGGACACATGGAGATACCCCAACCAATTCGATTCCAGTTCTGAAAAAAATTAAGAGAGCATGTGTATGAGCATAAGGGATTATGTCTAGGAAAAAGTCTAGAAGCACATATAATGGAATATTAACAGCGGTCTTAATGGGAGATTTTTATTTTCATCCTTGTGCTTAGATCACCGGATTCTTTTCAATAAACAACCCATGAGAAATAAACACATATTTTTAAATGTTTTTAAAAAACTTTATAACAGAACTAACAATGATGCAGTGGCCTGATGATTTCTTTTGTAAAAATTACCTCTGACATTTTAACTACTTTCATGCCTCTTTCCAGCCAACTCTGTAATTCACTCTGATCTCACCCGGAGTCTCTTCCTTGCTCTGTAAATCTTGTGCTGGCTTTTAGCCAAAAGCAATAAAACCTGACCCGACCCGATCGGAGAGTTCAGTCGGTGGTAACAAAAGGAATTTATATCTTTGCTCTGCTAAATGTTCCCCCTTCCTTCCTACCACAATCCTGCTATTGTTGAACTGCTGTCCACATTACCAAATTGTGTGGACCATCAGGGGCTAATGGGCCAACTGTGAAGATATCTCTTGATCTTAACATGCCATGCCAGTTAGCATGAGCATATTATGAAGAAATATGTATAGTAAATAATAACTTCGTATAAATGAAATGTCAGTCTTCATAAATATTAGAAGAAGCACACTTCGTGTGGGTCAGCAGACTTCTGCATGTCATTACTCATTTTTCTCCCATGGGGCCCCAGAGCTGAGTTAATCAAGTATAGGTCAGAAACAGGTCACCCGACACCGAGGGCCTGTGAATAGTGGTTGAAAATTCGAAATAATAAACACCTCAGGGTCTCGCTCTTTATTTTGCAGACCAGGAACTCTGAAGAAAAAATCCGCCCCCTATTTTCAGCACTGACTCCTGACCACATTTATGACATCGACCATTAGCTAGGATTCACCAAGCAACACTCATTCACAAGGATTTGTTGAGTGCCCGCTGGTGCAAGACACGGTTCTAGGCACTTGATATATTACAGAACAAGACACAGAAATCTCTGCCCTCATAGAGCCTATGTTCTAGCAAAGGAGACAGACTATCAACAAAAACCAGAGAAAATAAATGATATAGTTCATAGAGTGTGGTTCATGCTGTGGAGACATAGAGGAAGGTAAAGGAGATTTAGAAGAGTAGAAGGTGGGGCACAGTTTGCAAGAAGTAGAGATAAGACTTCCTGGGAAGTGGACTATGGGATATGCAGATCACCCTTCAAGGAAGGAGTTGCTGCCTCAGCTTCTGGAAATGCTGACAACCCCTTCAGGGACTGCCGCCTCCACATAAAGCTACCTCTTGCAAAGTCGGCCCAGGTCAAAGAGGGGAACATAAGAGATTGGCCATTTGAGCCCAATGGAAAACAATTCTGACAAGCTATTTTTAACTCTAGGACCAGCCGAGGCTACTTTTAGACCTGTGTCACAGATCAGCTTCTCCGTCTGCCCATTCCTGCTTTCTCCCCATCCCTTTCACACCTGTTGATACCAAGAGCACCACCTAATAAGCATCCTGCAACCCAAACATCATCTCTCAGAGTCTGCTTCCCATAGAATCCAACCCACAATAGTGACATTTGAGCAAATGCTTTGAAGGAAATGAAGGAGTGGAGTGAGCCATACATATATCTGGCAGAAGAGCATTCCAGGCAGTGAGTATGGCCAGTGGAAAGGCCCTGAGGCAGTGTCATGTCTGGCATGGTCAACAAACAGGAAGAATGCCAGTGAGGCTGGAATGGGGTGAATTCAAAGAAATCAGTAGGAAATAAGTTCTTTGGCTTTTATGCAATATGAGATGCACAGTCAGAGGAGGGTTTTGACCAGAGGTATGACATGATCTGACTTACACTTTTTTGAGAAAGAGAAAGAGAGAGTGGTGGGGATGGGGTGCAAGGAGGGGAAGAGCCAGAGGGAGAGTCTTAAGGCGGCTCCATGCCCAGCATGGAGCCCAACGCGCAGCTTGATTCACAACCCCAAGATCATGACCTGAGCCAAAATCAAGAGTCAGACACTTAACCAACTGAGCTACCCGGGTGCCCCCTGACTTACACTTTAAAAAAAAAATCACCCCAGCTTCTGGCCTCTATGTGGAGAATACACTGTAAAGGGCAACACAGAAGCAAGAGGATAGATAGGAGGGTATTAACATAATCCAGGGGTGAGTGGTAATGGTGGCTTGGTCCAGGGAGGTGGCAGTGAATGTGGAGGGAAGTGGTCAGATTCTGGAGACATTCGAAGGATAAAGCACAATTTCAGGATTTCCTGAAGGATTGGATAATCTATGAGAAAGAGTGGAGTTCACGTTCAAGTGTGTTGCACTTGGGACATCTCCATTCATTTAAGTGGAGATGCCTAGTCTGATTGCTAATACAACCTAGCATTCAGAGAAGATGTCAGGAGACAACATGGTATTCATGATGTCACGGAAGGAGCAAAGGCAGACATAGAAGAGAAGAGGACCAAGGACCAGGGTATTCCAATGTCAACACTTCAGGAGGGGTGGGGGAAAGAAACCAGCAAAGGACACGGAGAAGGAGCAACCATTAAGGACAGAGAAAGCAAAGACAGTGTAATGTGTTGGAAGCCAAGTGAAAAACATCAGGGAAGACGAAGGCTAAAAACCAGCCATTGGAATTAGCAACATGGAGAACTTCCGTGGTGTTGACAGGAGCAGTTTGAGAACAGAATGCAAATCATTAGAAGAAAAGAGAATAATTTTTACTTTTATGTTTTTAAAGATTTATGTATTTTAATGTATGTACGTATTTTAATGTATCTTTATGTAAAGATTTATGAGAGAGAGAATGTGAGCAGGGGGAGGGGCAGAGGGAGAGGGAGAGAAAATCCCAAGCATACTGCTGGCTGAGCAGGGAGCCCGACTCAGGGCTCGATCTCATGACCCTGAGATCATGACCTGAGCTGAAATCAAGAGTCTGACGCTTAACCGACTGAGCCACCCAGGTGCCCAAGAGAAGGAATTTTTAAATTTCATTTTTTCCCTTCCTTTATCTTTCTCAAAAGATACATCCATCAAAAAGGGATCCTTTCAAGAGAACTTACCCCACGAAAAACCTTTTCAAACCAAGGTGGCAACACAACCGGGGGGGGGGGGGGTCACTAAAAAACAATGATAGCCCTTGTTTCCTTTTCCTTGGGGAGCTGCTGATAAAGGAGGCTTCTGTTAAGCTCATTAACAGCCCCTTGGGTGCCCAGGAGAGCTCTTCAGGGCTAACTAATGTGGAGACACATCAATGAAGTTCATAAACGTGTGCCTCCCGCAGCTCAGCTCTGCCAAACAAACCCAGTTCCTTCCATTCTAAAGCCATCTACACAGGCCAACCAGGGAGGGAGCCTCAACCAAACCATGAAAGATCAAAGCCATCCTTAACACTCCGTACAACTTCCTCCTGGTCATTGAGTTACCTGTATTACAGAAACCCGCATTGCCATGCAGCACAGTGTAACCACACATGTATACGGCCTTACCACACCCCGTGCCGAGTGAAATCTTACTCACACTTAAAAGCCCAGTTCAGGGGCGCCTGGGTGGCTCAGTGGTTGATCGTCTGCCTTTGGATCAGGGCGAGATCCCAGGGAGCCTGCTTCTACCTCTGCCTGTGGCTCTGCCCCCCCCCCACACTCTGTGTCTCTCATGAATAAATAAAATCTTTTTTTTTAAGCCCAGTTGAAATGCCTCCTCTTCTGAGATGCCTGCCCTGATCCTCTCCTGCATCAAGTTTTCATAACATTTCATACATCTGTTACATACCGATATTAGACACACATTCTCCCCCTCCGACAAGGGATGCTTGTGGGGGCGCCTGGCTGACTCCGTTAGTATTGCATATGGATCTCGACCTCGGGGTCCTGAGTTGAAGCTCCACATTGGGTGTAGAGGCTGCTTTCATAAATAAACTTTAAAAAGGGGGGGGGGGGTTGCTGTAGTTCTCAGTATCTCCCATTTGTCTATAAGCATTATAACCATCCATCTCAGTGTGCTCATACATCTGTTGTCCCAGGATAAATGTTAAGAATAATCCCTTCAGCTTTCAAAATATATCGTGGTTTTGGATGATAAATGGAATGGGCCACCCTACTGAATGGTCACCCTACCTACCATTCAGATGGTAGAACTTGAGCCTCAGTTATACCCCGGGCACCCCTCACGGTGCCTAACACAAGGCCTGGCACACAGTGGATGATCAATACACATGCGACGAGGGACGCCGGGGTGGCTCAGCGGTTGAGCGCCTGCCTTCGGCTCCGGGCGTGATCCTGGGGTCCCGGGATCGAGTCCCACGTCGGGCTCCCTGCATGGAGCCTGCTTCTCCCTCTGCCTGTGGCTCTGCCTCTCTCTCTGTGTCTCTCGTGAATAAATGAATAAAATCTTTAAAAAAATACACATGCAACGACAAGTTGTAGAACTAAGCGCTTCCACGAAGAAGTGTGTACTGTGTGTACTCTGTCCTTGCTGAGTAGAGGAGACCTGTCCTCACGTAAAAGCGGGAAGCCTCAGAGCCCCAACGGGGCGGAACTGCCCCTCTCCCGTCTCCCCCGCCGGCGGCCCACGGATGGGCCCCAGACCACGGGCAACGAAGAGCCCCTGGGAGCCCGGACGCGCCTCCATCCATCACCTGGAAGCTGGGTTCAGCCGAAGGAATCCTTGGACCAGGAATCAAGGGCCCCGGGCTCGAGGCTCACGTCGCCCGATAAGAAGCTGTCGCCCTGGTTCCCGACCACAGCTTTTTACTTTCCCCGGGAGCCGCAGGCAACACGAGGCTTCTCTGCGCTGCGCCGTTTTGGGCTTTATTAAAATACAGTGAAAACGCAGCTCCTGATTCCTTAGGTCTGGAGGGGGGCGCGCGAATGTACGTTTCTCACGAGCCCCCATGTGACCTGACACAGCTGTTGCAGGGACCACACCTGGAGAGCCAAGACTCTGGGAGGCGGTAGCACATCAAAAGCAGCCATTAGGAAAAAACAAAGACATTTCTTTTATTGCAATGAAAACAAACCCAGATACTCAAAATAAGAGAGCTCTAGAAGCAAGCTTTTGTTCCAGTATTTTTCCGGTCCCATCTGGCGGTTCCTTTCTCGCTCGGCCTCTTGGTGGGGACCTGTGTTCACAGGTTACACTGCTTCCAGCGGCGCACGGAGGTCTTTCTTCAGAGGAGGCTTGTTTTCTTCCTCCCTCAGCTCTCCCGTGTTAATCCTAGGTCTCATTAGCCCCTGGAATGCCTCCCAGTTTGGCATCAGCTGCAAATTTAATTAATGTCCCAGGTAACCCTTCCACACAGCACAGGAGAAGATGCTAATTAAAACAGAGGCAAAACTAATCCCCCTGTTCCTCCGCTCCTACCTCCCGTTACTTAGTATCCTAGCAGTTCTTAGATTTCAGCTCCAACACAGTGTGGATTCCATTTGTAGAAGAGGCAATTTTTAAAGATTCTTTACATCAGCTGGACATCTGCGAAGATTTGAAAGACCCTGATTTCAAGTGAAGGTTTCCTCCCTGGCTTATTCCTGAGGTACGTGAGCTGATTATTCGCCACTGTTTACTTAGGCCACTCAAGAAGCCCCCGGCTTTGGAACAAGTCAGACACAGAAACCTGTCCCCCATACTACTGGTGTTCCCATCAAAACCTCCAGGGCACCCCCCTCCCACCAGAACTAAAAGCTGTTCTAGGAAACTACCAGCTTCAGAAACAAAGGCGGAGCCAAAGCCATGCAATGTAAGGATATATTAAGAGCACTGCTCGGGGGAGAAGTGATCCCAGATGCCCGTGGACTGACTCATCCACGTGGGATTCCCATTGACCACAGAGTACCCTGCCTACCCCCACCCCAGCCACCTCTATATCAAGGCCACCCAAATCAAATGCACTTTCACACAGTTGCACATTTCCTCTTGTTCAATGTCCCTGGGGTTAACGGGAACCTTCTTTTAAGGTTCACGTAGAGCAGGTCTCAGCCCTGACTGAGTGTTAGAATCACTTGGGAAGCTTTACAGATCCTGTAGTGCAGGCCACACTCTGCACCCATTAAATCAAAATCTCTTTGAATGGACCCAAACATCAGTCAGTATTTTTTTAATTTTTAAAATTTTTTTAAAGATTATTTATTTATTTGAGAGAGAGAAGGAGAGGAAGAGCAAGTGAGCTCAAGGGGGGGAGGGGCAGAGGGAGAAGCAGACTCCCCACTGAGCAGGGAGCCCGATGAAGGGCTCCATTCCAGGACCCCAGGATCACGACCTGAGCCAAAGGCAGACTCCTAACTGACTGAGCCACCCAGGTGTCCCAGTATGGTTTTTTTTTTTTTTTTTTTTTTGACTCTTCAGGTAACTCAAATGTGCAGTCGAGGCTGAGGATTACTTCATTAGAGTGAACTGGACCAACTTGACCAATCCCCTAACCCCTACTCTGAGGTGTCACTCTTCACTAAGAGATTGGAAGATTTAGTTGGGGAGGACAACAATTTCCCTATAAGGAGCACTCTCAGGAGAAGGGTGAGATTCCTGGGAACACATACTAGGTTGGAGAGGCAGGGAAGGGAATTAGGAAGTGTCAGAGGTTTTGGGGAAGAGATGAAGGTTGCTCCAGACCGATAGTTGTAATGCCTGGGACCATCTCCCAACCCCGCAAAATGGGTGGCACCTCACACTGCCTTTGGTTCCTGTTCCCTAAGGCCCTCTGCTCAGTCTCAGATTTACTGTATTTACTTCAGTGTCATAGTTTGGTCAACAGTAGGACTAATGGCAGGCTCATGGCCACGTGAGACATTGCTTCTGTGGACAATATGAGTGTCCCAGCCATCACCTTACCCGTAAACTTTTATGTTGGCTAAAGCCAAAGGGACTGCTTTCTTCCCTTCTATCTGCCAAAGCCAGTGGAGCAAGGAGCTCATGAGGGCCGACCTGAGCGTTTGATCCCTGGGGAGGCCAGTCACCCTTCAGGCTACCCCCTTTTCCTCTGGTCACTGGACTCATGAGTGGTGACCATTGTTCACAAAGAGCTCTGAAAAAGGAAATGTAGCTGAACAAGCACATGCAGAGGCCAGCTGAAACAACATCCCAAGTGCAGGCCCCTGGTAGATCCATCAAGTCAACTTCAAAGACAAAGCTAACTTGTTCATTCATTCATTCAGCTGTGTCCTTTCTGTTCAAAGATAACTGCCTTCCAGCTCATTTCTCTTAGGAACATCCTGCCAACAGTAGTACTTAAAATAACTGCCTTTAAGGTAGCGCTAGCACTGCTTCCTGAAGATTTCTTTTCATTTTATTTTTATTTATTCATGAGAGACACACAGAGAGAGGCAGAGACATAGGCAGAGGGAGAAGCAGGCTCCCTACGGGGAGCCTGGATGGAGGACTTGATCCCAGGACCCCGGGATCACAACCTGAGCCACCCAGGCACCCCTGGCATTGTTTTCTTTGGGTTCCTGTTAGGAATCAAATCGTGTCCCACCCAAATTCATATGTTGAAGCCCTAGCCCCCTCCTCACCCCCAGTACCTCAGAATGTGACCTTTTTTGGAAATAGGATTGTTGCAGATGTCAGGAGTTAAGATGGAGTCAGGCTGGGGTAGGGTGGTACCCTAATCAACATGCCTGGTTCCTTATATAAAGGGAGAAATTTGGAGAAAGATACAAACAGGGAGAATGCTATGTGAAGATGAAGGCAGAGATTGGGGTGTTGCTTCTACAACCCAAGGTGACCCAAAGACTGCTCGCAAATCAGCGGGAGCTAGGAGGGAAACCTGGGACAGACGCCCCCTCCCAGCCCCCGGAAGGTACCACCACTGCCAACACTCAGACTTTCAGGCTCCAGAAGTGTGAGACAGGACACATGCGTTTGTGGTACCTCGTTATGGTATCCCTAGCAAACAAATCCAGGTTCAATCATTCCCAAATAACCCAAAGAGGTTTGTCTTAAGTGATTGCCTTTGGTAAAAGCACCCTGATTGTTCTTCTGAAGAGCACTCTCTTCTATTCAGGGCACTTCCATGGATTTTGATGTAATTCCCTGTTTATGTGTTTATGGTGTGTCTTTCCTCACTTTGCAAGAAACTCTGTGAGAAGTAGGAGCCCAGCAACAGGGAGCTCAGCCTCAGAAGTCAGACTGGTGGAGGACCAGCCCAACAGTGACCTTGGCGGGGGGAAGTTATTTAATCTCTCTGTGCCTTGGCTTCCTCATCTAAAATGGGGGTAATCGCACTTGCCATGTAAGTTTTTTGTGAGAATCAAGTAAATTAATATGTGTAAAGCATTTATAAGAGTATATTTGGCACATAAAAATATGGAAGAGTCCAGATGTCCATCCACACATGAATGGATAAAGAAGACCATCAGAAAATGAAATCTTGCCATTTGCAATGACATGGATGGAACTAGAGGGTATTATGCTAGGGAAATAAATCAGTCAGAGCAAGACAAATATCATATGATTTCACTTATATGTGGAATTTAAGAAATAAAACAGGTGAGCATAGGGGAAGGGAGGGGAAAATAAGACAGAATCAAAGAGGGACACAAATCATAAGAAACTCTTAACTATAGGAAACAAACTGAGGGTTGCTGGAGGGGAGGTGGATGGGGGGATGCGGTAACTGGGTGATGGGTATTAAGGAGGGCACCTGATGTAATGAGCACTAGGGGTTATACACAACTGATGAATCACTAAACTCTTTGTCTAAAACTAATAATACCCTATATGCTAATTAATGGATTTTAAGTAAAAAAAATAAAATGATTAAGATCCTAGTTAAAAAGTTTTTTTTAAAAAAAGAGTATTTGGGGGCAGCCCGGGTGGCTCATCTGTTTAGCGCCTGCCTTCGGCCCAGGGCCTGATTCTGGAGACCTGGGATCGAGTCCCACATCGGGCTCCCTGCATGGAGCCTGCTTCTCCCTCTGCCTGTGTCTCTGCTTCTCTCTGTGTGTCTCTCATGAATAAATAAATAAGATCTTTAAAAAAAAAGAGTATTTGGCACATAATAAGCCCTCTATGCAAATGTTAATGACCACTATTAAGAGCAGAGACATTGCCAATTTTATTCAATCCAATGTCATTAACAGTGCCTGGCACATATTAGTTGCTCAGTGTTTGTAGAGGGACTGAACATTTGACTCCAACAGATTAGTACTTTCTTCTACTAAGGTCTCTAACTAGAAGGTCCACTGTAGCTTTCCCATCATCCAGAGGCTCAGAAAATACACACTTAAAAAAAAAAAGATTTTATTTATTTATTCATGAGAGACACAGAGAGAGAGAAAGGCAGAGACACAGGCAGAGGGAGAAGCAGGCTCCATGCCGGGAGCCCGACGCGGGACTCGATCCGGGGACTCCAGGATCGTGCCCTGGGCCAAAGGCAGATGCTAAACCGCTGAGCCACCCAGGGATCCCCAGGAAATACACACTTGATTCCTTTCATCAACATGTGTCAAGAATGATTCCAGAGACACATTTAGAACCTCCACTTCTCAAGATCCTCGACCTATAGCGTGCACCTTTCAGACTTGCAAAGGATCTCTTACTTATTGTTAAGACTAAAAATTTAGGTTGAGCAAGTAGAAAAGATGATGAATTCGTATTTATAGGTCCTCTAATTTGGGAGGGTCTAGAAAATGTTTTTTGTAAGCTACTTCATTTTTTTCAAATATTTACAATTTTGATGGCTGTCTTTTAGAAACACTGCTATTCAAATTTTCTTCAAATCAGCCTCAGTGTGCTTGAATATTTTTCTTCCAAAATTCCCAGCTGCGGTGTCATTCAGTTAATTATTTCCCATCAGAAGGGGTGGTATATAGGTAACTTGATTAACAAGTAAAAAAGTACACGTTATCTAGTAAGAGGGGAGAAAATGTAAAAGACAAAGAAAAATATCTAGTTTCATCAAATCTACCTATGTCCTTTTTCCCAGAACAAGCTGTGCAGAACCAGGCTGGAGCACCCTGAGCCGGTACACTTGTGAGAAGAGAAGTCTTATTCAAAGATCTAACTAGAAAAGCCTACTTTAGAGCAAACTGCTGGTTGGAGCTAAATTTATGATGGATTAAAGGTGTTCGCCAGACCTTCCCTCCTTTCCAAACACAGAATCATGCATAACCACAGACTGATAAAGAAAACATTTACACACACACACACATACGCGAGCACAAATGGCCATTTCGACCCCTCGAATCACCTAGCCAAAAACAGATGATGTGGATGACTGCTAAAACAGCTCTTTCTGAAGATACTGATATTAAAATGGAAGTCATAACGAATGACCACTGAATTTTACACACTCTGGGTGTTCAGGATGCTCTCCGCATGCTGGGCATTAATTCCTGCTCAGCTCACTTCCCAAATCTCCACTGAAGCTAACATGCCAGCAGGCCCCTGAGCTGCTGAGGCAAGACCCTTGAGGAACTCAGAACTTACCCAGCAGATTGCACCATTTGCTCAGCTCTAAGGTGCCAAGGGTTGGAACACAGTGGTAAACTGAGGGAAGAAAGATGTGTGCCAGACAAGTTAGGGAGATTGCCAGATCCTCTAACTGCTCCCAAGCAAAGGGTTTGAGTGAGGAGGATAGGGAATCAGCCAGGGAGGCTGAAATAGGAACGCAGAGTTACAGAAACTAAAACCCTGAAAATGGGACTTCTCTGCAGGGCTGCAAAGTAGGTCCCTTGTTATCACTCTAAAAGTCCTGCATTTCTTTTTTTTTTTTAAGTCCTGCATTTCTGAGGGGGTCACACTGATGTGCACATGCTGTTACCTTTGACTCCGTCTTGGTCTTTTGAGTCCTAGACCTCTCTATGAGAGACAAATCACCCTGAAATTGCTTCCTAAGGGCAAGCCATGAAGAGATGGGAGGAGGATGGCCTGCATGCAGGTAGTAGCAAAGGGATAGGTGGGAGCACCCAGGAAAGGTGAAGTGATATTTTAGATTAATGCAGCCACCAAGACAGTGGCTCAGGGTATGAGAATGGAACTAATATTTATGGGGGCACCTAAAAATTTTAAACACTCTCCTCCATGGAATGAGGTGATAGCCACTGTGGGATCTGAGCAACCATCTTTCCACTTCTTCTTTCTTCCCAGAATTCTACTGAAGGAAACTCAGATTTCCCCCACAGCCATATCCCATAAAACTCCCCCAGTATCTCTCTGAAAACTAGGGAAGGAGAGGGCAAGGTATATTTCCAGACTCCAGGCTTTTGACATCATCCAGAAGGAGAAAGAAGCCAGCATCCATCAACCCCACTTGTGTTTTCAATTACACATAACAACTCCTGGCTCTGGTCTGCATCTCCTTCTCCTCACCTCCCCTGACACTATATATTGTGGTTTTATTAAGTCATCAATATCATGGCTTACTCTTTGTCAGAAATTATAGCCCAACTCCCTCTACTTCTTGTCCACTCTGGATGAAATTGGTTCTTACTCTGCAAAGAAACTTTCTGTGATTGAAAACTTCCCTTGCCCTATCTTGAGAAGTCAGCATTCACTGTCCAGAAACACCATTGTACCTTCTTTTAAATAAATGGGGATAATGGTGTAACAGGGTATGAAGTGGGGGGAATTAGCCCAAGTAGGGGAAGTGAAGACCCACTGGTAATTTAGATCTGTGTTTCCCCAACTCTAACACATGGAACAATCATCCAGAGATTTTGTAAAATGCAAATTCTGGTGAGGAGCCAGAGATACTGCCTTTCTCACAACTCCCAGGTGATGCTGATGCTTCTGGTCCACAGACCACACTAAGAGTGGCAAGGGTTTTGGGCATTGTTTTGCAAAGAGGAGTTAAACATCTGCCTTTGTCCCTGTTGCCAAACAGTAGGCTGTTGTGTCCAAAGAGGCTTGCAAAATAGGGTTTTGCTTTCTCTCAAATATGTGGGAATACATACAGTCCCTGTTCCCCCTACAATGGGATTTAGTGTTTGCCAGAACCTTTTAGGGCTTTGATTATTGTCCTGGGTAGAGCAGCCTCCCCAGAAGGAGGTCTGTGTTCATGGGGTCTGTGGCACCTTTGGGTCACCTTCCAGGGGCAAGCTCTGGCATTAGCAGCCCCTGGAGGTTACCACCTCCACAATGGAATGAGGGGCCCTGCTGTGTCGAGTTATGTTTCTGATGGGACCAAATGCATTTGGGCTCTAGAGGCCCTAGCAAGACAGTTGACAGCTGGCCCTGAAGCCATGGCCCAAGAGATAGGACCTGTGTGAGCCAAGACACCCCACCCTGAAGGCATTCCCAGCCTCCATCTCTGAGACACCTATCTAAGGTCATTCCCTCAACATTGTCCCCAACTCTGCCTTCTTCTCTGACAAAAACTTTGCCCAGAAGGACTATGTCCTGCAAATAATAAGAAAAGCTTTCACCCAGGGACACCTGGGTGAAATAAATAAATAAATAAATAAATAAATAAATAAATAAAATCTTAAAAAAAAAAAAGAAAGCTTTCACCTAACAACATTCACACTGAGCTGGGCCCTGTTTCTAAGTGCTTTGTATATAATAACTCAATCTTCACAACTAACTCATGAGATAGTGTGACGACTTTATTTTATTTTTAATATTTATTTATTTATTCATGAGAGACACAGAGAGAGAGGCAGAGACACAGGCAGAGGGAGAAGCAGGCTCCTCGCGGGGAGCCCAATGTGGGACTCGATCCTGGATCCTGGGATCACGCCCTGAGCCAAAGGCAGACGCTCAACCGCTGAGCCACCCAGGCGTCCCAGTGTGACAATTTTAAAGCTGGATCCCCCACCCAAATTTTTGACAGCCCTGCTCGTCAAGAGGTGGAATCTATGTCCCCTCTCCTTGAATCTTGGTGAGCTTATGACTATTTCAACCAATAGAGTATATAGCACAGTGACACTACATAACTCATTAAGTCATGCAAGGCCATGTAGCTTCTGTTTGGCTCTCATGGGACACTTACTTCCGGGTGTTATTTCTTGCCAAGCTGTGAGAAATCCAAGCCACATAGAGGTACTCTTCTCCACAATCCCATCCTTCCTTGAATATATCCCAGAAGTCAGACATGTAAGGAAAGAAGCCTGTAGATGATTCCACACTCCCCACCCCCATCCTTCAAATCACTCCCCAGCCGAGACCCCCAACGTCAGGGAACAGATCTGAATTGTCTTCATAATGCCTTGTTTGAATTCCTAACCCATAAAAGTCTGTGACTATGATAAAATGGTTGTTTTATACCACTAAATTTGAGGAGGCTTAATCTAGCACAGATAGGTACTATTGGTAGATCCATTTTACAGAGGAAAAAACTAAGGCACAGAAAGCTTTAGCAACTTTCCCCAGGTCACATAGCAGTGGGGACTTGAACCTAGTCAGTCTGGTATCAGAGTGTGTGTTCTTAACCTCTATGCTATACTGCAAACAATGGCTGACTCCTCTTCTCCCCCATAGATCCTTGTTTATCTTACCTCCACTAGCCAGCTTCAAGATCTCTTAACAAGGAACTCTGCTGACAAAGGCTGGTCCTGTTCTTAGCTCCATCCCCACAGCCTGAGGAGAAAAGCAGAATCCCAGGCAAATTCAGGCTTTCAAGCTTGGAGAAGTATGTCCTATGTCCTAAGACACCTCCCTCACCCTCTCACTGGGACACCAAGGCTATTTTCCCCTCTTCTGGAGGCTGGCTCCACAGAGAGGGCCTTGGGGCAAGAGACAAGGCCTTCATTCTAGCACAACTGAATGGGAGGGATCGTTTCCCTCCAATGATGTCCATGGGTGACTTGCCTGACCAGCAGGTGCCCAGCATCCTCCTGCCACACACTGAGAACAGGCCATTTCCTGGATGTGCTCCCCTATGCTTTCCCTTCCTCCTCGACATACCATTAGTGACTCCATGGGTGTCCAGAAGCTTATAATTTGATATTTTTTAGGGCTTTTTATCCCCCCCAGGGAGTCACATGTCCACAGTAAGAGTTTTTTTTTTTTTCAGGAAGAAGGGAGACTGGGGTACACAGTGGAAGGAAGCTGAAAATCTGAGGAGACAGATCTACAGGAGAGGAAACAGTGATTGAGGAAGAAAGGACTTCCTGTTAGCCCAGGGCTTTGTGGTGCCTTAGACTTAAATGACTTGGGGTGGGGGGGGGGAGTCCTTTAAGAAAAGACTACAAAGTTGCAAATACAAAATTTGGTTGAAAAGTGAATACTTATTAAGAATAAAAAATAAGTTGTTAGCAAATGACAAAATGTAAAAGGCTGGTAAGTACCACATATAAAATCCAAAATAATACCGTTGTATTTCTATCAATTACTCACTTGACATACCTCCCTACTATTTGCTTGCTTGTTTATTTTTATATATTTTGGGCTGTTAACCTGTATCAGTTATCTATTACTGCCAAAGAGCCTAAAAGCTTAGTTGTTTGAAACGACAATGATTTATGATTTCTCACGATTCTGTGGGTGGGTGTCCTGTGGGTCTGGACTGGGCTGACTCACGCAGTTATAGTCAAGAAAGGTAGGATGGTCCAAGATGGCCTCACCCATGTCTGAGGCCTTGAGGCCGGAAGTCAGCTCAGCTTCTTTCTCCCTACGGTTTCTCGTCATCTAGCATGGTCTTCCTTACCTTATTACAGGAGCATCCCAAGGGGGCAAACAGAAGCTGCGAGGCATAGGATGCAGTGTCACTCCCACTGCATTCAATTCGTAAAATCAAGTCACAAGCCCAGGGTAGATTCCCATAGATTCCACCTTGTGATGGAGGAGCTACAAAGTCACTGCTAAGAGATGTGACCACAAGGAGGCCTGATGCTTTGGGGCCCCTTATTCTAAAAATCAACCATGATGCCGTGGATCACTTTGCCAGACTACTAGGATTTTGCAAAATACTTTCCAATAGAAAGAATGAAAAGATAATTGTCATCCTTCTAGCTCAAGCAATTCAAATTTATTATTTTTTTTTATAATTGATAGTTTAGAAATGTTCCTTTCAGCTCCACAACTCATGTAGTATGTAAATTTTTAGGATAGTCATCAAATTTGGGAAAACCTCTATCACATTTCTTTCAGGGCGTTTCAAGTTTTCTTGTTCAGTTATTGAATGTTTAATATTCTTTGCATTGACAACACTCGTATGGTATGTTCGCACTGTCTTATTGTGTGTCGTGTGGGGAACTGTTTGTTATCTTCATGGATGTCAGGATTTCCTGTCAAGTCAACAAGGAATTTAAATTTTTTCCAATGTGTTCTTAGAACTCTTTTCTCTTCAGTAATTGGATTATCAACAATCCTATTCATTGCTTTTATTAGGAATTTATCTCCGCCTCTTAAAGAGCAGCCCTATATTTTCATATCAATCACAACACCTGGTTGATCAGTTCTGTGGGTAGTAGGATTCCTCCTAGAGGCCATTCCTACATTGGGATAGCTAGAAATAAATACATTCAAAAGTGGCAAAGTTGAATTTTACCTGAGCCCTGTGCTCCTGGAAAGTAGAGATGGTTAATAAATCTCACCACGCTTTTGTGTTAGGGGGACACAGCTTATCAGAAAGAATGCTCCTACCCCATATAACCGAGACTCATGGATGCCCTCCTTGTTTACCCATGACAAGGCCAGACACAGACCTTCCCAATTCCCATTCTTTGTCTCATAAATTATCAGCTGAACTGTTGTCCTCACTGATCAATCAGAACATAATGCCTGTTAACCAAACTTTGGGTAAGGTTTTTGCCTTCCTCCCAGCTTCTGAACTTCGGCTTACCACCAGCCTGAGACAGCATACAGCCACCCCTGGGTAAACCAGTAGAATATTCTCTGAGCTACCACGATCTGTTCAAGCCACCCTCCCATCCCTCTTCCCCAAACTCAGTTCTTTCTAGCTCAGTTCTTTCTTGTTTACTCCTCCCTGTGAAAGAAAGCCCTATTTGCTCAGCTGGGGTTTGTTTTTTATTTGACATAAATGACTGATAAACACATTACTATAGCCCACTAGACCCGAATTGTGTCCCCAATTCAACTTCCCTTTGCTGAATTCCTAACATTATCTATGACAAAGATTCCCTCCTTGAACAAACCTACTCAGGCTCCCTGAACTTTTCAACTGGGTCTCAGTCTTTTGACTTCTGTGTTTATCTCTGCATCGTCCACTTTTAGCAAGAATCCTGCTAAGTCACTTTAGCCAGAATCCCCCACCCTTCATATCCGATCGCCCTCAACGAATGATGAGGCTCCTTAAACCTCCACCAGCCCTCCCCAGGGCTGCAGAGCACCCCAGCCTGCCGGCAGCAAGAGTCCTGATAGGTCAGTTCAGCCGGAATCCCCCTGACCCCTGGCATTTCTTCTTAGCAATGTGCCATCCACAGATACACCCCGCTTCCTGCTCCTTGGCTACAAATGCCCACTTGCCCGAGCTATATTCAGAATTGAGCCTGGTTCTATATGGAAGTTTCTGTTCCTCTATTGTAGTAGTCCTGAATAAAATCTGTTTTCACCACTCTAACTACTGTCCAGCTCTGGTTTTTCTTTGACACCTGTTGCTTGCTATTCCAAAGCTACTGGACACAAGAAGTGGAACGGAGGAGTCAGAGTGGAAAGGGATAGCAATCATAACTAACTCAAGTTCAATCTCACAACCCTGAGATCATGACCTGAGCCGAAATCAACAGTGGAACGGCTCAACCAAATGACCCACCCAGGCACCCCACCAATTCAAATTTTAAAAGCCTGCATTTAAAAAACAAAAAACAAACAACAACAACAACAACAACAAAACAAACCAACACATGACTTAAGGGGGGGGTTGGAATCCAGGTATTATGGGGCCTAAAGCTTATACATTTGGAGGCCCTCTTTAAGAAACAGAACACAGGGGATCCCTGGGTGGCTCAGCAGTTTAGCGCCTGCCTTCGGCCCAGGGCGTGGTCCTGGAGTCTCGGGATCGAGTCCCACATCAGGCTCCCTGCATGGAGCCTGCTTCTCCCTCTGCCTGTGTCTCTCCCTCTCTCTCTTTCTCTCATGAATAAATAAATAAAATCTTTAAAAGAAAAAAGAAACAGAACACAGTATTACAAATACAAAATTAAATTTGAAAGTACATATCTATCTATCATCTATCTATCTATCTATCTATCTATCTATCTATCTATCTATTCATTAGAGACACAGAGAGAGAGAGAGACAGAGACACAGGCAGAGAGAGAAGCAGGCTCCTCATCAGGAGCCTGATGTGGGACTCGATCCCAGGACCCCGGTATCATGACCTGAACCAAAGGCAGATGCTCAACCGCTGAGCCACTCAGGTGCCCCTAAATATTTCTTTAGAATTAGGAACTAACTATATCCCATCAAATTACAAATGTAAAAGCATATACTTATTTTTTTATTTTATTTTTTTATTTCAGACAGAGAGTGAGAAAGAGAGTGAGCACAAGCAGGGGGAGCATCAGGCAGAGGGAAAGGGAGAAGCAGGTTCCCTGCTAAGGAGGGATTCAATCCCAGGACTTTGAGATCATGACCTAAGCCAAAGGCAGTCACTTAATCGACTAAGCCACCAAGGTACTCCACCATATAAATTTTAAAGCATGTAACATAAATATCACAACACTTGCTAAATAAATACATGGACTTAATTAATTAATGGACTGGCCCATTTCCAAAGCACATTAGTTGTATTATTGTATTTGCTGCATCATGAAGTACTTCCTAATAGGAGAAAGCTGTTTTGACTAGGCCTCAGTGAGAACCAAATCCTCCACTCAGAATTTCACACATCTGACTAGCTTCTGCCTTCGTGCATTTCAAACTTTGCTTTCCTCATTACTGTTAAAAGACAGTTCTCCAAAAAAAGCTAAAATCATGACATATACTGCTATAAAAATGATCATGTGTGAAAGATTTATTTAACTTAGTCAGTAAGGATTCAGGCAGACATCACAGCTGATTCAAAGGTAAAGTAAAAAAGCACAAATGTAATAATATGGAGTAAAAGAATATTGACATGAATATGCAAACGAAGGCAGAACTGTTTTTTCTACAGCGGCGGAGTGGGGGAGATCAGTTGAACCTCTATAGGACAGGACAGATTTTACACATCAATGACCAATAATTATTTTGTATTGGAATCGGTTATTTACAACTTCAAGATTCATAAAATAGCTCTGATAGAATCTGAATCTCATAACCCTAGAGCGTGTCCTTTAGATGATGCGTAGTTTTCCACTGAGGCACACTTTTCGACTATGGTCTCCTCACTTGTCATCAAAAAATGATCTTAAAGAAAGAGTTTTCATGATCACAAAAATAACATCGGTCTCACTAGGTTTGGCCCGACTGTTTACATAGGTGCAGCAAGAGGGTTAATGTGCCATATAATAGGCCTTAAGTTTGCTGGAAACTTCATAAGGAATCTCAGACTAGACTTTTAAAAGCTTCTTATTATTTGCTGTGTGGAAGCTGGGAAACCACACCAAGAAAACTTTCACTGCAGGTTTCACCTGCAGTACCTATAAATTTGAGCAAATGCCTTTTTCTCAAGGTCCCTGGATTCATCCAGAGTTTCCTGGGGTTGCCAGGAAATGACCTTCCTCACCACCTATAAGGCGAGGTACCAGATACCAGGCCAGTTTTCCCCTGAGGACCTCATGAGCATTGGCTCCATAAAAACCAAATTAAGTTCCTTGTAATGGGCAGGTCACCCCTGATTAAATGAGCATCATTCTCAAGTACAATTTAAGGAAGGCCTTGGTTGCACAATTTTTTTTTCTAATTATATCCTTGTTAAAAAAAAAAAAAGAAGAAGAAGACAACAACAGATTCTTACTGTATCTATGCAAATAATCATGTCACCATAAAAAGTAAGAGGACTAGGGACCCCAGGGTGGCTCAGGGGTTTAGCGCCGCCTTCGGCCCAGGGTGTGATCCTGGAGACCCCGAATCTAGTCCCACCTCGGGCTCCCTGCATGGAGCCTGCTTCTCCCTCTGCCTGTGTCTCTGCCTCTCTCTCTCTCTTTGTGCATCTCATGTATAAATAAATAAAATCTTAAAAAAAAAGTAAGAGGACTCAGTAATGGTTTTTGAATTCTGAAGGGAGTCAGGCAGAGAGGATTAAAGATCTTTCACAAATGTTTCATTTCAGTCTTTTGCAAAAGCAAAATCTGCCAAACTGTTATGGGTTTGTTAAAAAAAATTGAACTGAGTAAATTTTAAAGATCTTATTGGTTTTATTCAACAAATCATGAGCCTGGCAGCGTCGCATCCAGCAGACGGAACGGAGCTCCAAGGAGCTGTGCAAAATGAAAGGCTTTTATAGGCAGAAGGGAGCAGGGACAAGGAAGTTATACTAGCAAAAAGTGGATTGGTTGTGACAAGGTCACTTTTCTTTAGAGGATGGCAGGGACCTATCAGGCAGATGACCTTCCTTGTGCTGATCACATAGCTCCTGATTGACTGCTGTAAGATTCCATTTCTGGGAGATCTGAAACTGTATTTTCTCAGTTTGGTGGCATGGCGCCCATTTTGAGCCTACTGTATTGTTTTTAACAGGTTACAGATATCTTAAGAAGAAAAAAAGGGGCTTCCTTATAAATAGAAAATAGAATGCTGCCTCAGTCTCTTTGGGCTGTTATAACAAAATGCCAGAGACTGGGTAGCTTATAAACAATAGACATTTATTGCTCACAGTGATGGAGGCTGGGAAATCCAAGATCAAGTCACCACCAGATTCAGAATCCGGTGAGAGCCCACTTGCTTATAGATGGCCATCTCCTCACATGGCAGAAAGGGCAAAGTAGCTGTCCGGGTGCTCTTTTATAAGGGTAGTGATCCCATTCATGAGGGCTCTACCTCGTGACCTTACCACCTCCCAAAGGCCCACCTTCTTTTTTTTTTTTTTTTTTTTTAAATTTTTATTTATTTATGATAGTCACACACACAGAGAGAGAGAGAGAGATAGAGACACAGGCAGAGGGAGAAGCAGGCTCCATGCACCGGGAGCCTGACGTGGGATTCGATCCCGGGTCTCCAGGATCGCGCCCTGGGCCAAAGGCAGGCGCCAAACCACTGCGCCACCCAGGGATCCCAAAGGCCCACCTTCTAATACCACCAAATTGGGGGTTAAGTTTCAACACATGAATTTTGAGGGGACACAATATATTTGGACTATAGCAAACATTAAAATAGCATCAATAATATTCCAGACAAAACTATCATCATCCCTCATTGGTGCACTCAGTTGTATATAATAAATTCTTGATTCTCTGTGTCTTGAGTTAGAGTCTGTCTCCTGATTAACTCAGCCCACTGGCATGGTTTCAAAGTTTTCTAATTGATGCCACAGGCGACTTGTGCCTAAGAATCTATTCTTTGAAGTACTCTGTACAGTCCTTGTCCGTGGGGCTCTGAGATAGTACTTTTTTTTTAAAAAGATTTATCTATTTATTTGAGAGAGAGAGAAAGAGAGTGTGAGACGGTGAGGGGCAGAGGGAGAGGGACGGAGTCTTTTAAGCAGACTCCATGCTGAGCATGGAGCCTGACACAGGATTCGATCTCATGACCCTAAGATCAGGACCTGAGCCAAAACCAAGAGTCAGACACTTAACTGACTGTGTCACCCAGATGCTCTTGAGACCGTCTGTCTATGTTAAAGTCAGGAACTTTGGCCTGTGCTGATTGCAGAGCCTTCAGAGAAGTATTAAAACAAAACAACTCCCCCAAAAAAGATCTGTAGATGATGCAGACCCAAAATGCATGAATTTATTATTTTTTCTGTTTTCATATTTTATTTTTTTAAAAATAATTTTAATAAGTTTATATTGCAAAGGGCATTGTTAGTAATAATACTTTTTGTCTTGTTTTATTATTTTTTTTATTTTTTTATTGGAGTTCAGTTTGCCAACATATAGCATAACACCCAGTGCTCATCCCATCAAGTGTCCCCCTCAGTGCCCATCACCCAGTCACCCCAACCTCCCCCCACCCACCTCCCTTTCCACTACCCCTTGTTCGTTTCCCAGAGTTAGGTGTCTCTCATGTTTTGTCACCCTCACTGATATTTTCACTCATTTTCTCTCCTTTCCCCTTTATTCCCTTTCACTATTTTTTATATTCCCTGTATGAATGAGACCATATAATGTTTGTCCTTCTCCAATTGACTTACTTCACTCAGCATAATACCTTCCAGGTCCATCCACGTCGAAGCAAATGGGGGTATTTGTCGTTTCTAATGGCTGAGGAATATTCCATTGTATACATAGACCACATCTTCTTTATCCATTCATCTTTCGATGGACACCGAGGCTCCCTCCACAGTTTGGCTGTTGTGGACATCGCTGCTATAAACATTGGGGTGCAGGTGTCCCGGCGTTTCACTCCATCTGAATCTTTGGGGTAAATCCCCAACAGTGCAATTGCTGGGTCGTAGGGCAGGTCTATTTTTAACTCTTTGAGGAACCTCCACACAGTTTTCCAGAGTGGCTGCACCAGTTCACATTCCCACCAACAGGGCAAGAGGGTTCCCCTTTCTCCACATCCTCTCCAACATTTGTGGTTTCCTGTCTTGTTAGTTTTCCCCATTCTCACTGGTGTGAGGTGGTATCTCTTTGTGGTTTTGATTTGTATTTTCCTGATGGCCAGTGATGCGGAGCAAAATGCCTGAATTTAATTTACTACTGATAATTTTCAAAAGTGAGAGATCTGACAAAAGTTCATAACAAGAATAATGCAACTGACAAAGAAATGTGTTTATTTATGTGGCATAAAAAACAGAATAATAAGGCCAATCCAAAAAGTTTGCGACAGATGTTTATAAGCATTGTGATTAAGGCTGTTATTAAGGAAGATAATAAGCACTGTATCTGATTTATAAAATTGGATAAACATATTTTTAGAGAAAAATATGGAGGCAGAATCTATTATACAATGCCAATATAACATAAGTTGTATTAGGTCTATATTTTATATATATATATTATATATATATATATATATAATATATATATATATAATAATCCTGAAGCATAATACATAATGAATCCATCAAGCATATACCAAGAATATCAAGTAAAGCGAATCCATGAATCTGCAGCAGGTCCTAAACATCTGCCATATATATCACACTCTGTAAGTAATCCTATGGGCATCCCTACTTGAAAACTGCTCACCTAGATTCAAATGTAAAACTAAGGGCTGTGGCCACATAAGTATTTTAAATAACACTCAAAATGATGGCTGATAACACTCTACTGTTATTGCCTGATATCATCACCCAAAGCAACCTGGGAGCTGTAGGAAACAGAATCAGATTCTAAAGAACAAGGGTTTTGACAAATCTCTAGAAACTTCCCAAACAATATCCAAATTCTAAAATACTTTTGTGGAAAAAAAATTACCTATGCATATTTAACCTAGAAAACGCTGTATGTTTCTTCTGCTTTGACAACTCCTCCATGCAACTAATCAATAGTAACGCATCAAATAAGCTTAATTATTTCTAAGACATTTTTTTCATAAGATGAAGAACAAATCTTTATAATTTTCCAGGGGCTATTAGAAATATCTGAGAGATAGTTTTAGGTATAGAAAGATATCCTGAGGGTTTTATTTTATTGTTTATTTAGGATTTGCTTAGGGAAGGCAAAAATCAAAAAAAAAAAAAGAAAGTTATCAAACTAGATTTACACACCTGATCACAATGGGATCATGGGTACCTAAGAAACCAGTTACTTATTTAACCAAAGTGACAACATTTTTTAAATGTATAGATTTTAGCATGCCTGTAAGACAACCAGCTAGTGCAGTCGGTAGAGCATGAGACTCTTAACATGCCTATAAAGAATTTTAGCTTTTCAGTAAGTGAGGAACTTTTATTTTAAGTGAACAAAAGCGTAGCAAACTGTTATCTAGGCAGAGTACAGAGAAAAAGTAGCTATTGATGCTATAGGTAAAGGCAAAAAGTAAATCAAAGAAGCAGTGAAAGCTGAGAAAACTTTGCTCAGAGTTTAATCCATTTCATAGCTTATCTGACTCAAGGATTATAAACTGAGGCAAATAAAATTCACTTTCCAAATTTTGTATTTTGTTAAGTTTGTTCATATTCTGGAATAAACCGACCTTTAATTTTAAGGCAGATCTCAGAGGGTTTATGGATCCGAACTAATTTAGTAACAATGCTACAATGCTGTTAAAATGTGATGTGTTCATCACTGGTGTCTTTAAGAATTTACACATTTAAACAATTTCTCAAGGGCACCTGGGTAGTGCAGTTGATTGAGCATTCGACTCTTGATTTTGGCTCAGGTCATGATCTCAGGATCCTAGGATTGAGCCTTGCATCAGGCTCCATGCTGGACATGGAGCCTGCTTAAGATTTTCTCTCTTTCCCTCTGCTTCCCCCCACCCATGCACTCGCTCTCTCTCTCTAAAAAAACAAACCAACAACAATTTCCCACTTTCAATTTCCAGCGCAGTAAATATCATTAATAATAACCCAGAAAAACAACAAATGACCTTCTGGGGGTCATTCTGGAGACTCTCCCTCTCCAAAAATACGAGCAAAAAACTAAAACTTTGAAAACTGCTGCTTTTAAGACAAAACTATTTTTCTTGAAACACAGAAGCACATATAAAAGTGTATTTTTCTGAAACTACTTCTCCTAAGTATAGTTTTAACCACCTATATTTATTAAAAATATGAGGGCTCACTTGGAAACCCAGAGTTGGTATAAATATTATTTTAAGCTAAAGACATCTGAGAGTCAATATGTTCAGGAAAAAAAATAAAAATAAAAAATAAAAACAAAAATTTTCTCAGAGCTTCCCTTATCTACCTAAAACAGGAACTTCTGGAAAATAAGACTGTCATAAATTCCTCTTCAGGTTGGATCTATTCCCAGAAGGGAGAATGCTGACAAGATCCACCCCAAATTCCTTCTCCAGAGGAGTTTTATAGCCCACAAGGGAAACTTTCATACCTGTGTAGACAAACATCACTACAAATTCTCTTACCTCCTTTTGTTCTGAAAATCCACTTCTCTTCCCAAAAATCATTTTTCTCATAAATGCCTTTGTCTCCCTCCCCTTCACCAATCAAGATGGCATATAAATCCCAAACTCTAACCACACCTTTGAGTTACTCATCACTGAGTTGTTCCACTTGCAAGTGTGTTGCATGCACAAATAAACTGTTTTTTCCTCTGTTAATCTATCCTTTGTCAATTTAATTTGCAGGCCCCAGCTGCAGAACATAGGAGAGTAGAAGAAACACTTTTTCCTCCCCTCTGTAACTATTAACCAAAGTAATTTCTATGTCACAGAGAAAACTGCAGGAGGAGTGGGAATAACTGGGAAATGCCATCACACACGAAGATTTTAATAGATGTGTAGAGCTCATGACTAATAACTTTCTATGGCCACACACATTCTTTTTTTAAAGATTTTATTTATTTATTCATGAGACACAGAGAGAGAGAGAAGCAGAGACACAGGCAGAGGGAGAAGCAAGCTCCTTGCAGGGAGCCCAACATGGGACTCGATCCCAGGACCCGGGATCATGCCCTGAACCGAAGGCAGATGCTCAACCACTAAGCCACCCAGACATCCCCACACACATTCTTTATACAAACTGAGTGTGGCAAAAATGAACACATTCCTTAACAGACTCAAAGACACGGCCTCTCTACAAGCATATAAAAAAATAAGAAGCAAAAGCATATAAACTAAAAGTTATGCTTCATAAGCAGTGTTTTAGCATTCTTACTTAGAAATGATCTAGGCATCCAGTAAATATCCATTATTTCAATTTACTATCAATCCAATTTTTGAGCACCCTAAAAATCTTCAAGTGGACATACTACAAAGCATAGTTTCTGTTGAAACAAAATTTGTGAGAATAATGACTCAATTTGGTCATACACAAATTTATGTTTTTATAAGCTTAAATATTAAGCAGAAGAAATGCTAGTTTATTTGGTTGTAAATCTCTATAAGTGAGAAAGAACATAAGCACATAGAATAAAGTGTGTACTTACATTCTACTTAACTCTGATAAATCAGAGAAGATGCAGCTGTTTTTATTAAACCAAAAATAGTAAGCTAATCTTATTTACCAAAGATTTACCTAAATTAAGAAATTGAGTTCCTAAACATTTTCTAGTTAGTTTCTGTAAGAATTTTTTTTATCTAGCACATTTAAAAATTAGAACTTCCATTTTCTCATTTTCTAGTAAATTAGAGAATATTCAATATACCGAAGTGCTTACTTACTTTAATAAAGCAATCAGAACAGAGGTCCTTTGAGAGACTTTATAATCCAGTTTTTCTACAGGGTTAGGTAAGTCAGTTAACCTTCTACCGGACAGGACAGAACTTGCATGTCGTTAGACAGGAATTATTTTGCATAGGTTGTCTACAATTTATCCAACAGAATCAGAAACTGATAATCCAGAGTGGTGTCTTCTAGACAATGTATAGTTTTCTATCAAAGTGCAAATGTTTTCTTACACTACCCATGTAATTCAGGTGCTGGATACCAGAATATGTTCACATATTTCGTTCTAAAACTTCTGTATCACCAAGGTGTCTACACAGTGGATGGTAGAGGCCATTTCTATGCCAGGATGACTAGCAATAACCATACACAGAAGTGACTTTATAGAATTTATCAATTTTTGGGCACCTGGGTAGCTCAGTGGTTGAGCGTCTGGCTTTGGCTCAGGTTGTGGTCCCAGGGTCCCGGGGTCCTGGGATTGCGTCCCGCATCAGGCCCCCTGTGAGGAGCCTGCTTCTCCCTCTGCCTATGTCTCTGCCTCTGTCTTTCTGTGCCTCTCATGAATAAGCAAAATCTTAAAAAAAAAACTCATCAATTTTTATCTTACTAAACCCAAACTAAATCTAAGCCCAACTCAACTTGCTCTCAGTTGGATCCTCAGAATTCTGATTGATGTTGCTCGAACACTACCTGACAACACAACATGAGGGGAAATGTCAGGGAGTGACATTCGCAATGAGACAGACAGAAAGGTCTCTGATGTTTGGTATGATGCCTCAGCTTGACTGGCCCACAGGGTACCCAGAGATTTGGTCAAACATTATGCTTGGTGTGTCTGTGAGGATGCTTCTGGATGAGATTAACACTTGAATCCACAGACTGAGTAAAACAGATGGTCCTCCCTAATGTGAGTCGGCCTCACCAAATCAGCTGAAGACCTGTAACACAAAAACTTTGAGTGAGACCCTCAGAGTGGAACTTACACCATCAGTTTTCCTGGCTCACAGGCTTAGGATCGGTACTGAAACTATACCACCAGCTCTCCTGGGTCTTGGGACTTTTCATTTCCATAATCATGTGAGCCAATTCCTGATAGATAGATGATAGATAGATAGATAGATAGATAGATAGATAGATAGATAGATATTGTTTCTCTAGAGAACCTTGAATAATATACAAGGTCTTAACCAATTACAGTTAAAATATCTTTTTCAAATTTTACAAAAATATAGAACAATGTATTCCTAAGGCCCATCCAAGAGCATGTGCATGTGAGGGGCTCCTAGAGAGGGCCTCTATAGAGCACCTATAGTGAAATATTCATTAGCATCACAGTCAATCCCTCTTTATTTCTATTCATCCTTCAAAATTCTGACCCTCAAAGAAGGCTTACCTGACTCTCAGATGTCCCTTTTCCCCTTCCAAACAAAAGAAATGATTGTTGGGATGCCTGGGAGGCTCACTGGTTGAGCATCCACTTTTAGCTCAGGTGGTGATTCTGAGGTCCTGGGATGGAGTCCTGCATCTCCTTCCCTGTGGGCAGCCTGTTTCTCTCTTGGTCTGTGTCTCTGCCTCTCTCTGTCTCTCATGAAAAAATAAACACAATCTTTTAAATAAATAAATAAATAAATAAATAAATAAATAAATAAATAAATAAATAAATAAATAAAATGCTCACTTCCCATGCTACATGTATATCACATATGTAGAGGCCACTTTTATTTTTTTAGAAGATTTTATTTATTTATTCATGAGAGACACAGAGAGGCAGAGAGAGAAGCAGGGTCCACACAGGGAGCCCAATGTGGGACTCGATCCCACACTGCAGGATCATGCCCTGGGCTGAAGGCAGGTGCCAAACCGCTGAGCCACCCAGGGAGGCAACATTTAGACAACAGGGGTGAGCAATGGAATGTAAAGAAAGGCAAAAGGGCCTGGCTAAATACACACAGACCCATCCAGCGACCCCCATCAAGATATCCATAGGCCCTAACTGACTAATGGGCTACTTACAACCAGGCACAGTTACCAAAAAAGGGAGAATTCAATATGTCCTCATACCTCCTCACCTTCCCCCTTGAAAAACTGCCGCATCCTCTGCCTGGTTGCCCACATCCTCTCCTTTGCTTTCCCGCCCACAGCTCCCTCCAGGTGGATTCAATAAACTTCCATCTCCTTTGTTCTGCCTTGGGTGAACGCTTTCCACCTGCCGTAGCACTGGCTTGCACCTGCTCGTGGCTCCACCTTCAGGGGCCCCCAAGCGATCAGGAGAGACCTCACATTGGGTGTCCCATGCCGGGAGACTTTACGGCTCCCTACATTTGGGGGAACCCCGCACGAGGCCCCATTGCCGGTCAGGGGCTCTCCCCAGATTCTCCAGGAACTTCCCAGGGCTTTCCCTGCGTGGACCGACTCTAGTGGTCCTGAGGAGCCCAGGCCGGCCGGGGGACTCTGGTGAGGATCCGCTGCTCGAGGGGTGTCCGGCTGTACCGGCCTGGCCCGCAATGGTGAGGGATTTCCCCTTTTGTCCTCCGGAGGGATCAACGCCTCCGTGTCCCTTGTCTTTCAGCCCTCAGGCAGCCTAACCCTGGCACCTTCCAGAGAATTGAAGGTCTCCGGCCAGGGCGGCTGCCTGGTGTGGCCTGAAGGGCTGAGGGCCAACACGTCAGACTGCCTACGCCTGTGAGGGCCAAGGACTCCTTTCGTCTGCTTTCTACCTGCGGGCCCAGGGCTCTGCTCCAGACCTGTGTCCCCCTGGCAGCAGAAACAAGCCCAGGGCGAATCCGCACACCTTATAGACTAGGTCGAGACACTTTCCCCGACGCTGGCTGCGTCTCTGCCTCTGTTTCCCGCCTTTTCCAGCCGCCATTTTGACCCGCGGCTGGGTAGTGCGTCCGCACCCTCCTCATCCTGGCCCAGTCGGGCCAAACTGGTGTCTGGCTCTACCTGTTGCCGGGGATGCCCCGGGGGGATGCCCCCGCCCAAGCTCAGCCATTTGCCGTCGCCATTCGCCCAGGCCCTCCTGGTGGGACGCCCACAAACACAGTCGCCTCATCTAAGGTCGGGTCCTTTTGCAGGTCAGCAGGAAGGCCTGACTGAAATGTCGACCGCAAGCCGGGACTCCATTCCCTTTGGCCGGACGCCCCTTCGGGAACGCGCAGCCAGTCTTTCCCACTATAGGACAGACCCCCTCTGTTCCTTGGACTCATCCTTGAGCTCTATTCTGAAAAGCTGGAACACATTTGACCCACGAGGGCTGAGGGAAAAAAAAGTCTCATCTTTTTATGTTTCCTGGCCTCATTACAAACACCGAGATCGAGAGTTACGGCCCTTCCACAGAACTTTCTTATCACACTATTTTCCAGCTTGACCTCCTCTGCTGGAACTCCTACAAATGGTCGGAAGTCCCAGATATGCAAACCTTTGTGGCATTGTCCCAAAACCCCAACCCCCACAATAACTGGAAACAGTGTCTTGCTCTGTTTCAGACCCCGACCTAAGGGCCTCTTGCAGAATATGTTTGGCCATGAACCAGGCTAATCAGCGCCCCTCCCTGACCTTTTGGATGACGATTGTCTAAATAGGCCTCCTCCTAATAAACCCAGGTTGCTGGAGGAAACACAGGCCATCGCTAATGAAGGGGATGCTGACTCTCTCTCTGATCCTCCTAACACACCCAGGTTACTTGTGATATGTGGGGGCTTCTCCATCATTCATTTCCTGGGTTAATGGCTAGGATAATTGGAGCCAACTGTCTCTGTTTGGTCTACCTCCAGAAGGACTTTAAGGAATAATCCTAAGCAACTGCCAAACCTCCTCTTGTTTCAGGGAAGTTTCCGACATGGACTTGTCTATTTCCACGTGGTGGTACAAAAACATGGCATCTGTTCATCTCCTGGAGCTGAGGAGCTTTGGAACCAGGAGTCCTCTTCCTCTGCCTCTGAGCTTTTAGGCACCTCACTTATTCTGCCTTCCGCTCCCGCTCCGGTTTCTGCACGTTTTGCGTGCTGCCTGCATAACTGGCTCCTTTTAACATCCTTGGTGCCTCCAGCACCATTGGCTCCTCCTACCCTCCCTGTCAAGGAGAGAGCACCCCCTTGGACTTACACCAGCTGATGTGCGAAACAAAGAGAAAATAAAAACTAAATTTCCTTACTACTGACAGCCCATTGACAAGTCCCTCAAACACGCAGAGTAACATTACTCTAGAAACTCAGCGGTGCTTTCTTTTTTATATTTTTTAATTGGAGTTCAATTTGCCAATGTTAATACTTTGTAAGGGCAAAAGGCAATCTTAGCTTGATAATACTTGACTGAGGGCAAAAGGCCATCTTGGCTTAACATTACCCCGACTGCCCAAGATCCTGTGAATCTACTTTAAAATATACAAATTCCTTTGGAAACTTCCTTTATCTCAACCCTCCCCCAAGTTGGCAATCATCCCCCAAGCATATGACCCACCGATAGACATCTGAAGGGTCTCATGACTCAGGCTTTATTAGGCAGTAATAAATGACCTTTTCCTAACAACAGCTAGCCCCCTCAAGGTCCTGAGAACCTTGTTTCCAAAATACCTCAGAGGCTTGTGCTTTCCCTAACCCCCTCCTAACTTGAAATTATATAATCAGTCACCCATCACAACCCCAGCAAAGTTCTTTCTGCCCACAGGTCCTGTCCCGGTGCTTTAATAAAACCACCTTTTTGCATGAAAACATCTCAAGAATTCTTGCTTGGCCTTGAGCTCTGAACCCCAACATTTTTCTGCATCACCACCCGCTTCAGATTTCCCCACCCGTGCCCCAGGTAAAAACTAACAATCAGAAACAAACTGATTGACTTTTAAGTGGACCCAGCTGAAATATAGTTCAGTATTTAAACTAATTTAAGTTTGCTGCTTTAATTAAGATAGATATGTCTTTGTAGAGTTATCAGAATTAAATAGGAAACTTTTATTCTACCAAGTATTACTGAAGGTCAAATAAGCTTGTATTATCTGTGGCAATTTGCTAGCAAAAAGATGATTTAAAATGATAGTTAAGGGATCCCTGGGTGGCGCAGCGGTTTGGCGCCTGCCTTTGGCCCAGGGCGCGATCCTGGAGACCGGGATCGAATCCCACGTCGGGCTCCCGGTGCATGGAGCCTGCTTCTCCCTCTGCCTGTGTCTCTGCCTCTCTCTCTCTCTGTGACTATCATAAAAAAATTTAAAAAAAATAAAATGATAATTATTGGTGTCTCAAGGTTTTCATGGGTAATTGTTTAGATAGCTTTCAAAGTCTTTGATAATCTGACACTTTAAAGTTTTGCTTGGTTGACAAATTGGATTGAATTCTTTGGACATCTAAGTCCTTTCCAAATGAGACAAAATACTAAAGCGTTGATTACTGAACATAGGTTTGTGTTTTTGATTTTTTACTGCAGAGAAACTAAGGATACTTAGGTCTGTTGGAAAACATGCTTTGTGCCTTATTGATAAAATGTATTAATAGGGATCCCTGGGTGGCTCAGCGGTTTGGTGCCTGCCTTTGGCCCAGGGCACGATCCTGGAGTCCCGGGATTGAGTCCCGTGTCAGGTTCCCGGCACGGAGCCTGCTTCTCCCTCTGACTGTGTCTCTGCCTCTCTCTCTCTCTCTCTATCATGAATAAATAAAATCTTTAAAAAAATGTATTAATAAATTTGCCATCTGAAGAATTCTGGTGTAACAGACAATTCACAATTGGTTCCTACTTAGTTTTCACTGGAGACTAAAGTTTCTAAGAGTTAAAATTCTGCTAAACATAATTAAGACTGATGGAAATAAGGGAAGCAACTCTGTATGTGGGAAAGTAAGAGATGTGTAAGAAATAAGGAATGAGAATACATTTTTATTGGAGGAAAAAGGAAGTGATTTTGTCCTAAAAAGAGACTGGTTGTTTGCAGAGAAATGGCTTGGGACAAATTCTGAATGCAGGGGATCCCTGGGTGGCTCTGAGGTTTAGGACCTGCCTTTGGCTCCGAGTGTGGTCCTGGAGTCCTGGGATCAAGTCCCACGTCAGGCTCCCTGCATGGAGCCTGCTTCTCTCTCTGCCTGTGTCTCTGCCTCTCTCTCACTCTCTCTCTCTCTCTCTCTCTGTGTCTCTCATGAATAAATAAATAAAATATTAAAAAAAAACAAATTCTGAATGTAAAAAGAAAAAATTGTAGGCTTGTGAAGGGAACTCTTTGGAAAGGAATTATATCTGTGGTCAGGTCAGACTAAGATTGAAATGAATGAATTTTTAAAAAGATTTTATTTAGGGCAGCCCTGGTGGCTCAGCAGTTTAGCGCTGCCTTCAGCCCAGGGTGTGATCCTGGAGACCTGGGATCAAGTCCCACATCAGGCTCCTTGCATGGAGCCTGCTTCTCCCCCTGCCTGTGTCTCTGCTTTTCTCTCTCTCTCTGTATCTCTCATGAATAAATAAATTAAATCTTTTTATAAAAGATTTTATTTATTTATTTATTTATTTATTTATTTATTTACTTATTTATTTGAGAAGGAGAGCATGTGTGAGAGAGCGTGCATGAGCATGGGAGAGGGGAAGGGCAGAGGGAGAGGGAGAAGCAGACTCCTCGCTGAATGAGGGGCCTCATGTAGGACTCAATCCCAGGACCCTGAGATTGTGACCTGAGCCAAAGGCGGACACTTAACTGGTTAAGCCACACAGGCACCCAAAATGAATGAATCTTAAAAATACACTATTACAGCATTGAAATTCTGCTTTTCTCTGTTAAAAACAGTTTTTTTGAATTGTTGGTCTACTCTTGATAAGAAAATATGAACAAAGGTTTTTTCTCTTTGCCCAGAAAGAGCTTCTATGTTTGTCTTTATCAGGTCTTTGATGATCTATAATCCTATTTAGGCATATGCTTTATAAAACTTTCTGAGATTTTAGCAAATTTCCAAGATTTGAATTGTAAATGAAGTCTCTTTTGACTAATTAGGCTTGTTTATTTTGGTATGTTGTGTTCTAGTATAAGGTCATCACTTGATATTCTAATTATTAAAATGTTATGTGTCACAGAAATAACTGAATTTCTTTGTCAATTGCATGATAATGAACTCTTATATCAGATCTTCAATCATGTCCATTTGTGAGTCTTTTGTCATTTATACTTATTGTTCTGATGCTCTTGCAAAACATGTTCCATCTTTAAGGAGATTCAAAAAAGGACTTTTAAAAAATGTATTTATTTGAGAGAGAGAGACCATCTGGGTGGAGAAGGGGCAGAAGGAGAGGGAGAAGCAGACTCCCCACTGACCAGGGAACCCAATGTAGGGATCGATCCCAGGATCCCAGGATCATGACTTGAGCTGAAGGCAGACTGAGCCACCCAGGCACCCTGAGGACTTTCAACAAATACAGGTTTTGATATCTTTAAAATCGTAAAACTAAAATGAGTAAGAATTTCCAGGAGTAACTAAAAGGGTGTATTCAAACTGAATAAGAATTAGTAACATAGGACTAAATGAATTGAGGAAGATGATTATAGTTATTATGACTCCAGTTTGAAACACTGCTGATTCTCTAATGTTTGCTCTTCCAGATTAAGGAAATTTACTCTTAAGATATCTATGATTTACAGAAATGTGATAAAGTATTCATTTGTGAACAAATGGAAGCATTGAACCTTTCTTTCTACCTGAACCCTCTGAAATTCAAAAAGTCTCAGTGAGTATTCTTTCTTCCATGGCAATCATAGTTATTTACATAAGTTCAATAAGAGTCTGTTCTCCTTGTAACAGGACACCATTGGAAACACTGGTTATTTTACCAAGGCTTTGGCTGGAATGTTGTATTTGAGAGACGTGCAGAGACTCAGATATGACCAGACAGCTTTAAAGAACTAAGATTGAATTTATCAAGCCAATAGAACCCCTTGGAAATGTTGGTCTGATCCCTTGCTTACAGAGTTCCCGGCAGCCTTACCAGGTGGGTGAAGAATGACACTTTCTGGAAGGTGCAGGAACCTCAGGATATTTTGGAGACTTCAAGAAGAGGAATTTTCCCAAATCTACAGGTAATGTGGGCATGCCTGATGGCAAGTATTTGGCTTGGCTCCTGGCCTTGAGAGACAACTGAAAGTTCAGTGAAGTTTCCTTATAAAAAGTTCCAGCAAAGCAGATTTTAAAAGATCTATATGATCAATCACTATTCTTGCCGAGCTTATGTAAATAATGAGGCCAAGCTTTTTAAAATTGGACTTGTTTTGCAAATGAATTAGTCTTGATTTGGCTATCTCTGGAAATAAGGATGATTTTATTATTTAAAAAAAATTTTTAGAGAGAGAGAGCAGGGGAGGAGAAGAGGGATAGAGTGAATCTCAAGCAGGTTCCACTCCCAGCACAGAGCCCAAAGCGGGGCTCAATCTCATGACCCCAAGACCATGACCTGAGCCAAAATTAAGCGTCAGATGCTCAACCAACTGAGCCACCCAGGCATCACCCTGGAAATAAGGGTGATTTTAAAGAGAAGAATTATGAGGGCGCCTGAGTGGCTCAAATGGTTAAGCATCTGACTCTTGATTTTGGCTCCGATCATGATCTTGGGGTTGTGAGATTGAGCCCCACATTGGGTTTTTTGCTCGGTGGGAATCCACTTGAAATTCTCTCCCTCTCCCTCTCCTTCTGCCCCTCCCCTTGTTCATGTTTTGTCTCTCTCTAAAAATGAATAAACAAATAAAACCTTAGAGAAAAATTGTTTCAATACATACCTTTGTGAATGTTAAATTCTAGTTTATCATGGTTGTCTTTGAATATTTATTGTTTGCCTAAGCTAAAAAACTTGAGGTAAACTTCAGAAAAATGGCCACAATAGATCATGTATAGGCAGTCTTCATACTTCTTATTCCGTGGCGATAACAACAGAACCCCATGGCATATGATTATTTAAACAGCTGGAAATTGGAATGGACTCCCCAACAATTGTATAACTCAACTAACACCTTGAATAATTCTGTGTGGCTGGGATGACAAAATCACTCCTTAAGAGCCAGGGTGCACCCCACTTCATGGGGTTAACTGCGGACTTGTGGAAATAATGGATGGCCCCACTTATGCTTGGATTGGATGATGCACTTGGGGATGCCCATATTCCCAGACAGGTCTTCTCCCACTTGCCAGTGATTCTTCATTATTATCATATTGTTAAGGCTAGTCCTCAAAGAGGGCTTCTCAATGGTTTTATCCCTTAGGTGGTTTGTCCTAGGAGCTGCCTCTACTGATGTAAAATTAGATAGAAGCTTTAGCCAAGTTTACAGCAGCTGCCTTAAACCAAATGCAACTCGTAGTCACCCATAAATTTAAACAAAATGGTCTTTTATACCATCCTGACGGCAACTCACGTCCATGCTTTATTAAAACAGAATATTATAGGGATGCCTGGGGGGCTCAGTGGATGAGCATCTGCCTTCTTCCCAGGGTGTGATCCCGGGGTCCTGGGATTGAGTCCCACATCGGGCTCCCCACAGGGAGCCTGCTGCTCCCTCTGCATATGTCTCTGCCTCTGTGTGTGTGTGTGTGTGTGTGTGTCTCATGAATGAATAAATGAAATCTTAAAAAAAAAAACAGAATGTTATGTATATACTCCAGATTACCACAGAATAGTGACAGTTACTAGAAGATGTAAATACTCATATTGGCACTTTAAAGGATCCCTCTCTTTCCTTTAATGATTGGTTCAACTCCAAGACTGGTGGAAGATTTCTGTCAACTACGAAAGGACTCTTATTTGGGCTTCTTTTTCTGTTATGCTAATTATATTTTGTTGTTTTCTCTCATGTCTCTCCACCTGGTGCCAAGACTCCTTCCCCCTCCCTAATGTAAGCCAATAGATGATCCTCTCTGCTCAAGAAGACTCCTGAATGTTATCAACCCTAGACACAACAGCCTCTGCCTTTTGTAATTCCTACATATAAATTCCCAACTGATTAGTGTTGACCCATGGGTAGGGACATCTCTATGCCCCTAGTTGTGCAGGAAAAAATTACAGAAGAGAAGACCTTCCATCCTCATCCACCTTCAAGATTTAAGGTCATAATTGTTCAGAGGAGAACATAGAGGCCACTTTTTTTCCCTCAGAGATGTCTGGGTGATTTCATTTTTTAAAAATGTAAATTCAGTTGGCCAACACAAAGTACATACTTAGTTTTAGATGTCCTGTTCAGTGATTTATCAGTTGTGTATAACACCCAGTGCATCACATCCCATGCCCTCCTTCATGCACATCCCTCCACCCACCTCCCCTCCTTCAACCCTCAAGCAACCCTTTGTTTCCTATAGTTAAGAGTCTCTCATGGTATTTCTCCCTCTCTGATGACTTCCTTTTTTTTAAGATTTTATTTATTTATTTCATGAGAGACACAGAGAGAAAGAGAGGCAGAGACACAGACAGAGGGAGAAGCAGGCTCCATGCAGGGGATGTGGGACTCGATCCCGGGACCCCAGGACCACACCCAGGCTGAAGGCGGGTGCTAAACCGCTGAGCCACCAGGGCTGCCTCTGATGACTTCCCATTCAGTTTTCCCTTCCTTACCCTATGATCCTCTGCACTGTTTCTTATATTCCACGTGTGAATGAGACCATGTGATAATTGTCTTTCTCTGATTATTTCACTCAGCATAATACTCAAGGCTGCTTTTAGATGACAGGCTTGAGCAATGCAATGAAGAGTAAGGCAGAAGGGCCCACAGTGACCCCCTGGCTGAATACACACAGGCCCATCAGGTGATCCCCCTTGTAATATCCATAGGCCCTAACTGACCAATGGGCCACTTACAACCAAACACAGTTACCAAAAAAGGGAAGATTCCATGTGTTGCCATACCTCCTCATCTTCCCTCTTTAAAAACAGCCCCCACCCACTGCCTCGGTGCTGACAGTCTCTGCTGTCCCACCCGCCACTCCCTTGTGATGTATTCAACCAACTTCTATCTTTGTTCTACCTTGGGTGAATCACTGCCCACACCACTGGCTGGCTTCCACCTGATGGTTGCCCCACATTTGGGCCCTCATCCAATCAGGAGAGACACCACAATGTACACCTTGGATTCTTGTGTTTATTACCCTCATTTACCTTATTAGATTGTAAGCACTTTTTTTTAAAGCTTTTATTTATTTATTCACGAGAGACACACACAGAGAGGCAGAGACATAGGCAGGGGGAGAAGCAGACTCCCTGCAGGGAGCCTGATGCGGGACTCCATCCCAGGATCCTGGGATCACACCCTGAGCTGAAGGCAGATGCTCAACCACCCAGGCGCCCCTAGATTATAAGCTTCTAAAGTGAAGGTACTGAGTCTTATTTCTGTCCATATCCTCAGTGTCTACTGAAGTGGGGCCTCAATAAACTTGAATAAATGAATAACAAATATGGCAAATTCCCATGGCCAACCAGAGCTCTCCAGCGGCAACTCCCCACCACTACATCCCACCATACCCTGCCACCCCTATAGTTCATTCATTCTCCTTCCCCTTTCACTGCACTGGTCATCGCCTAAATACACTCTTCTGTTCTAGTTATCTATTGCTGCATGACAGACTAACCCCAGACTTCGTGTAGAACACTCATGGCCATTTGTTATAACCTCTCCCAGTCTGGGGGTTGACTAAGCTTAGCTTGGTAATGTCTCACTCAGAGTCTGTGATGTAATCGCAGACCAATAATTGCTGGAGGTGAGAGCATCTCAGAGGCCTCTTGGCTCACAGGTCTTCATCTGGGCTGCAAACAAACAGCTGGGCCTCCTCAAACCTCATTCTCTATTTCCACGTGGTCTTTCCAATGTGGTGGCTTCAAGGTAACCAGTCTTCTTGTATGATGGCTCAGAGGTCCAAAGGTGTATCGAATTTTATGACTTAGATGAGGAAGTAACACTTCCGCATAACAGCAGAAATGATTACTGCAAAAGTGTCAATTAGAGTCCTGTTCCTTAGAAGCCAGTCTATATTCAAAGAGAAGGCAGTCAGACTCCACCTCTTGATGAGAGGAGAGCCATTGAATCTGTGGGCAAGTTTTCAAACCACCAGCCCATCCCCTTGCCCAGTCTCCCAGAGACCTCACTCCCTGATAGGAGGCAGGGGCCAATCAAATCATCTGACTCCTGAAAGCATCTTAGTACCTGACAGCCTCTTAGCTGACAACCTTCTCTCCCTGTAACCATTCGGCCAAATGAATGTACAACAGTCTTCAGAAAGCTTTTAAGGAAGAAGATGTCAGCACTTTCTAAGATTTTTCAGTTCAGCATAGCACAGGGAAACTCACACTCTTCCTATCACCTCATATGACAACCATTCCAAGCACACATGACTGGGGCTCAGCTATCTTGCAGATAGAACTCTTACTTTTTTCGTCATAGAAATGCACACTAATTTGCTTAAGCTAGGAAGGAGTAAATACTTGTACTGCCACATATCAATATATATTTCAATAAGAGTAAGTAGGTTTAAAGTGACCAGAGAACAGTCTAAGCCTGAAATGGCCTCCAAGAATAACTTCATTTGATGTTAATTCAGTTTGATTTTTGCTTCCATCTAAGGACACCTGCTCTGTCAGCCACATCCTGACAGGAGAGCCTGCTCTGTTCTTTAACCTTAAAGCACTTCAAAACATTCTTTCATTTAATACTCCCAAGGGCTCTGTAAGGAAGGTATATGTCTGCAATACAGAAATAAGGAAAATGAAGTTCAGAGAGTTTAGATAATCTCCAGTTTCCTCAACTCATACTGGCTGAGCTGAAGAAAGATTCATTTCTGTCTGACTCTATTTGTGTCCTACGGCTGCTGTAACAAATGACTATAAACTTGGTGACATAAAATAACAGAAAGGTATTGTCTTACGGTTCTGGAGGCCAGAAGTCTGAAAGCAAGGTGTCGGCAGGGCCATGCTCCCTTTGAAGGCTCTGGGGTGTGAGTGGGGAGGCCCTTCCTTGTCTTTTCCAGCTTCTGGTGACTGCAGGTATTCCTTGGCTTGTGGATGAATTGCTATAATCTCTGCCTCTGTCCTCAAATGGCCTTCTCCTCTGTGTCTGTCTTCTCTTCTGTCTCTTATCAGGACCCTTATTGGATTTAGGGCCCACCTGTAGAATCCAGGATAACCTCCTCATCTTAAGATCCTTGACTTCAATTATATCTGCAAAGACCCTCCTTCCAAATAAGGTCACACCATGGGTTCTGGGGTTAGGACATGGGCATACGTTTTTGGAGACCATCATTCAGACTCTTCCCCACCCATAGGCCACACTCACGCAGGTGAAATCAAAAGAGATATCCAACCTTTAGCATGGCTGCTGAGATCACTGGTGCCAGTGCTGGACAGACTTGGGTGCCAGGCCTCACTCTACCTCCTACCAATAGCTGAGTGATTCTGGGCAAGCTCATTAACCTTCCTGAGCCCTAGTTTACTTGTTTGTAAAATGGGAATAATAGGTACTTACCTCATCGTGTTGTCGAGGGGGTTAGATGAGCAGATGCTGTGCTGGGTGCTACCTTCCAAATTTGCCTAGGATTCAGCCACTTCTCACCACCTTCTCAGCTACCACTCTGTTCCAAATCAGTATCATGTGTCACCTAGGTGTCTGTCACAGCCTCCCACCGGCCTCCCTGTTTCCCCCATCCCTTCCCTCAATCTAGTCCCCCACATAGCAGCCAGAGGGATCTTTTAAAAATGTAAGTCAAATCACACCACTCCTCTGCTCAGCTACCCCTCTCCATGATCAGCATCAGACTTTGTATAATCTAGCCCTCTGCTACATTTCTGGCCTTGCTTCCTACCACCCCACTCCCCTGCTTGCTCACTGTACTCTAGAAACACTAGCCTCCTTCATGCTCCAGGCCTCTACCAAGTCTACTCCTGCCGCAGACGATTTGCACTTACTGTTTCTCTTAATAGCTACATGGCTCACTCTGGCTCATTCTTTCACTCTGTCCAGGTCTCTGCTCACATGTCACATTATCAGAGAGGACACCTTGTTGTATAAAAAATAGCAGCTGTCGTGAGTTGAGTTGTGTCTTCCCAAAAGATTTCTTGATGTCCCATCTGTCAGTACCTGTGAGTGTGACCTTATTTGGAAATTACATCTTATAGATGTGATCAAATTAATATGAGGTCATATCTCATCACTGTAGGCCTTAATTCAATATGGCTGATATTCTTAGAAGAGAAGAGACATGAAGACACACAAGGGAGAACACCACGAGACAACAGAGCTAGTGATTAGAGTGATGTGTCTACAAGCCAAAGAACACTAAGGCTTGCCAGCAACACCAGAAGCTCAAAGAAAGGCCTGGAATAGATTTTCCTCTAGAGCCTTCAGGGAGCATGTGGCCCTGCCAATACTTTGGTTTCAGACATCCAGCCTACAGAACTGCAAGAAAATAAATTCTCATTGTTGTGAGCCACCCGGTTTGTGGTAGTCTATTATTAGAGCCCTAGGAAATGAATACACAGCCTCCCGCAGTCACTGCATTTCTTTACATTTTCTTTTTCTTCGCATCATTTAACATATTATAACCCTGTTTGTCAGTCTCCCCCAAACTAGAGTGAATGCTCCAGGAGAGCAGGGACTTTGTTTTGTTTCCTTCTGTGACTGCTGGTACTTAGAACAGTGCCTAGTATATAGTAAGTGCTCAATAAAGTCTTTTTATGTAAACATATTACTGAATATGGGTCAGTAGAGCCCTTAGCATGTTTTTGGCACACAGCAAGTTCTCAGGAAATGATAATGACTATTGGTTGCTTTCATTATTCTCACTGAGGCCCTTTCCCTCAAATATAGTCTTCACATACAACTCCCTAACCTACTAGCCTTCAGTCCTTGGCTTGTCTCCACTATGCCTTCCTCAAGATGGCAGGATACACTCAGAATTTTCAAGGAACGATTACAATGATGTCTTTTTCACTCTATATCCTCCAATGCTAGTCCACAGAGCCCTAAAATCCGAAAGCTACAAGTCCCCAAAGTAACCATAACACTGTCACTGTCACTTACTGTTACCGTCTACCTTTTAAGCAAACCTTTTTTAAAAGAAGGGTCTCTCTCTGCCCCTGGCAGAGTACCCCGTGCTCTCGGCTATCTCAGGTCAGTGGCGCGTAGAAGCAGACCCTGAGATGAGGATTTGGGTACCAATGACTCATTAAGGAAGTGCTCCCAGGAGAAGCCAGGAAGGGAGTAGAAGAAGCAGGATGACAAAGGGGAGGAAACCAAGCAAAGGTACACTTTCATGGGAAGTCCCAGACTCAGCCAGATTTCCAGAAGGAGCTCTAGAGTGTTAGTTGCACCTCTGAGTTTGCTCTGTCTAGTGACAAGGGAGCTGGGTTTTGTTTGCCCTCACCAGCCCATCATAGCTGCCTGGCAGTGGACAGGGTGCAAGTGGAAACCCCAGGCCCTTCCAACTAGTGATGTGCTGGAACCAGTTTGCACTGGCTCCTGAGAGGCAATGATTCCCAACTCCAAATTCAGCAATGTCATGTCAGTAGCTCAAAATCAGCCACTGTGGGAGTATTTACACCATGGAAAATGGTAGATGATACAAACCAGGACTTTGTGTTTTTTTAGGGATTTTTTTTCCTTTGGCTGGTGGTGTTTTTACACAGAAAGTTGTTAAACATTTACCAACTCTGTACAAATGAGGTGACTCTTATGTCCAGGAACGATCCCCTGAAGGTCCCAGGTGCCAATCATTATCTACAAACCCTGCAGGTGCTGAGGAATGGGCACAGGGCATTAGTAAAAAGAATGGAGGGAGTCTGGTGGGGTGCCAACAGTGTTCAGTATACCAGCACAAATCTACTCTGCTTCAGTATGGGCCTGCCCTGACTTATTTCTTCCCTGAGGGGACAACTAGCCAAATAGCTAAGGCTCCATATCAAGCCAGGGAGCACCTTTGTTACTGAGCCTCTAAGCTGGACTTGACGTTTTGGGGGACTGAGTCAAATCTGCCCCTGACCCCTATCAACTCCTCTGGTTGCATTTATTCCAAGGTTTGATGGCAATGAGTAGGAAGGGAGTCTTCTGAAAGCCTGTACATTCTTGGTGCCAATGATGACTCACTGTCTGATCCAAGGCTTTACAGTGACGGTACCTTGCCCATTGACAAAGGGGGCAAATAGAATCAAAATCGTGGAGGAGAGAACAAGGAACAATGTACAATAGTCACAGCCATTGACTTACACCCTTGGTGACTAGTTCTATTTCCATGGAAACAGAGAGCAGAACAGGAAAAAGAAAGACTTTTTAGAAGAATAGAGGGTTTTTGTGTTGTGAGTTGCTTCTTTAAAATAAAGCCAGCAAGGTAGCTCCATTCTCTCTCAGTGCAGCCCTGACCTCTGCACTGTTTTCCGGAGAAGCCAGTAGACAAGTGGGACAGAATGGCAAGAGGGCATCCGCCCACCCATAGGCCTCCCACCAGAGAGGCGGCTTGAGCTAGCAGGAGACCACACAATGTCAGCCCTGAAGAGGCAGGAATGTTCAGGAAAAAACAAAAACAATTACTACCGAGGAAAACAAAGCCTTATGCAAAGAGCTAGCAGCTTTGTATGGGTCCCTTTGACTTAAAAAAAAAAATTAAGTCGGGTGGGCGGTTATGCATCCAATTCCTGATTTCAGCTCAGATCATGATCTCACGGGATCCAACCTTGGGTAGGGCTCGGTGCTCAGCAGGGAGTCTGCTTGAGATTCTCTCCCTCTGCCCCTGCCCCCACGTGTGCCACAAGCTCTTTCTCTCTTTCAGGTAAATAAGCGAATCTGTTTTTTTTTTTTTTAATGGTGTATGTGCCTTAGAGAAAAAGCAACATCCCTCATTGAAACATCATTTCGAAATTATGTTTGAAGTCTGAAATTATAATTGCCAATTATTACCAATATATTATGGTAATAGTATTTTGAGGTGCTATTGTACCTGCCCTCTGCTGCATCCTTTTGCTGGGCACTCTGGGGGATACACTGGCAGAGCAGACTAGCCATGAGGCACTGGATTCTGTTTTACATGTTGGCCTCACTCCAGAGACCAACCGTATCTGTGGACATTCTATCCCTTGGTATCCAGCTGGCACATGGAGCTCTCTCCTGAGCCATCCAAGGGGCAGCCAAGCATCCACCTCTCCGCTCACATGTCTGATTCACTTCATCCAAGTTTCATTGAAAGAAACCATTTTAAGAGAAGTGAAGAACCCCACAGCCCACACACAACTGCCCTGGAGAAAAAAAAGTATGCTGGAGGAAGGAAAAAAAAAAAAAACCCACCAAGAAAAGTGATGAGTGCCTTGTGCTCTTTTTTTTTTTTTTTTCAGAAAGTCTAGTTTGCCTTGGTAACCATGACTCATGGTTGCCATAGTGACGAGTCCAGTTGCTAAGGAAACCTAATTTTATAGGCAGAACCTGAAAAAAAAAAAAAAAGAGTTCTACAGGGCCTTTAAGTTGGGGCTCTTGAGTTTTACTTAGTGATGGAGTTCTTCCAGAAGCAGCCTCTGGGATGAGGACTCAGGCAGAAGTGATTCATGCAGGAGACAGGAGATGCTCCCAGTAGAAACTGCTAAGGGAATGGGAGAGGAGCCAAATACAGCTGTGGGTTTGAGAGTCACTCAGCCTCAGCAGATCCCCCAGGAAGTTTCCAGGCTAAAAAGCTCTTCAGGGTTTGGGAGAACTGGAGGCAAGTAAGCTGGACTTCTGTATCTCTCAGACATTGGTCAAGGATCGTTCCAGGGATGTAAATCTCCAGGCCCTCCTGGCCCTAGTAACCAAGGGGAGGATGTCTGTAGAAGGTGAAAGGCACAGGCCATGAACAGCAAAGCCCACCAAAGGGCTGAGTAAAGGGGTCTGAGGGCTTCAAGAGGCCCATTACCAGTGTCCAAGCAAAACAACATGAAAACCAGGTTAGGGGGAAACAGAACTAGGATCAGGCAAGTGAGGCACCTGCCTCAGGCACGGAATTTCAGGGCATGCCAAAATCTCAGCAATGAAGATAAATAATACTTCAATGTAATGTTTCCAAAAATCAAAATTATGTGGAAAAAAATCCATGAAGCAAAAACAGCAATATTTTGCACAAAGACAGAATCCACCTGTACCTCACTGCCTCAGCGTAATCCAGGCTCTCAGGCTTTATTGACACTGATAGGTGCCTGGCCTGTGGGCTGGAGTTTGCCGATTTGATTTTTTATATTTCAGCATTAAAATACCATACATCTTGATTGCTGAGTGTCTTTGGCACCCCCTTAAATTTTGCACCAACCTAGTCCCAGCCCCTCGCAGGTGAGACAACCTCCTGACAAGTGGGCAGCAGGCAAGGACTCCTATCCTGGGACACTTGCCCCCCTCAACACAGGTGCACAAATGCACCCTCAAATTCTCCCCTTTCCCAATCTCCAACCCTGATTCTTCATCCCAATGGAATAAAAAGTTTTTTTTTCTTTTTATTTCCTTTTTAAAAAATTTTATTGAAATTCAGTTAATTAACATATAATGTAATGTTGGTTTCAGAAGTAGAGTTCAGTGATTCATCAGTCACGTGACTGGTGTGATTCATGTCATATGTGATTCATGTGATCATTCAGCTCCTCACATCATGTGTCCTTCTTAATGCCCATCACCCAGTGACCCCACCTCTCCACCCACCTCCCCTCCAGTTTGTTTCTGGAGTTTGTAACTAAGAGTCTCTCATGGTTTGTCTCCCTCTCTGATTTCGTCTTGTTTTATTTTTTCCTCTCTTCTGCTATGATCTCTGTGGTAAAAATGTGTTTTTTAATGTTTTCCATTAAGCAAAGAAGACTTATAATGCATTTTTTGTGCATTTTTAAATCCTCCAGGGTGGGGAAAATGAGATGTTAGTCCGGGGGTACAAACTTCCAGTTATAAGAGGAACAAGTTCTGAAGCTGTGAGGAATAAATAGCGATTATAACTCACAATGCTGTATTGCATACTTGAAATTTCTATAAGAGCAGATCTGAAATGTTCTCACTGTAATGACAACAATAGCAAAATGATAATTATGTGAGGAGAAAAGCTGTAACCCTGCTGTAGTAAACACGTTTCAAATCATCACATGCACACCTTGAACTTTCAGTGTTTTATGTTAATTAGATCTCAATAAAGCAAAAAAAAAAATCCTCTAGGCTCTGGGAAATCCCATCTCCCTCACTGGTCATTCCTTCCTGGAGGGGCTTATCCTTCACTGAGGTGGCTGACGCCTCCTGGTTTGACTGGGACATTCTGGGATGTAATGCTGAACAGTCCCGAGTCCTGGGCAACCAGAAAGATTGCTCACCCTGCTTGTAATGCTGCTTCTCTAGAAGGCAATTGTGTCTTTTCTTCAGAATTTGGACCCCAGGAGAGGATCTCTGCTCCAGTCACTATTCCTGCATAACATACCTCCCCAAACATGGCGATGGAAACCAACATTGTATTCTGCTCAGAGAATCAGCAGGATTCTCTGTCTATTGTCAGGACTTACACAATAGACAACAGAGACAACTTTTCCCTGCTTCCCAGTCTCTGGAGTCCCCACTGGAAAGACTCAAAGGCTAGAGTGACTTGGCTCTTGGCTGGAACCTCAGCTGCCCTGAGCTCCTCCCCTGTACTCTCTGCATATGAGTTTGAGTTTCCTAAGAGCATGGCGCTGGTTCCAACAGTAAGCATGCCAAGGGACTAATGTGGAGGAAGTGCAGAGTAGTAGGGGCGCCTGGGTGGCTTAGTCAGTTGGGCGTCTGCCTTCAGCTCAGGTTATGATCCTAAGGTCCTGGGTTGGGCTTCCTGCTCAGTGGGGAGCCTGCTTTTCCCTCTCCTTCTGCCCCTCCTCCCTGCTCATGCTCTCTCTTTCAAATAAATAAAATAAAATCTAAAAAAAAAAAAAGAATTGCGGAGTAGTTTTATGATCACACCTCAGAAATCATGTAGCATTCCTTTCTCCACACTCTATTGATTGAGGCAGTGAAAAATGTCCACTAGGTTCAAGGGGAAGGGACAGAGACTCCACCTCTTAGGGGAGTAACACAGTGTGGAAGAATGTTGGGGTGGAAGTTACCATCTCAGCCATCTTTAGAAAATGCAATCTGGCACGGTCAGGTGAGTAACAGGGTGTCTCTAGAAGCAGTGAGGAGGAATATGAGGAGAGCCACCCCAAGGCTCCTGGGTGACTGTCCTGTGGAGGTGGGAAGGAGCACAGGGATAGAAACTCTGGGTAGTCCCTAGGGCCCTTAGGCTGCTCCTGGACACCTGAACGATGACTGAGAAGTGGGAATGGGGAGCAAATTGTTGTATGTAGTGAGGATTCCCAGTCTCCAGGAGCTCTGATCTCTCCCTAGCCCATCCCCAGATAAACTCTTCTGTTACTAAATTGTGTCTCCTCACCCACAAATTCTGATGATGAAGCCCTGACCGCCAATATGGTGGTACTTGGAGGTGGGCCTTTAGCAGACGATTAGGTTTAGAGGAGGTCATGGGGATGGAGCCTCCATGATGGAATTAGTGCCTATATAAGAAAAGGAAGAGTGTTTTCTCTCCACACACTCATGCATCAGGGAAAGCCCATGTGAGTGTATGTTTTGGGGTCTTTTTTAGAGATTTTATTTATTTATTCATGAGAGACACAGAGAGAGAGGCAGAGACATAGGCAGAGAGAGAAGTAGGCTCCCCACAGGGAGCCTGATTCGGGACTTGATCCCAGGACAGAGGGATCATGACCTGAGCTGAAGACAGATGCCCAACTGACTGAGCCACCGAGGCACCCTGAATGTATGTTGAAAAGGTGGCCTCTTCAAGCAAGGAAGAGGATCCTCACCAGAACCTGACCGTGTTGGTTCTCTATTCTTGGGCTTCCATATTCCAGAATTGTGAGAAAAATAAATGTCTGTTGTTTAAGTGCCACCCCCCACCCCCATTCTATGGCGTTTTGTTATGGTGGCCATAGCCAACGAAACAACTCCTTCCACAGAGCTCCTGCTTATGGGAGTGAAGTAAAGGCATTTGTGAATCTTTCCCAAAGGGCCAACAGTCCTAAATTGGCTATATTGGTGAAGACCTCTACTTCAATATAGCCACCAACCCCTGGAAGGGACCCCAGAGCCACCAGTTACCAGCCACAGGAACTCCAGGCTTGGTTATCCAGGCCCCTGGGTGAAGAGCTCCCTGCTACGGTGCTTTCTGAGGGGCAGAAGCTAGGAGTCCTCCCTTTCCAGTGTTCATTCTCTGTGGCCTTCCGTTCCAAGGCCTAGTCAGTGCCTGATGCCTAAATGTTTCTAAGAACTAGATCACATGCTGTTGAATACACATAATTTGCAGGAAGAAGGAAAAGCAATCAGAGGCCTTACTGGAACTGAAAGACATATATATTTAAAGTTCATTGACAGTAAAAGTATCAAAATCCCATTGTGTGGGTGTTTTCAAGGCCAGATTAAGATCCTTGAGGGCAATTTTAGAAATGTGAAGTTCTGCTTCTTTAAACACAAATACTCAGGGGACAGCACATATCCCGTATGACTTTAATTCTTCTGTTAAAGCTGGGAAAAAAAGAAAGAAAAAAAGAAAAATGTTTTTGCCCTACATTTCAAGTCTGAATAGTGAGGAGAAAGAACAACCCACAATATGGTATAATAATAACCAACTAGAAGAAAGGAACAGGAAACAAACAGGCCTTATTAATAGTTTCTACAAATTAGGCTTGTCAGAAAGAGTTAAAAGAAATCCAGCGTGATCTGCTGGTACATCTACCGATTTTCCAATAAAATCTGTATTTTTATATTTGTTCCTATACTGGAAAGTAAAGCAACAGTTGTGCATATTCATTTCATGGTTGTCATTGTTGTCCAGCTATCCGTTCTGACCCCTTACAAATGAGCTGTTTGTTCTTTTTATATTAGATTCAGACTTCCATTAAATGACTCCATGTTCACAAAAGAATCAATGAACACTCAATCTTGTAATGGGTTGGAATTCCATCTAAAGATTAGGGGTAAGGGTAGGGGTGGGGGTAGGAGTAGGTTAGGGGTAGATTGCTACTGATCTGTTTCCCATAATGGAGTTCCAGTGAGTCAATAGTCTAGCCTGTACGTTAGAAAGAAGGCTACAGGGACACCTGGGTGGCTCAGCGGTTGAGCATCTGCCTTCACCCCAGGGCCTGATCCTGGAGACCCAGAATCGAGTCCCACGTCGGGCTTCCTGCATGGAGCCTGCTTCTCCCTCTGCCTATGTCTCTGCCTCTCTCTCTCTCTCTCTCTCTCTGTCTCTCATGAATAAATAAATAAAATCTTTAAAAAGAAAGAAAGAAAGAAGATTACACATTTTTCTGCTCCCAGCACCTATGCCCCTGAAAGGTGCATCGCAGACCCTTGCATCCAGAGATGGGGTCAATTCAAAAGTATTTGTGCATCAGAGCCTGCTATCTCCTGCTTCCCCTAAAAACCTACCTGCCTCCATGTGAATAAGCCCAGGCCTCAGAGACACGTGACCTAGTCACCCCTGTTGCCACAGCCTCCACCATCCAACCTCTAGAAGCAGAGCCACCGGCTAATGGGAAGCCAAGTACAGATGCACAAGTGAACCCAACTGAGACCAACAGAAGGACTGCCTTAACCACCGTCCCCCAAGTCACTAACCCACAGACTTGTGAGGTAAATAAATAGTTGGTGTGTTAAGCCGCTATGTTTTGGAGTGGTTTGTTCTGCTAACCATCAGACTCTCAAGTTTTTATTAGTAAGAAGTAACAAAGGGCATGTGAAATCCAGTCCCATTCTTGTCACCTTAATCTCAGGATAAACATAATTGCCATCACTTTTGATTTTTAAAACTACCTTTCTCTTGCCTCTTCCCATAATGACACCGAGCATCGGTAGTTAGGTAGTTAGGTTCATTGAAAGGAGTGACTGGGGCACCTGGGTGGCTGTGGTTGAGCATCTGCCTTCGGCTCAGGTTGTGATCCTGGAGTCCCAGGATCGAGTCCCACATCGGGCTCCCTGCATGGAGCCTGCTTCTCCCTCTGCCTGTGTCTCTGCCTCTCTCTCTCTCTCTCTCTCTCTCATGAATAAATAAATAAAATCTTAAAAAATAAAATAAATAAAATAAAATAAAATAAAACTGGACAAGGCAGAGATGAACATGAAAGCCCCAAAGTCAAGGCCTTGTTGGGGACAAGATTCATTCAGAAGAACCTGCCCGACTGGAGTTTGGTCCAGGAGAGACTCTGGGTCAGTGGTTAAGGTGAAGAACGTGAAAATGGGTGCTTTCAGCTTCTGTTTTCCACCCAGCATGCACTGGGCCCCACGTTCCAGAAGGAAAGAATGAACCCATCAGGCCTAACTGCTTGTCCTTGGAAAGGCCTGGTTACAAGATGAGTCCTTGGCTGGCATCTGGACACTTGGATTTGGGAAGGTTTCTCACTATTCCCAGAACACATAAGGGCGGCGCACTGTGCCTCAACTGTACAAACAGTATTGTTTGTGCTGAACTGCTTTCCTTCCAGGAGGCTGGAATTCATATACTTGCCAGACGAGGGGTGCGTGCATGACCAGCTCCCAGTAAAAACCCCGGGCAAGCTCTAAAGAGCTTCTGAGGTTGGGACCATTTCACACGTGTTGTCATAATTCATTTGTGACTCCACTGGGAGAGGATTCTTAGAAAACTGCCCCTGGACTTGGCCCTGTGCATATTTTTGCTTTGTTGATTGTGCTTTGTATCTTCTCCCTGTGATCAATCAGAGAGGAATACAACTGTCTACTGAGTCCTGTGAATCCTCCCAGTGAAGCTTTTTTTTTCCTTTGAAGTGTAGTTGACATACAATATTACATTAGCTTCAGGTATCCAACATAGTGATTCTGTATGTGACCCCATGCTCGCCACAAGCATAGCTACGCTATCTGTCCCCATACAGCCTTATTACATTATCATTGACTAGATTCCCTGTGCTGGACCTTTCATCCCCTCATCCCAGTGACTCAATCATTCCACAACAACGCCTGTACTTCCCACTCTTCTTTACCTATTTTGCCCATCCCCCACCCACCCCCCCCTAGAAATCACCATCCCAGACAATCACTGGTGGTCTTGCTCCCCCCGCCAACCCCACACTTGGAATTTAATGCTCTGTGATCACCATCTTGACCTTCTTAATAATTTAATCTTTGCATTTGTATTTCCTAAGTGAAGTTAGGACAGTGGAACATGTTCCAGAGCTTTGGAGCCTCCCATCTCTCTGGGATGGTTCCCACCCCCACCCCACCTCCAGGATCCGTGCAGGACTTAGGAACCAGGTTGGGCACATGCACTCTTGGCTCTCCGGGCAGAGCATGGTGGCTCTGGTCCTTGCATGGACTAGTGGCATCTCTGAGCGTTTAGTGGTGACTCAGAGGACAAGCCTCTCATTCATCCCCAATCCAGATACTGAGCAGGGTCAGGCACAAAGGTCACAGTCCTTTGGGGATCACTCCTTTTCCTCTGCTCCGGATTGAAGCAGTGGGTCCGTTGGCAGGGGAACTGTGGAGGTGGACTTCCCCACCTGGCCCAGCTGCATGTCTGTTCCACAGCTAAAGGGAGAAGGCACCATAGGATTTGTGCCCAGGGGAGGAGGACTTTACATAGCAAATAAAAACAGCATGACAGGTGAAGAGAGACTATGAAAGAAAAGAAAAAACTTTATATTTTGGTATCTTTAGTGGCACTTTTTCCTGCTTTTTAAAAAGTTCATAAAAGGCTGCCTTTGCTATTATTATTATTATTATTATTATTATAGCTGACACACAATGTTACATTAGTTCCAGGAGTATGGCATATGATTTAACATCTCTATATATTATGCTATGTTCACCATGAGTGTAGCTACCATCTGTCACCATGCAACACTATTATAATACCTCTGACTATATTCCCTATGCTGGACCTTTTATTCCTGTGATTTATTTATTCCATAACCAGAAGCCAAATCTCCCACTCCTCCTTCGCCCATTTTGCCCAGCTCCCCACTCTCCCCCCCACCCCAGCAATCACCAGCTTGTTTTCTGTATTTATAGATCTGCTTAACACTAGTTTGAAAAGATTTATGTGCCCCTATGTTTACTGCAGCATTATTTACAATAGTCAAGATATGGAAGCAGCCAAAGTGTCCATGGATAGACAAATGGATAAGGAATATGTGGCATATGTGTATATATACATATTTATCTGTATATCCATAGTATGTGAAATATAATGGAATATAATGCAACCATTAAAAAGAATAAAATCTTGCCATTTGTGACAATATGGATGGATCTAGAGGGTATTACATTAAGTGAAATAAGTCAGACAAATACCATATGATTTTACTCATATGTGGAATCTAAAAAATCAATTCTTCCTGCTTTTTGAACAAGATGCCTCACATTTTCAATTTACACTGGGCCTCACAAATTCACTTTATCTGAATCATCTCCTCTCATCCTCCCAAGTGTCTCCCATGCTTTTGAACTGATAGTCTGCAACTGTTTTTCAACTTTTTCAACCATGACTCTAGTAAGAAGTATGTTTTACATCATGATCCATACGTATAAATGAATCAAATGTTTCACTAAATAATACTGTTACTACAAATCATAAAGTAAAAACCTAAAGTTAATATCACATATATTTTATGAACACTTAAATATCATACCAAAAAATGCCAATAAATAGTATAAAAAATCAAAACATGGAGGAAAATGTGTTTAATGAACTTGGCAGCCCAGATCATAAGGGGACAAGAATACATGCAGAGCAAGAGCACTGCTGAGCCAGTTTCTAACTAGCTTCTTTTTTAAGCTAATCATAACCTAAACTGATTCCCACATAATTAATGGGGCACTTTCTGCGATTTGAAAAACACTATGTTAAAGCAACACTTTCATATCTCTGACCCCAAAGTCACGTAAAATGTTATTAAGTGTTCCACAGTTAAAGGGTTCAATGGGCAATAAATGTAGGATATGCTGCATATTCATTACCTTCCTAGACATTCACAATGCATACTACCATATTGTGGCCTCTGAGAAATCCCATAGTGGTAAGAAATATGTATGATTTTTTAAATTCAGTCTTTACCAACCAGTAGCATATAATCCTTCCTATGTAATTATTGGGTCAAAGAGAAAATAAAACCACAGTATGTGGATATTCAAGAGTGAGAATGACACTGTATCTCAGATTTTATAGAATAGGGTGGAAATTATCCTCAGATGTAAATCCATAGCCTTAATAGATTCTGTTATTTAAAAGTGGATTTTACAGTATTAAAAATTTAATGCAAGAAATTTGTCAGGAGATAGCAAAAATGATCCTGGGGAAATCAAGATGATAGACATCATAGAAAATCATAAATAAGTTAATTGAAAATAAGGAAAATAGAATTGTTCTAAAAAAATTAGACAAAACTTTACAAAATACAACTTTAGGAAGAGACGAAATACAAATAAATAGAAGTATAGTGGACAAAAAAAGAACACAGATATGTGGGTTTAACAATCCTGATGACATGGAGAATTTTCTGGAAACATAAAAAAGAGAGAAAATACAAACAGACCAATAACTGATAAAGTTCACAAGGAAGCACCTTCAAAGGAAGGCCGGAGCACCAAATAGTTTTGATGTAGGAAAGATGTTAGGGTTCGAAGCCGATGGCCAAAAAGAATTCTTGGGACATCTTTGGTGCAAAAAGGTGGTTTTATTAAAGCACAGGGATGGGACCTGTGGTCAGAGAGAACTGCACTGAGGCCCTGAGGAGTGGCCCATTATATACTTTCAAGTTGGGAAGGGGTTAGGTATAGTGTAAGTCTCTAAGGAATTTGGAAGCAAGTTTACCAGGACCTTGAGGGGGCTTGCTATTTTTGGGAAAAGATCAAAGATCATTTATTACCCTCTAATAAAACATGAGTCATGAGACCCTTCAGATGTATATCAGTGAGTCATATGCTTGGGGGATAATTGCCAACATGTATGTTGGGGGAGGGCAGAGATAAAGGAAGTTTCCAAAGGAATTTTTATATGTTAAAGTAGACTGACAGGATCCTTGAGGGTGGGGCTAAGATCACCTTTTGCCTTTAGCAAGTATAACCATGGAGGCAGCTGAGTTCCTAAGAGGAATATCACTCTGCCTGTTTCAAGGATTTGTGTAAGGGCTGTTAAGTAGTAAGGAAATTTAATAATTTTTCTTTTGCTTTGTTTCCCACATCAGTTTCACCAGCGAGTCCTTTTAAACTCTCAATTAGCTAATTTCTAATGCTTCATAAATTGCTCCAGGAACTAAGAAACAAACAGAAACAGGAACCTATTCAGTTTGTCTCATATAACTAGAATAAATCTGACACTAAATCTGACAAATACAGCTAAAATTCTATAGATATAGACCATGAGCACTTTTTTTAAAAAGCCAAAATGCGTAAATACGTTAAAGGAAAACCAAACTCAAAATGGAGTCACTTGTCCCTCATGACAGCAAACCAAGATTTAACAAGTTTCAATCTCTCCCAGGAATGTGACCTTGTAACAATCAATCTGAAATTTCCTGGTCAGCATTAGGGAGGTAATTTGCATGATAAAAACCTTTCTGTCCCCCCCACCCACCAAAAGAAGCTATCCTTGCCTGAAACAATCCTTTCTCTTGCTGACAACTTCCTTGCCTCACCCTTCTGGCCTATAAAAAACTTCCATTTTGTGCAAATCTTCAGAGCATCTCTCTACTTGCTAAATAAGATGTTGCCTGATTCCTGAATTGCTTAATAAAGCCAATTAGATCTTTAACTTAGTTAAATTTTGTTCTTTTAACACATATAAAGTCAAATGCAACAGAGTATTAAAATAATAACCTAGCATATCTGTAGTTAATTAGAGTTTGTTCCAAGTCTACAGGATTTAATTTATAGTGGGAAGTCTATAAATAGCAAGTCCTATCAATAGGTTAAATAAGAAAGCTCACCACTAAAAATGTTTTTAAAGCATTTTAATTAAGTTCAAATCCAACTCATGATTTTAAATATCAAAACCCTTTAAGACTGAGAATCAAAGGATATTTCCTTGATATCAAAAGTTCTTAACTTAGGGTTCTAGGGGGCCCATGAATAGCTTAGGGGGGTGACCCCATGAAATCCTATGCAAAATTGTGCCTGTGTATCTGCAAGTATGTTTTAAATCATTTATTTATTTATTTATTTTTAAAGATTTTCTTTATTTATTCATGAGAGACACAGAGAGAGGCAGAGACATAGGCAGAGGGAGAAGCAGGCTTCCTGTAGGGAGCCGTATGTGGGACTCCATCCTGGGACTCCAGGATCATGCCCTCAGCAGACGGCAGACATTCAACCGCTGAGCCACCTAGGCATCCCTGCAAGTATTTTTTAGAAGTAAAATTCATAATGTTGTGCCCAAGATTGCGAATCCGAGAAGCCACCAAAAAGCCGACACCGATGCAAACACACGAGGGTTTATTTACAAGCTCGAGCTTGGGTCCAAGTATACCCGACACAGCAGAGCAGGGACTTGGACCCCGAGGTGGGTTTCAGCTTAGTTTTTATAGGCTGGTCTAGGGGATCTTCAGAAGGGGCGGAGCAATTCTTCAAGTTCTGTTTACATTTTGATATGGGGCCTTCAAGGGCTGTTTTCTTCCTGTAACTGAAGTAAGGTAAAGTTCAGCTCTTATTCACAGGGGCCTGGGGTGGCTGTACTTGTGATAACGCTGAACTCAAAGTGGAATGGCCTTAATTTTCTCGGCCTCCACATTTCCCCCTCTCAGAGGAACCTAAGGAAGGACCCAATCATGGGTCCAGGTTGCTCTCAGAGTGAGCCAGGGGGAATGATTAAACCAGGATTCGAACCAAGCTTGTTGCTGTTCTCGCTCCCATTTACATTTCAGGGAAGAAGCAACATCTTACTTTTAAGGCAGCACATAACCATCCCCCCCCCCCACCCTTTGTTGTAAGAAGACTAAGTCTAATCCCCTTCTATTTTGAAAGACAACCTCAGACTAGGGAGCCTTGGAGGTGGGAAATAAGTGAGAACGGCGCAGTCTTAGCTTTAGGGGATGGTCCTTGTCCGGTTGGCTTTTCCATTCTGGAACAAAGTCCTTGAGAACGGCGTGTGCGTCAGCTGGCCGGACGTGGGTGTAGTGGACCCAGGGAGTAATCCTGTCGACCTTGAGAGCGGTGGGAGTGGTCAGGATCACGAGGTAGGGTCCCTTCCTTCCAGCGAGGTTGAAGGGTCTGGTGTTGGTATCTCCGCACATATACCCAGTCACCTGGCCGATATCGATGGGGGTCCGGGGGTGGCCCAGTCTCGTAGAGGGCCCTCAGCTTAGGCCACACCTGCTCATGGGTTCGTTGTAACATTTGGAGGGAGAAAAGAAGTTGGTGATCATCAAATTCAGCAAGCACCTCAGGTTTTAAATTGGGGATAACAGGTGGAGGAAGACCGAACATGATCTCATGATCTCATAGGGAGTCAGTCCCATCTTATATGGGGAGTTCCTCACCCTATACAGGGCGAAGGGGAGGAGTCACCCAGTCCCCGCCAGTCTCCAGGGCTAATTGAGTTAAGGTCTCCTTTAATGTTCTGTTCATCCTCTCTACCTGTCCTGGGCTCTGGGGCCTATATGCCCAATGTAATTTCCAATCTGCCCCAAGTACTAGTGCCACCCCCCGTGTTACCTAGAGACGAATCCTGGGCCATTTTCTGACCCAATCTTAACAGGAAAACCATACCTCGGTAAGAGGTCTTCCAGCAGTTTCTTGGTCACGGTCTGTGCTGTTTCATGTTTGGTGGGAAATGCCTCTGTCCATCTTGAAAAAGTATCTACAAACACTAGTAAATACCTGTATCCGTATTTTCCAGGTTTTACCTCAGTGAAGTCCACTTCCCAGTAGGCTCCTGGGCGGCACCCCCCCCCCCCCGGAGCCGGGTGCCTGGGTTAAATCCATGGGCGGTGGCATTAGTTAACTGGCATGCGCGGCAGCTCGCCACAATCTGTTCGATCTTTGCTCGAGAGTCTTTAATAGTGATCTTTGCATGTGTATGAGGTCTCCCATCTTCCTCGTTCCCATGTGAGTGCTCCGATGCATTCTGGATAGGACTCGCCGTCCTAGTTCCTCTGGCAGGATGATGCTGGAGTCTGCGGCCCTCCACCAGCCAAACAAGCACTGGGTCATGGGCAAGCGTTTGATCCAGTGTAAATCAGCATCAGTATAGTTGGGGGTGTCAGGCAGGGTCGGTGCCCCCGGAGCAGGTAGCGTGGTTGCTAAGACCTGGGTCACCAGAAGGGCTGCCTCCTTTGCTTTTAAATCGGCTCGCTGGTTTCCCCTGCTACTGGCGTGTCTGCCTTTTGGTGCCCCGGACAGTGGATGATGGCCAGGGCCTTGGGCAGCCGGAGGGCCTTTAGGAGTTCAAGAATCTTCCCTCTGCTGTCAGGAGCCCTCTCTCTCTGTAAAGGGCTCCGTGGATGTGAGCGGTGGCGAGGGCGGACCTGCTGTCGGCGTAGATGTTTATGCGTTTACCTTCCCCCATGGCCAGCGCCTTGGCCAGTGCGGTCAGTTCTGCCGGTTGAGCAGATGTTCCGGCTGCCAGTGGCCCCGCCCAGACGGTCTCCGTCTCCGTGGTTCCGGCTGCCCCCGCATGTCTGACTCCTTCTTGGACAAAACGGCTGCCGTCCGTGTACCAGGTGACGTCCCATTCGGCAGTGGCTGGTCCTGGAGATCAGCTCTGACTCCGTGCACCTGTGCCAAAATTTCTTGACAGTCATGCAGAGGGGGGGTCCCAGTCTGGGTTAGGGAGTAGCGTTGCCGGATTCAGGGTTGTTGGTGGCTTAAATAAAATTCTGGTGGGGTTTAGCAGCAGGTTCTGATAATGGGTCAGACGGGCATTGCTGATCCAGCGGTCTGGGGGCTGTTTGAGTACCCCTTCAATAGCATGTGGGGGGGGTAACATGAGTTCTTGCCCCATGGCCAGTTTGTCTGTATCCTTGACCATAGTGGCCACCGCAGCAATAATTTTTAAGCATGGGGGCCATCCAGCGGCCACCGTGTCCAGCTTTTTGGAGAGATAGGCTATGGGTCTCTTCCAGGGACCTAAGTACTGGACAAGGACCCCTTTTGCCACCCCATCTTTCTCGTCCACATACAGGTAGAAGGGCTTGGCTAGATCGGGCAACCCAAGAGCCAGGGCAGACAGTAAGGCCTGTTTAAGGTCATTGAAGGCTCTGTTCATGGCCTCTGTCCATTCAAAATTTTGCTGGTGCCTGGTGGCCGCTTGCACCCATGAAGTCTTGTTTGCCAATTTCCCTTGGGGTTGTAATACATCCGAATGTTGTGCCCCAGTGTCCACTAGGAATTCAACAGGTTGCCCCTCCACTTTAAGAGTTACCCTGGGCTCGGGGAGGGGTGCCGAACCCTGACTCCCCTAATTGTCCAGGTCCTCCATTTCCAAGATCTTGGCAGGGGCCTTAGATCTTTTGTTAGGGCAGCTTTTTACCCAGTGGCCCTCTTCTTCGCAATAAGCACATTGGTTTTTGTTCAGCTTAGGGTGCTCCCGAGGGGGACCAGGGCCATCCTCCTTACCGGTCCCTGAAGCCAGCTTCTTGAGGTGCCTCCGTCTTTCCTGTGGGCCGTCCATGGTTGTGGCCAGCAGGATCTTGGCCAGGTTTCGGGTCTGCCGGTCACTTAGTTTGGTTTGTTGTTCTTCCGGACTTTCTCTATTATTATAGACTCGTTCTGCCACTATCACTAAGTCCTGCAAGCTCTTCTCTCCCAGCCTCTCTACTCTTTGCAATTTCTTTTTAATGTCCGGAGCGGCCTGGTTAACAAAAGCCATGATAATTGCGGCCTTTGTTTCCGGGGCTTCTGGGTTCATAGGGGTGCACTGCCTAAAAGCCTCTATGACTCTCTCTAAGAAGGCTGCTGGACTCTCATCCTTACCCTGCCTCACATCATAGACCTTGGCCAGATTGGTCGGCTTGTGCGCGGCAGCCTGGAGACCTGCCCCTAGAGTCTGGCGGTGGACCCGGGGTCTCTCCTTACCTTCAGCTGAGTTGTAGTCCCAGGTGGGGCGGGATAAAGGGAAGGCAGCATTTATGAGGTCTGGGTTTTGAGTCGGCTGTCTGTCCTCTCCCAGGACAGACTTCCGGGCTTCCACCTGAATTCGTTCTCTCTCCTCGGTGGTGAAGAGAACCTGTAAGAGCTGTTGGCAGTCATCCCAAGTAGGCTGGTGGGTAAAGAGAACAGTATCTAAAAGCCCGATTAGATCTCTCGGATTATCAGAGACCTTTGCATTTGGGTTTTCCAATTATATAAATCACTGGTGGAGAACGGCCAATAGAACATTAGCTGTTTGCCAGTCTCATCGGGGGGCCCCATGGCGCGGAGAGGAAGGGCGGTGGAGTCGGCTGGCCCGGCATTCGGAGGTGGGGCCGTCCGGTGGGTCCGACTGCGTGTCCCCGCTGCTGGCCCGCGCACAGGGACTCCCTTGTCAGGGAGGGGTGGCGCCCCTTCTGCAGCCCCCGGTGTCTCCAATGGAGGGGCGGAGGCTGGAGGGGGTGCCCGGTAGGGCGGCAGGAAAATTAGGTCCTCCGGGGAGGAATCCTGGAAGACCGGATAAAGGGGCGCTTGGGGCGTAGAGTTGGTCTCCTTCTTGGCTTTCCGCAGGGCTAGAATCTCGGTGGGTCCTGCTTTGGGGGATAAAAATGGTTTTAGCCTAGGAGGGGGATTTTCGGTCATGTCCTGCCAGGCCAGGATGTAGGGCACCTGGTCAGGGTGGCCGTCCGGTTTGTCCCTGAAGATCACGGCCTTAACCTGGAAGATAATAGGTAGGTGGAAAGTTCCTTCTCGGGGCCGTCCCACGCCAAAGGTTGGCCATTCTGATATGCAATAGATTTGAAATCTCCATCTCCTTATGTAAACAGTTATGACAGTTAACAAAGACACAGTAACACAGACAAATGCACAGTTAACAAGGACATAGGAACACAGGCCAACGTTCCAGTGCGGCCGCAGAGACAAAACAGAAAGCAACCCGAAGGGCTGGCAGTCGGCCCTCCTTACAGATGAGGACCCCACCCTCCTTACAGGTGAGGACCCCGCCCTCCTTACAGGTGAGGACCCCCGTCCTCCTTACAGATGAGGACCCCGCCCTCCTTACAGGTGAGGACCCCGCCCTCCTTACAGGTGAGGACCCCGCCCTCCTTACAGGTGAGGACCTCCGTCCTCCTGGTGGGGGCAAGGGACGTCTCCTCAAGACCCCCGGTCGACAGCCCGCCAGCGCGTCCGCCTAAGCCAATGCCGACCTAATACAGATTGGAAGTCCTTCAGGTTAGAGCTCTCAGAAATATGCGCACAAAAGGTGGAAAAAATTGAGGGCACTCACCACGCGTGAAACCCTCCGGATGGGGTCCTGGAGGTTTCTTGGATCCCGGACGAGCCCCCAAATGTTGTGCCCAAGATTGCGAATCCAAGAAACCACCAAGAAGCTGACACCGATGCAAACACACGAGGGTTTATTTACAAGCTCGAGCTTGGGTCCAAGTATACCCGACACAGCGGAGCAGGGACCTGGACCCCGAGGTGGGTTTCAGCTTAGTTTTTATAGGCTGGTCTAGGGGACCTCCAGAAGGGGCGGAGGAATTTCTCAAGTTCTGTTTACATTTTGATATGGGGCTTTCAAGGGCGTAGAGCTCTGTTCTTATTCTAATAGGGGCTTCCTGCCCTTGGCTTGGGCTCTGTTCTCATTCTAATAGGGGCTTTCTAGGACGTTAAGCTGCAAGCTGTTTTCTTCCTGTAACTGAAGTCAGGTCAAGTTCAACTCTTATTCACAGGGGCCTGGGATGGCTGTACTTGTGATAACGCTGAACTCAAAAGTGGAATGGCCTTAATTTTCTCGGCCTCCACACATAAAACTGTCATCAGACCCTCAAAGGTGACCCCAAAAAACAAACAACCATTACTTTCTAGGACACTTTTTTAATCTCAATCCAATTGACTTTATACTCAACTGAAATAATGGGAGACATTTGTATCAATAGCAGAAACAAAATAATGATGTTCACTACCCACTGTTAATTTTAACATTGTAGAGGCTGCTTTTAGGCAAACAGGCTTGAGCAATGGAATACAGAAAGGGCTGGCAGCGACCCCCTGGCTGAATATGGACAGGCCCATCAGGCGATTCCTCATCAAGATATCCATAGGCCTTAACTGACCAATGGGCTACTTACAACCAGGCACAGTTACCAAAAAATAGGGAAGATTCCATGTGTTGCCATACCTCCTCATCTTCCCCCTTTAAAAACAGCCCCCACCCACTGCCTCATGGCAGACAGCCTCTTTGCTGTCCTGCCTGTCTGTCCCTCCCTTGTGCTGTATTAAATAAACTTCTATCTCCTTTATTCTGCCTCAGGTGAATTCTTTTTGCCACCCACACCCCTGGCTTACACCCAATCATTGCCCCACATTTGGGGACTCTTAACTGATAATGTTGGAAACCCCACTTAGACACCACAAACATGACTCTAGGAGCTCTGACCAAGGCAATAAATAATATGTAAAACAGAAATAAGAGCTATAACTACTGAAAGGAAGACACCACTTTATCACTATATAATGGGCTACCTGGACTCTAAGAAAATCATTTAAAAAATATTGGCCACACTAATCCACAAATTATGCAGGGTAGATCATCACAAAATATCTAGTTATCAGTTTGAAAATAGAATTGGAGCATCCCAACATAATAGTTGTTAAAACTTAAAATAACCAGGAATAAACTTAACATAAGTCTAAGAAATTCTGTGGAAGATTCCCAAGCATTGTTGAGATAACATTTTAAGGGCCTGAAAAACATACCATTTTCCTAGATGACAGATGATGATGCCTCTGTAGTATATAGCTGTCAATTCTTCCCCAATTAATTTAAAAGTCAAACAAAATTCCAATTAAAGTCCCAATGGGATTTGGTTTTGAATTTTTCAAAAAGACTTTTAAAGAACACCTAAATTAATAATAGGGAAAAAAATATAAAAACTATAGGGAGGGCACCTGGGTGGCTCAGTGTTTGAGAATCTGCCTTTGGCTCAGGTCGTGATCCCCTGGGTCCTAGAATGGAGTCCTGCATCCAACTCCCTGCAGTGAACCTGCTTCTCCCTCTGTCTCTGTCTCTGCCTCTCTCTGTGTCTCTCATGAGTAAATAAACAAAATATTTAAAAATAAATAAATAAAAATAAAAACTATAGGGAAAAACTTTTAACGCTAATAAAAAAAAAACACAAAGAGAATTGATAAATTATTTACCCTTTCAGATATTAAGACATTATAAAACTATAACAATTAGAACACTATGTTAGTGATAAAAGTGCAGACACATTCATCACCAAAAATAAACAACTAATCCAGAAGTTTCCTAGTATAATATGCATAATGAAGGATCACATGTCAAGAGGAAGGAACCACTTATTGAAGAATCTGATAATATTCTCATTATTTTGAAATAATAAGATTTTTTACCACTATTGAATACAGCATGCTAGATACAAAATAGATATTGCTAGTCTCATTTTACAGTCAATGAAATCGAGGTATAGGTTATCAGACTGAGTCAGTGGTCAAGCAAAATTGCAAATCCAGGTTGGCATGAGTCCAATGCAAAGCCAAATATATTTCATATGTATGGAAGAGTTTTATTTCTTTTAAAATGATATAGGCATCTACATTTCTGGTAAGATGGAGTAGACACATTTTCCTTTATTCTCCTGCTAAGTACAACCATAAACCTGGGGCATTATTCATATATATATATATATATATATATATATATATATATATATATATATAGTTTTTAGACACCAGAAGCTAGAGAGAAGACGAACCAGCTAGTGAACTTGGGACTCAAGGACCAACACAATAGAGAATTCCTTGAGTTTTCTTTTTGCCTTATATATCCCAATCTTCATACTGAACAGGCTCACAACAATAGATACAGACCCCCCCCAACCAAAAAAACCTGCATTCCCTACCCGAAGAACTAGGAAAGGAATAGCCAAGCAAGACAGAAAAGTTTTAGAGGATAACGTATCTACTCTAGGCAGACACTACAGAAAAATCTGCACCTCCGCTCCAACCCCCACCATTAAAAAAAAAAAACTAGAGGAGAGTCCAGACCTCCACCCCCACTAGACTATAAGGATGCACCCTAACTCCTATGGCAGATAGTGTCAGACAAAGCCTAGTGGAGGGTCAGAGCTTTCACCACCACTTGAGCAGAATGTTGGTAGAAGTATGGATGTTAGGGGCCCCTGGGTGGCTCAATGGTTGAGCATCTGCCTTTGGCTTATCCCAGGGTCCTGGGATCGAGTCCTGCATTGGACTCCCCACAGGGAGTCTACCTCTCCCTCTGCCTATGTCTCTGCCTCTCTTTGTCTCTCGTGAACAAATAAATAAATTCTTTTAAAAAAAGAAGTATGGTTGCTAAAGTTGCTGCGAGTGAGGACTGAGAAGGACATGAAACTTGAGAAAAGATGATTTTTGTTATATGGAGCAGAAAACTTAGCAAAGTTATACCAATGGTTGTGTGGAAAGTAGAACTTGGAAGTGATATTACAAGAACTTGCAAGGGATAGTAGAACTCAGACCTTTAGCTGAGGAGATTTCCCAACAAAATATTGAAGGTGTAGCCTGGTTTCTTCTTCTGTTTCCAGTAAAACGTAAGAGGAAAGAGATAAATTGAAGAAAGAACAGTTAAGCCAAAAGGACTCAGCACTTGATAATTCAGGAAATCCTCAGCTTTTCCAGATTGCAATGGATGTTAAAATTAGGAGATTCACTGTCAGGAAAGCATGCTCTGGAGAGGAGGCCAAAGGTGTGGCTGGAAGGGCTTTTACTAGTACTAGTACTTAAGAGATTGGGTGTGTAACTCCTGGATCCCCTCAACTATCTCAGCAGAAGCCAGGATATAGATGGATGATCCAGAAAATATCTGTGGATAACCTTCTTGTCTAAGGGTGTGAACCCCTGTGATGTGCCCAGGAAATTCACAAACTCTTTGAGAAGGTGACTGCTGCAGAAATACTACCAGCTTGGAATGAGTGTGGGAGAGACAGGACAAAATGAAAGAAAGCCATTGGACTCTCAAGACTCTACTACTCAACTGCAAAATGTACTATCCTTCAAGAAACAGTGAAGAAGGGATGCCTGGGTGGTTCAGTGCTTGAGCATCTGCCTTTGGCTCTGGATGTTATCCCGCATCGGGCATCCCTGGAGAGCCTGCTTCTCCCTATCCCTATATGTCTCTGTGTCTCTCATAAATAAATAAATAAAATTTTAAAAAGAAGAAGAAACAGTGAAGAAGAACTTCAAAGACAGACCCCTAAGTTCAGAGGGCAGAGCTTTGGGCCCAGATATCAGAGCTATAGCATAGTGAGACAAGAGCCACAGGCCCAGGGGACGATGCCTCAAACCACTGAAGATTATTCCCAGCCCTTAAAGCTTAATGAGATTTGTGCTGGCTGATTTTTGAAGTTCCTTGGGACCAGTGACCTCTTTCTTTCTTCCATCTCTTCTCTTATCTATAGGAATGGGACTATCTATAACTGTTGTCCTATGCCTATCCCACTATCGTACTTGGGGATCAGACAATTTGTTCTTTAGTTATACAGGTCCAGAGATGGAGAGGAATTTTGCCCCAGGATGAAGCATATCCAGAATCTCACTCATACCTGAATTAGATTATTTAGATAATGAGATTTGGGTTTTTTGAGCTGGTGATATTTATATGAGATTTTTCAATTTCAAGTGAATGCTATAATAGGTTGAGGCTTTTAGGAATGTTGATATGGGGTGAATGTATTTTGCACGTGGGATAGATATTAAACTTTGAAGGGTAGAGGGCAGGCTGTAGTGAATTGAATGGTGGCTCCCAGCAATCTTATAAATGTTAATCCCCAGAGTTTATAAATGTTACTTATGTAAAACAAAGACTTTGCAAGTGTGATTAAATTAAGGATTCTGAGATGGGGAGATTGTCCTAGATTATCTGGATGGGCCCTAAATGAAATCACATGTATCTTTAAAAAATGAAGGCAAAGAAAGACTTGATAAGACACACAGAAAAGAAGGTGATGTAATGATGGAGCAGAGAGAGAGATCTGAAGATGCTGGCTTTACAGATTGGAGCTATATGGCAACAAGCCAGGGAACACTTACAGCCACCAGAAACTGGAAGATTCTCCCCCAGGGCCTCCAGAGAGAGCACAGCCCTGCTAACATCTTGATTTCAGCTGAGTGAAAGTGATCTCCTACTTCTGACTTTCAGAACTGTGGGTGAATAGATTTCTATTGTTCTAAGCAACCAAGTTTGTGGTAATTTTTTCACAAATTTCACAAGAAACGAATACACTTGGTGAGAATGTGTGCTCTCACTACCCTTATTCAACATAGTGCTGAAAATCCAAGCCAGCACAATAGGGCAAGAAAAGGTAATAAAACGGACACAGAGGGGCACCTGGTGGCTCAGTGGTTGAGCATCTGCCTTCAGCTCAGCTCAGGTCATGATCCTGGGGTCCTAAGATTGAGTCCCGCATCAGGCTCCTGCAGGGTGCCTGCTTCTCCCTCTGCCTATGTCTTTGTCTCTCTGTGTCTCTCATGAATAAATAGATAAAATGTTTTTAAAAATAAAAAGCAAAAAAAGAATAAAAGGCATACAGATTGGAAAGGAAGAAATAAAACTCCCTATTTGCAGATGACATGGCAATCTATGTAGAAAATAAGGAATCTACAAAAAAAATCTAAGAATAAGTCAGTTCAACAAGGTCACAGGATACGTGATCAACATACAAAACTCAATTGTGTTTCCATATATTAGGAATGAACACATAGACACAAAATTTAAAACACAACACCATTTGCAATTGCCAAAAAAAATGAAATATTTAGGTGTAAATATAGATAAATAAGTACAGAACTTGGATACTGAAAACTACAAAATTTATTTAAAACAAAAATCTAAATATATGGAGACATACACTCTGTTTGTAAACTGAGAGACTCAGCATAGTAAAGAGGTCAATTCTCCCCAAGTTGGTAGGCAGGCTTAAAGCAATTTCTATCAAAAATCCAGCAAGATTTTTTTTTGTAGATATTGACAAGAATGGTCTAAAATGTGTATGGAAATACAAAAGATCCAGAATAGCTAAAGCAACTTTGAAAAGGAAGAATAAACTGGGAAATGTCACTCTAGCCAATTGCAAGACATTATATAGCTACAGTAGTCAAGACTGTGTGGTAGTAGCAGAGGGATAGACACATAGATCAATGGAGCAAGAGAAAATCTAGCCACATACAAGTAGAGAGATCTTGTGCACCCCTCATCTGTTTTTATCTGGGTGACAATTCATATCTAGAGTAAAGAACTCTCAAAACTCAACAGTTTAAAATTTTTATTCTTTTAAAGAATAAAGAAGGGGAAGAAGGCATGAGGAGACATTTCATCAAAGAAGATATATAGATGTTGAATAGACATGTGAAATGATATTCAACATCACTAGCCTTTCAGGAAGTGCAAAATAAGACCATGATGAGATATCACTGCAAACCTATTAGATACCTAAAATAAATAATAATGAAATGCCAAATGCTGGCAAAAATGTAGAGAAACTGTATCTCTCACACATTGTTGACAGGAATACAAAATGGCACAGCCACTATGGAAAACAGTTTGGCAGTTTCTTAAAAAATAAAAAAAAGGCGGGGGGGGGGGATGCCTGGGTGGCTCAGTGGTTGAGCTTCTGCCTTTGGCTCAGGGATTGATCCCAGGAGTCCCACATCGGGCTTCCTGCATGGAGCCTGCTTCTCCCTCTGCCTGCGTCTCTGCCTCTCTCTCTCTCTCTCTCTGTGTCCCTCATGAATAAATAAATAGAATCTTAACAAAAAAAAAAAAAAAAGAAGGAAGAAGCAAACACAACTACCATATAGTCCAGCAATTCACTCCTGGACATTTATCCCAGAGAAATGGAAATTTATATTCACACAAAAACCTGTACACAAATGTTTATAGCAGTTTTAATACTACTAAACAAAAACTGGAGACAACCCAAATATCTTTCAAGGGTGACCAATTAAACTGTAGCGCATTCATGCTATGGAGTACTACTCAGTAATGCAAAGGAACAAACTATTGATACATACAACAACTTGGATGGACTCTAGAGTGTTATGTTGAGTGAAAAAAGCCAATCTCAAAAGGTCTCATACTGTATGATGCCATTTACATAACATTCTCAAAATGATAAAATTATGGAGAAACAGATTAGTGGTTGCCAGGGTTAGGGACAGAAATATAACTATAAAGGAGTAGCAGGAGAGAGAGCGTTGTGGTGATGGAACAGTTTTGTATCTTGATTACAGTGGTGGTCACACAAAATCTACATATGATAAAATTACAGATCCATACACACATACATTGTACCAATGCCAATTCCCTGGTTTTCGTACTATACTGTAGTTACGTAAAATGTAACTATTGGAGGAAACTGGGTGAAGGGGGCACAGGATCTCTCTATGCCATCTTTGCGATTTTTTGTGAATTAAGAATTAATTCAAAATTAAAAGATTCTTAAAAAGGAAAAAACACAGAAATCAATGAAGAAACAATGTAGTATATCCATGCAATGGAATACTACTCAGTGATAAAATGGAATATACCAGTATGCACAACAGCATGTATGAATCTCAAAAACATCAGGCTAAATGAAATACACTTTACACAGAGGATTGTATTTTGCTTGATTCCATGTAAATGAAGTTCTAGAATAAGAAAAATTAGCCTATGGTGAAAAAAAACCAGAACAGTGGTATTTGGGAGGTGGAGATGCACTGGAAAGGGGCATGAAGAAGTTTTTGGAATTATAATAATAGTATTCTGTATCTTGATAAGGGTTTGGGTTACACAGGTGTATAAAACAAGAACTCAATAAATGATACTGAGATAATTCATGATTCTTACATAAAGATAAAAGTAGATCCCAACACAAAAATTATTTCCTGATGGAATAAATACCTAAATAAATCTTTTAACTTTTAGAAGTTAATATAGGAGAATATATTTATAAATTTGGGGCAAGGAGGAAGTTCTTGATAATGACATAAAAAAGAGAAACAAGAAAGAAAAACCAAGGGAGACTGGGTGGCTCAGTGGTTGAGCATCTGCCTTTGGTTCAGGTGGTGATCTCAGGGTTCTGGAATTGAGTCCCACATTGGGCTCCCTGCAGGGAGCCTGCTACTCCATCTGCCTGTGTCTCTGCCTCTCTCTGTGTGTCTCCCATGAACAAAGAAATAAAATCTTAAAAAAAAAATTTATGAAGTTTAAAGACTCACCATAAACACAGTGAAATATAAGCCACAGTTTGGTAGGAGATTTTTTTCAGCACACATATCTAACAAAAGATTAGTATCCAGAATACAGCTGATCCTTGAACAACATGGGGATTGGGGCACCAGCCCCCCCCCCCACACAGTTGAAAATCAGCATCTAACTTTTGATTCTCCAAAAACTTAACTACTCATAGCCTACTGCCTTCCTGATAGCATAAGCAGTAAATTAACACGTTTTGTATGTTCTGTGTATTATATACTGTACTCTCACAATAAAGTAAGCTAGAGAAAAGACAGTGTTTTTCAGAAAATCATTAAGAAAATAAACTTACTGTACTGTATTTATGGGGGGAAAAACCCACATATAAACGGACCCACACAGTTCAAGCCCATATTGTTTGAGGGACAACTGTATATATAAAGAACTCCTCAACCAATTAACCAGTGAAATAGAAAAATGGGCACAAGATATAAATAGATCATTTGAAGAGGAAGAAGCTGATATGGCTAACGAACATCTGAGACGATCCATCAAGACAATAGTATTGAGGACAATAAAAGCTAAAAAGAGTGAGACAGTGTTTCACACTCCTCATGTTGGAAAAAAAAATGTCCGATAACTTCAAGAGTTGTGAAGATGGAAGGGAAGGAAAACACAATTTTGTGCTTGTTAAGACAAGAAGCTCATACCTCATGACCTGACAATTCCACTTCCAAGTGTTTAACCTAGAGCAACTCATGTATGTGAATAGACAGAAATGAGAATGTTCTTTGCAGCAGTGCTTGAAGTAGCAAGAAATGAAAACCATCTGTTAGCATTTGACACAATCAATCATTCCCTCTTTCTAGAAACATTTCTCTCATTTGACTTCCAAATCTCTTGGCTTTCCTATTATCTCACTAGCTGCTCCTTTTCATTGCTGGATCCTCCTCTTCCTGACCTCTGCAGTTTAGAGTGTCCTAGAGGTTATTTGATACCTATTCTCTACTTGATCTTATAGATAATGTTGGCTATTTATTTATTTATTTATTTATTTTTATTTAAATATTCTACTTATTTATTCATGAGAGACACAGAGAGAGACAGAGACATAAGCAGAGGGAGAAGAAGGCTCCCTGCGGGGAGCCTGATGTGGGACTTGATCCCAGGACCCCGGGATCATGACCTGAGCCGAAGGCAGATGCTCAACCACTGAGCCACTCAGATGCCCCTTGGCTTTTCTTTTTTAAAAAAGAGTTATTGGGCAGCCCCGGTGGTGCAGCGGTTTAGTGCCGCCTGCAGCCCAGGGCGTGATCCTGGAGACCCTGGATCGAGCCCCACTTTAGGTTCTCTGCATGGAGCCTGCTTCTCCCTCTGCGTGTGTCTCTACCTCTCTCTCTCTCTCTCTGCATCTCTATGAATGAATAAATAAAAATCCTTAAAAATAATATTAAAAAAATAAAAAAGATTTATTTATTTATTTATTTATTTATTTATTTATTTATTAGGAGAGAGAATGAAGGGAGAGGGGCAGAAGTAGAGGGAGAGAAAGCCTTAAGCAGATTCTGCACTGGGCATAAAGTCCGAGGTGAGGCTCAGTCTCACAACCCTGAGATCAGGACCTGAGCTGAAACCAAGAGTTGGATGCTTAACCTACTGAGCCTTGATAATTTTGGCTTTTAAACACAATCACCAATCACCAGCCTGGACTTCTCCCCTGACTTTGACTTGGATATCTCACTGCCAATACATCATCAATTAGCTATCAGATTGACAGTGTGACTTGTTAACATGTCCAGAACCAAAGTTATCATTTCCCTTCACTCTCCAGTCCTCCCCCAGGCTTTCCCATTTTAGTAAATGACATTCCCATTCACCCAGTTGCTCAGGATAAAATCTTGGAGTTAAACTTGAGTCTTCTCTTTTGCACACATCCTTGATATTTTTCTTCCCTTCACAATCTCCATTGAGTCCTGATTCAAACCATAATCGCCTCTTATCTGGACTGCTGTAACTACTTCCTTCCTGTCTCCTAATTTCTCCTCTAGCTCTCCTACAGTCTGTCCTCCCCTGGCAAGCATAGTGAACTCAGAAACATGTAGGCTCTCTGTGGCCAGGGAGGGCCTATGACTTCCTTATATGTGGTTCAAAATCCAAACTCTGCTGACCACTGAACTCTCTGAGTTCATCTCCTATGTAACACCCCACCCAAGGTCACAATGCTCCAGACACACCGGCTTTCTTGCTGTTCCCTGAATACGCCAAGATTATGCCTACCTTAGGGACTTTGCATTTGATGTCCCATCTGCCATGGATGTGGGTTATTGACTCCGTAGTACCCTGCTGAAAATCCTGGAATAATTCCCATGTGCTTCTACAGACTATGAGATCTCAATAGAGAAGGAATTTGGAGTGACAAGAGCCCTCCATAATGTTCTGAATCTTGCATCTAGAACAACACTCATCTTTGACTTAAAATGTGCTTCTGCATATGCATGTCCTAGAAAACTCATGGTTAGGGCAGGGAATGAATCCAAAGTCAAGATCAAACCCCAGGCATGGCCTCTGTATACGGAATGGAAATTCACACAATGCAGCATTAAAGAAGCTTTTCTTTCATCTATTTCAAGCTTTAATTTAAATTCCAGTTAGTATTAGTTTCAGGTATAGAATTTAGTGATCCATCACTTACATACAACAACCAGTGCTCCTCACAAGTGCCCTCCTGAGTACCCATCACCCATCTAGCCCTTCACCCACGCACCTCCCTTCCAGCATCCCTCATTTTGTTCTCTATAGTTAAAAGTCTGTTTTCTGGTTTGCCTCTCCCCCCCCCCCCACGTTCATCTGTTTTGTTTCTTAAATTGCACATATAAGTGAAATCATATCATATTTGTCTTTCCCTGTCTGATGTATTTCACTTAGCAAAATACACTCTAGTTCCATCCATATTCTTGCAAAGCAAATGATTTCATTCTTTTTCATGGCTGAGTACTATTCCACTGTGTGTATATACCACATCTTCTTTCTCCATTCATCAGTTTATGGACATTTCAGCTCTTTTCACAATTTGAGTATTGTTGATAATGCTGCTATAAACATCGGGGTGCATGTGCCCCTTCAAATCTGTATTTTTGTATCCTTTGGGTAAACACCTAGTAGTATAATTGCTGGATCCTAGGGTAGTTCTATTTTTAACTTTTTAAGGAATATCCATACGGTTTTCCAGAGTGGTTGCACCAGTTTACATTCCCACCAACAGTGTAAGAGGGTTCCTCTTTCTCCACATCCTTGCCAACACCTATTGTTTCATGTGTTGTTAAATTTAATTATTCTGACAAGAGTGAGTTATATCTCATTGTAGTTTTGGTTTGTATTTTCCTGATGATGAGTGATGTTGAGCATCTTTTCATGTGTCTGTTGGTCATCTGGATGCCTTGTTTGGAAAAATGTCTATTCATGTCTTCTGCCCATTTCTTAACTGGATTATTTGTTTTTGGGGTGTTGAGTTTTATAAGTTCTTTATATATTTTGGATACTAATCCTTTATCAGATATGTCATTTACAAATATCTTCTTCCATTCTGAAGGTTACCTTTTAGTTTTGTTGATTGTTTCCTTTGCTGTGGAGGAGCTTTTCATCTTGATGACGTTCCAGTTGTTCATTTCTGCTTTTGTTTCCCTTGCTCCAGAGACCTGTCTAGTAAGAAGTTGCTGTGGCCAATGTCAAAGAGGTTACTGCCTGCATTCTCCTCTAGGATTTGGATGGCTAACTGTCTCAAATTTATGTTTTTCATCCATTTTGAATTTATTTTTGTGTATGGTGTAAGAAAGTGGTCCAGTTTCATTCTTTTACATGTGGCTATACAGTTTTCCCAACACCTTTGTTGAACAGACTGTCTTTTTTCCATTGGATATTCTTTCCTGCTCTGTTGAAGATTAGTTGACCATATAGTTGTGGGTTCATTTCTGGGTTTTCTGTTCTGTTCCATTGATCTGTCTGTTTTTGTCCCAGTACCATACTGTCTTGATCACTATGGCTTTGTAATATAACCAGAAGTATGATGTCTTCAGCTTTGTTTTGGTTTTTCAAAGGTGCTTTGGCTATTTGGGAGCTTTTGTGGTTCCGTACAAATTTTAGGATTGTTTGCTTTGGCTCTGTGAAAAATACTGGTGGTCTTTTAATAAGGATTGCATTAAATGTGTAGATTGCTTTGGGTAGTATAGACATTTTAACAATATTTGTTCTTCTAATCCCTGAGCATGGAATGTTTTTCCACTGTTTTGTTTCATCTTCAGTTTCCTTCATAAGTGTTTTATGGTTTCAGAGTACAGATCTTTTACCTCTTTGGCTAGCCTTATTCCTAGATATCTTATGGGTTTTGGTACAATTGTATATGGAGTCAATCCTTTGATTTCTCCTTTTTTTTTAAGGATACCTTTTTTTAAAAGAATTTATTTATTTATTTATTTATTTATTTATTTATTTATTTGAGGGAGAGAGCACAAGCAGGGGCAGCGGCAGAGGGAAAGGGAGAAGCAGATTCTCCACTGAGCACGGAGCCCGATGCAGGACTTAATCTCAGGGCCCCGGGATCATGACCTGAGCTGAAGGCAGATGCTCAACCACTGAGCCACCCAGGTGCCCCTACCCCCCTTATTTCTCTTTCTGAAGAAGCTTTTCTTTCAGAAAGACAGACCTGGCCGGGAATTGGACTATGTCCCTGTAGGTATAGGGCCAAGAATCAAGGTGTATCCCTATTTAAGAATTAAGGTGTCTCCCTATATCAGTTTGCTGGGGCTACCATAACTAAGTAGTACAGACTGGCTGGCTTAAAGAACAGACATTTATTTTCACACAGTTCTGGAGGCTGGAAGTCCAAGATCAAGGTACCGACAGGATTATTTCTTTTGTCTTCAGAGACCTCTCCATTTGGCTTGTAGATAGCCATTTTCTCCCTGTGTCTTCACATGTCTTCATTCCTCTGTGCCTGTGCCCTAATCTCTTTTTATACCCACACCAGGCATATTGGAATAGGGTCTACCCTACTGATCTCACTTAACCTAATTACCTCTTCAAAGACCTGATATATACATACAGTCACATTTTGAGGTACTGAGTATTAGAACTTGAACATATAAATTTTGGGGAACTCAAAGCCAAAGCACTTACCACATTTTCCTTTGCGCTGCAGAGAATCTGAAACATTCCAAAGAAAGTGTCCTTTTCCCCACATTCATGTCTTTGTTGACACTAAGAGGTAGGGAAACAGCAAATGATGAAGGAGACCATGTCCAGGAGCTCCTGCTCGGGGCCCACATGATGGGGTATGGGGAAATTCCCTTGGAGGAGCTGGAAGCCATGAGCAGGGGCAGGAACCCCAGTGCAGCGCGGCTGTGGAAACAACTCAGCCTTCAGCCATGTGAACCCAAGCCTCCCTCCCCACTATGTGCCAGAGCAAGGAGACCAGAAAGGAAGGGGGTCATGTGATCTAAATTCATTTATTCTTTTAAAATATTTATTGAACACCTATCATGTGCAGGACAGTGTACTGTTCTGGGATATTTAAGGAACAAAACAGACAAGATCCCTGCCTGGCCTGTGATGAAGAAGAGAGCCAATGATGAAATAAATATAAATGTGGGTAGTGGAAGAACAATGTAGAAAAAACAAACTCAAATAAGGGAATAAAGAGTGAATAAGGGATGATATTTAAGTCATAGTGATGAAAAGAAGTCTCCCTAAGGGGGTCACTTTGGGAGAGATCTGAATGAAGTGCCAGAGTAAGCCACCTAGGGGTCATAGGGAAGCTTCCTGACGCAGAGAGAGAGAGGCAGGGAGACGAGAAAGGATTTCCAAAAGATTTATATTCATCCTCAGAGAGTATCACCTAGGTTTTGTGTCAGACACAGAGATCGGCTCCTTAGACCCCCTTCAAGGAATAACTTGCTGTCCAGTTCTCAAGAATGTAGTTAACTTACAGCTTCCACCAGTTTGCTTCATCAAGGTTCACCTCGGCTTTCAAAGTGAGGTCATACCTTTCTCAGGGTATGACTGTCATTGTTCCCAGTCAGTGACTAAGGAGGTGGTAGCTGAGGGCACATTCTTCTTGGGCAGCCCCCAGCAACTGACCACAGCGCAAGGCGGTAGTAACAAGCCCTGCCATCTCCAACCAATGCAAGATTCCCAGAGTTGGCACTCTTTGCCCCCAGAGCTCTCCACTGGACTGAGAGAGGTCTCACCACAGTCTGATGGCTTCCCCTGCCCAATTCTGCTTCCTCCTTTCCCTTGCACAGGTGCTACTCCCCAGTGGAACATCTGCACTGCTAACTCAGTCTAACAAACTAGTCTCAGCATCTGTTTCCAGGCAACAGCAATCTGTGACAGCTTTAAAGTAGAACATTTTTCCCTAAATTCAGAGCAGTCTATGAGAGCAAGATGTTGACTGGAAATTTCATCCAAGACCATAAGGTGATAGCTACCATACTCAAAGCAAGTTGTGAGAACCTGTCAAATCACCACGTTGTGCTCTTGAAACTAAGATAATAATGTATATCAATTATACTTCAATTAAAAAAAAATGAGCTGTGGGATTTCAAGATAGGTTCTGAAGATCAGTTCAATGATTCACCTTCACTGAGGGCACAGGAGAGTTGGGTTGTTGGAGATTAAGAGAAGGAGGATTTTAGATAGGATTTTTCTAGAGGTAACTGTGTTCTGAGTACATCCCCAAAAGCAAAGTCGGGGATGCCTGTTCTTCACCTCAAGCCTGTGAAAGGTTTCAACAGGACCATGTAGAGTGTTTGAAATATGCCCCTGGAACTTGGAGAAGACACAATAGCCTGGTGTCCAATTCATGATAAAAAAGCTCTCGCAGGGGGCACGTGAAGGCATCTGCCTTTGGATCAGGTCGTGATCACAGGATCCTGGGATTGAGCCCCACATCAGGTTGCCTGCTCACAAGGGAGCCTGCTTCTCCCTCTCCATCTGCTCCTCCACCTGCCTGTGCTCTCCCTCACTCTCTCAAATAAATAAAATCTTAAAAAAAAAAAAAAAACCTCTCACAGGAGAGAGATTTGGTAGGTGGGAAGAGTTTGCTGTGTTGGGGGTAGCCCACATTCCTAGAATTTGCAGACACAGAGAATGGCATTGGAGAAATTATGTGATCTGGAACTATTTAAATCTTGCCCACGAGGACCCCCAAGAGGGGCAATAAAACCTTTGCAGGGAGAATCTAACGTCACTGGATTGTAGAGTAGAAGGGGATGCAGACACAGGAAAATGTGTTACTCACATATGGAAAGTACCATTAAATGTCTTCATTGGGACCTCTAAAGAGCCCCCACCCCCACGGCGCAGAGGAGTCAGATTTTAAAGCCCACCAGCCAAGTTTGGAAGACCTTAGTTAAAAGCTCCAGTGATTTAGAGAGAGGCCAGCCTGGAGGGATGTTTACTTGCTTTTCCTATTTGCTGCCATGCCCGCACTCCACACTAGGTGGTATGTTTTTTATTAGGATCTCACCAATGCAGGATATACGCATTTAACGCACTTACTAAAATAAAGCCACATTTTCAAGTGATGACATTGCCTAGAACTCATCCTGTCTCATAAACACCTAGAAGGTAAGTAGAGGAGGTAAAGGGCCAGAAAACACAGACCATCACCAGACACCATTGACATCACTGCTTACCATCTTCCCAAACCAAGGCCTCATTAGTCAGGTCAGCAAATCTCTGGACAGTTGTAACTCTGAAAAATTACTATGCCTTGATGAAACCCAATTGCATTTTGATCACAGTTGGGGGTTTAGGGAAGTGTGAAAAGCATCTCATTTCTTCTCAAAGACACATATCCCCCTTTCTTTAACCGCAGCTGCTTTGGGAAATACTTTAAAAGCCTATTCATCCCTGGCTCTGAAAGCAGCACCCTTTCCAGACAACCACTCAGCTCTCCTTCTCCATCCCTCACTGATTTAACAAGCTAAGGATGTCTGAACTTGGCCTTACTACCAATGGGATCTGATGGTTTACCTCAAGGAGCAACAGCTGCCTTATGAAGTGCCACATCTCCTTTTCCTCACGTTGTGAAATCTTTTTGCCAAATCTATATGGCCCATGACTAATGGAAGTGACATAGAGTGCAAAGTTCTTTCCAATCACAAATTGTAGTTGGGCCAACCTTACAGGTGATAATAAGCCATGTTAGGAGCACGTACCTGTAACCATTAGCTAGGGGATCCCCACACAGTTTATGTATCTGATAGTTCAGGCCTTCAAGGACCTGGCTGAGGCAGCCCACTTCACTCCAACTCTTTCTCTTCCAAAAAGAGTCAAGGCACAGAACCCAGCTTTGCTCCTCCATGGCAAAAATCTGCCACTTTTGACTGTGTCCCAAGAAAGGAAAGGAAACAGCAGTTTGAAAATGTTTGGGGAATGAGAAGATTTCTGAAAAAAAAAAAAAAGTACTGAAGGCCCATCTGAGCCTGACTGACGGTCTGCTGCTAAGGATCACAACCCAGCCAACCTTGGCGACTTTGCAGGGCCTTGCAAATAGATGACTGATCTAATGCAGACCACAGAAGTCTTTTCTAAGACAGTTAGGGGACACAAATTAAAAGAAGCCAGAAGGATTGTTCCCAGTCCTAGGCTCTCAGGGGCTATTGACATTTGCTCCACTGATTGGAACATAACCTCTGTGGCTCATGTGATTTCACATTTTGCTTGGTGTTGGTCATCTGGTTTTGATCACAAGACAAGCAGAGTAAGCAGCTATAGCTGGATTGAAATAAGCCCTCCACCCCTCATGGAAAACTAAGCAAAATCATACTCTATGACAGCATCACTAATTACCACATCCTGCTGGGAAAGAAAACATAGCCTAGGCCTCAATTCCCCATTCAGAGCTTTTCTTATTACATGATGAATCAGGCAATCTAAGAAGTTCACAGGAAGACTGGTTAGGTGGAGACCATATTAGCATTTCCAAGGGGAGAGTGTGTGAGGAACACTAGCCTGTGAAAGTTTCTGCTATAATGCATCCCTTGTTCGAAAAATTGTAGGAAACAATGGAACAATGAGAGCACCACAAGTAAACCTACACATATATTGTCAATTAATTTACAACAAAGGAGCCAAGAATATACAACAGGGAAAGAACAGTCTCTTCAATAAATGGTGCTGGGAAAACTGGACAGCCACATGCAAAAGAATGGAACTGGATCACTTTCTTACATCATACACCAAAATAAACTCAAATTGGATTAAATACTTGAATGTAAGACCCGAAACCACAAAACTCCTGGAAGAAAACGTAGGTGGTAAGCCCTTTGACATAGGTCTTAGAGATGATTTTTTTTTAATCTGATACCAAAAGCAAAAATAAACAAATGGGACTATATCAAATTAAAGGCTTCTGCACAGAAAAAAAATCAAGAAAATGAAAAGGCAACTTACAGACTGGGAGAAGAGAATTGCAAATCATACATCTGATAAAGGGCTAATATCCAAAATATATAAAGAACTCATACAACTCAATAGCAAAAAATCAAATAATTCAATCAAAAATGGGCAGAGGATCTGAATAGACATTTTTCCAAGGAGGACATCCAGATGGTCCACAGGTACAAGAAAGGATGCTCAACATCATTAATCATCAAGGAAATGCAAATCAAAGCCCCAACAAGATACCACCTCATACCTGCCAGAATGACTAGTATCAAAAAGACAAGGAATAACAAGTGTTGGCAAGAATGTGGAGAAAAGGGAATTTTTGTACACTGTACTCTGTTGGTGGGGATGTAAATTGGTGCAATCAATATGAAAAACAGTATGGAATTTCCTCAAAAAATTAAAAATAGAACTATCATATAATTCTGCAATTCCACTTCTGGATATTTATCTAAAGAAAACGAAAACACTAACTTGAAAAGATACATACACTTTCATGTTCATTGCAGCATTATTTACAGTAGCCAAGATATGGAAACAACCCAAGTGTCTGTCCATTGATGGATGAAAGGATTGAGAAATTGATACAGATATAGATATAGATATAGATATAGGTAGATATAGATATAGGTAGATATAGATAGATATAGCTATAGATACAGATATAGGTATAGATAGCTCACAATATCTATATATCTAGATATCTATCTAAATATTATTCAGCCACAATAAAAAATGAAATCTTGCCAGTGGAACAACATGGATGAATCTCAAGGGCATTATGCTAAGTGAAATAAGTCAGACAAAGAAAGACAAATACTGTATGATCTCTCTTACATATGAAATCTTAAAAAATGAACAAACAAAATTAAAAAAACAAGAAACCAAGCTAATAGATACAAAGAACAGATTGGTGGTTGCAAGAGGTGGAGGTGGGGAGTGGGAGAAATGGTTAAACTGGGACTTTTTTAGTTTAAATAAACTAAACTTTTTAAAACTTTTTAAATTATAGGAAACACTTCATACTATTTTCTTCTCTTGGCATTTCATAAAACAGTTTGACATCTCAAGAGCTCTAAAAAGCCTTGCAGTTAAACACAACAGAAACAAAAAAACACACTTATGCAACCATAAAAGTCTTTATTCTGTTTTTAAAAAATTTTTATTTCAGTATAATTGACACACAATGTTACATTGGTTTCAGGTGTATGAAATGGCGGTTCAACATCTCTATATGTCATGCTTTGCTAACCACAAGTGTAGCTACCATCTGTCACCATACAACACTATATGTATTATGCTTGTAAAACCTACGAGCATTCTTGCTGATTTATTTCTACAGACCCCCCAAAAAAACCACTTCAAGAAACACTGAACCACATCCATGTGTGCCCCAAATACATGTTTAGTTAGGTTACTAGTCCTCCCAGCATTCCCATCCCAAGATCTGCATTCACTGACACCGAACTCATCGATTTACCTCTTTTGGCCTCAGTTAAAATGGCATAGGAAATTAACCTAGTCTAGATAATTACCAAAATTGCTTCCAAGTTATAGTTCTATGATTCCTTCTGCTATATTGAGTAGCCTTAGTCTTCAGCCTGACACTGAAGGATTAAAAGCTCTCCTTTAGCAATTCCCTAGGTGCCTACTGTGGTATACATTGTTGCCTTCTCATCTTAGCAGACACTGTGGACACCCAGCTCACACACCCTTGGCACCTCCTTCATTCCCATACTTGCTACTTAACTGATGGCTTCCAACTTCAAACACGGCAATGCTTTGCCCGAGGCCTTGCTTTGAAGATCACTGTCCACTCAACCTGTGTGGGGCAGGCTAGAAGTACCATGAAGCTCATATCCCTCAGAGCCCTCCATCAATCACTGATAAGAATGTGCCACATGTGCCATGTGTCCGGAAATACCCCCAACCCCTTGCTCTTCCATTGGAATAACTTGCGTGCAGTCCAGTGTCTCTCAGAATTCCCCAGGGGATTGAACCCCAGCTGTCCACAGTAGTAACTGACCTGATAAGGCCCTCTTTACTGACTTCTTTCATTTCCCTATTTTTCCAGCTCCTTCCTCCCCTACCAGTATTTCATGGGATCACCTCCCAAATAATCTACTTGCACTCAAATCCTCAGAGTTTATTTCTGGGGAACTCAAACCAAGACGCTTGTCAGCATTTATGCTGAATGCTCCACGTTCTTCCTCCTCAATCATGCTTTCTTTCGGTTTACTGTCTACCCTGCCAGAAAATGTATTCCTATCTACATCTCTGAAGATCAAGCCAAGCCAACCATGGTAATCTCAGTCCTCTTCCCAGTGATGAAGTAGGATTTGATCTGATTCTAGCCAATGAGATCTGAAGGGAGAATTCTGAGAAATTGTTCTTTGCTCCAAAAAAGGAGACATCCCCTATTCTTTTTTTTTTTTTTTTGACAACCCCTATTCTTCCACAGGAAGTCGCCATGTCAGAATGTGATGCCCAAAACTGAAGCCAGCCTGAAAGGAAAACTGACTCCCCTAATACACAAAGTGGAGAGACGGCAAGATCCTGTCTCCTTGATGACATATTTGGGCAGCCAGAGCCCACTGAACCTCTGGACTTCTTACATGAGATAATAGATTTTGTAATATTTAGACCAATTTCAGTAGGAAAATTCTGTCACTTGCAGTTAAAGATACTCCTATCTGATATACCTCCCAAAGCTCTCAGGGAGCCAAACTAAAATGTCTTGTTTTGAAAACATGCCACTTGAAAAATCAAATCATGGATAATTTTTAGCAGATATCTTAATAATAGGGACTGGTTCAACAGCTTATGGCACATTCCATACACCCATGGAAAATCCTCTAAGAAAATTGTTTAATGACACAGAAAATTACTTCAGTGTATTTTTAAAGTGAAAAAGCAAGTATGGTATAAAAGCCCTGAAAAATATTAATGTTAATACTCAGAACTGTTAAGACTTACCTTATTTTTTTTTCATCTTTCAAGTTTTCTATTAAGAAGGTGCATTGTGGAGTGCCTGGGTGGCTCAGTCAGTTAGGTATCAGACTCTGGATTTCAGCTCAGGTCATGAGCTTGGTGTCATGGGGTCATGAGGTCGAGCCCCATGTCAGGCTCTGCACTGGGTGTGGAGCCTGCTTGGGATTCTCTGGCTTCCTCTGTCCCTCCCACTCCACTCACACGTGCCCCTCACTCGCTCTCACTCTCTCTCTTTCTTTCAAAAATACATAAATAAGTAAAAGAAGATGCATCGCTTTTATATTTGTTTAAAGATCTTATTTATTTGAGAGGGAACACAAGTGGGGGAGGGGCAAAGAGAAAGGGAGAATCAGACTTCCTGCTGAGCAGGGAACCTGATGTAAGGCTTGATCCCAGGACCCTGGGATTATGACCTCAGCTGAAGGCAGACACTTAACTGATATTTGTTTTTTTAAAGATGGTATTTGAAAAAAATAACCTAGGGTACTTCAAGTGTCCTTTTTTCTCTTTCTTTCTCTCAGGGAAAGGACCACTTTTCCATCATCAAAGGACATACCTAGAGGCAGGAAGTGGCCAGGACTATGTTTAAAAAAATCAGCTTCATGAACTGTTCAGGGCACAGTTGTCAAGGAGACCATAAAAGGTAACCATTTCTCTTGCTACAGAGTGTTATGGGCAATGTGAGAAGGCTTCCCCCGGCCTGATAGGCAAATCCAGGTTTGCCTTCCTGCCTAAGTCACTCACCACTGGGAACATGACAGGTACAAACCAGCCTCCTGACTTCAGAAGAAGTGGCAGTGTTTGAGGAACATCTTCTACAAGCTAACTTACTGGCGAGGAAATAAGGGTTTTTTGCAGGATGGAAAAAAAAATCCAAAAGGGAAGCCAGAATAAGAAAGCAGAAAGAAAGTAAAACCAGCATCACAAGGAGAAGAATAACATAGAATTAAGAGGGAAGCGAAATTAGAAGCCTGGTTGCTGGCAACCTCTCCTATGGTGAGTCCTGGACATCTGAAGTTGCTGACACTTCATGACAACATACGGGTCTTCGCAAGCATCGATAGCTCATCCAGTGGTGTCTGCTGTGTAGAGTGGGCAGGACATAGGCTAGTCCCACATGGCCAATTCAGAAGTATACCATGCTGCCATGTGTATGTTGCCAAAATATGTGGAAAACCTTGTGAGAACCCAACGCCACTTATGCACACCTGGGGATACAAATTAGACTCACTGAAACCACCAGTACAAACTCAAGCCACATCTTGAGAAGTTGTGTGGTAGAGTAGATGCTGCACTGTGTTATGCTTTGGAAGAGGGGAGTTCAAGTCTCAGGTCTGGTAGTACCAGCTATGTGACTGCTTGCCCATTAAACATCTCTAAACCCCTGTTTCCTCCATCTATAAAATTATTATTGTTATTATTACTATTATTATTAAATAGCTTTGCAGCCTACTTCACAAGTTGGTTATAAGAATCTAGTGGAATAATAAATGTGAAAGTGCTTTATAAAGCTACAGAAGTCTCCACAATGTAAAGTATTATTAGTGATGTGAAAGTCCTGGTTAGGAAAATTAGAAAGTAGAGAACTAGGGACTAGAAAGATGCTCAGGGGCAATTTTTTAACCATGTTCATCTAAAAAAGAACCACAAGAGAACAGATCTACCCCTTGGTGCAGATGGTGCTGACAAAAAAAAAAAAAAAAGCTGAACCTTTTGGGGTTGCCATCTTTTATATCAAGGGGGACAATTTTCAAATATTAAAAAGTAGGGCTAATATTGTTGAGGAATAATGAAAACTCACATGATCTAAAGGAATTAGATCTTTTCCTTGGGACTTTATGCTGAACAAATTATTTCTGACCCAACTTAGATGTTGGATCCCAGGACCAATGTCAGGACAGCACAGAAAAATCACGTTTCTGACAGTGGGGTCTTCTAGGAGGCAGACTCAGAGGTGCAGTTGGGAGTGCAAGAGATTTATTGATAGGAGATGCTTGGGAAAGATAAGGGGAGAGGAAGCAGTTTGGGGCAGGGAGAGCCTCAAACCGTGATGCAGATCTGACAAAGCCTCCACCAACCCAACAGGGAGCTCTGGAAGCAAGAGTCCTCATTAAAGGTGTCCATTGATGGGCAGAGATGGACAGACCCTACTGCCTCTGCCATTGGCTCCAGCCATTGGCTGGGGGTCCCCAGGAATAGCGTGGCCTCAGCTCAAAAGATGGGCCCTGAAATGCAAACACTTGGAAAGTATCAGCTAACTGCGCTCCTTGTGGTTGATGCACACTTTCTTTCATGAAATGTTATATATAAAGCAGCATCTTGAATGGTGGAGCTGTCAGGAGACCGAAGATGTTTAGACATACTGTGGATTTTTAAAGGTAGCCTCTGCAGAGTGTAGACTGGACTATTGAGAGAGACAATAGAGATCACTAGAGGCTAGTAGAGGTTTGCCAAGAAAATGCCATGATAGCTCATCTCACTTCCTATTTTTAGCATTATAAGTCTGGCACACCAGGAGAATGTTGATGATATAGCATCACTGGATTTCAGTAAGATATTTATCAAAATCGTTTTTATAGCCTTATCACTGATATAGAAGTATGGGCAATACTTCAGTTGGGCAAATTCTGTTATTTTAAAGCTATCATATCCACAGAGATCAATTGATAAGACCTGTTAGCAGCTAATATTTTAAATTCAAAGGTCCAAAACCAGGCCTTCTATCTTCTTCCAACACTAACTCTCCTTCCTGATTCCCAGTTTCTGTCAATAGTATTCTATTTTCCTAGACAGCCAGATTTGAAAGCTCTGAGCTTCCATGGATTCTTGCTACCCCTTCATTCTTTTCACTGACTCAGTTTCCAAGTCAGGCTGACTATACTTCTTCTTATCTCTTACATTCATCCCTTTGTTTTCATTCCTACTGCTATGTCCCCTGGCCCTGGGCAACATTTCGTCAAAGCGACCCCATGTCCTGTCCTGCTAAGTGTTCTCCACATATTAATCCATCATATGCCACCCACATTGACCTTTTCTGCCACTCAAAGCCATTGACTTGCTAGCCAAGGCTCCTTTGTCCATGCCCCTCCTCGAACCATTTATTTGCCCACATGTCCTACCCCTAAGATCAGACAAATCGAAGTTCTGCCCTTACTGTGCCTCTTCCTGTTTGTCAGCTGCCTCGCAGATTTCCTCAATGCTGAACTACACATTTAAAAAAAATCTTCCAATGCTTCTAAAATCAGGAAGTACCTTATATCTAAGATCAGAAGAAACTGTCTGCCTCAGAAGTAAAAGAGAGGCTACGAAAGGGCAACTGAGAATTCTGCAAAGTGTAGAAGGGACCAATTCTTCTAATTGTCATTGCAACTGTACTTTAACTTTGGATCACTAATTTTTACTCACAATGAGGCAGCATATGCTAGAAACTGCTCTTGATGCTTGAGGCAAAAGAGATAAAAATCTCTACCCTGGTGAAACATACATCACGAGGGACTGCTGCCAGGTTCTAAAAAATCTATCTGTCACTGGGTCTGGTTGAGTTTTAAGAAAAGCTCTTTAACTTCGAGTGACAAATAACTCAATTGGGGGGGGGGAATTAAACTAAGGTTCCAACCAAATAGTACATGTAGACAAAACCCATTATACTTCATGTGACAGAAAAAAGAAAAAAAAAACATTTGGAGATGGTAAACTGTGCTTTGGTACCCCTGGATTTCCCTCTTTCTGCCCCTCACCCCCCCCAATCAAAGAGTTAGTCCCTTTCTTATTTTCTCGGGAGGAGAATATGGCAGGTTAAAAAATAAACACAACCTAAGAAAGAGGGAATCTGGGCTCCACCTCTTGGTAGTGCCAGGAATGCAGGAGAAAGGGAGCAGCAGAACCCCAAAAAGGAAATGGCACTCGACATACATCTCCAGGTATGTGGTGGCTAGCCTTGTAGGCTGCAGCATGTGTCCCAAGTGGAGCTTGAAGGTCCCGAGAAAGAACTGGAACTGGACAGGAACAGGCCACGTGGAAAGGAAACACTGGCACCAAATATTCCCATCCAGTGGCTGCATGTTAAATAAATCTCCCAAAATGAATTTCCAGAACAGAAAACAAGAACTCAAGAAATAATCATGCTAAGATTTCTCACCACTCCAGGATGGAGGGCTCAAAATAGAAATGAAGTCATAAAAATGTAAAGTTACATGTCTTACACATCTAGATGTACAGACTGAAAACTTTACCTACTCTACTTGCCATGTCATGAAATTAAAGGTGCCAAAGAGACCAAGAATCATGAGAACAGGATGACAAGTAGCAAATCACTTGGAACACTTGAGGAGAAGAGCAAGTCAGGAAAATCTTCAGACTCGGAATGTGAAAAACACACTCAGAATTTGGTGATGATTCTAAAAAGGAAAGTAGCATATATTAAAAATTCCAGAGATAATTTAGATCACTTTTTAATGGATGCTTGACGTAGTGTTTCTTGTATTTTTTCCTGTAAAAGCTGCTATTTAAGTTTATGGTGGCTCTTACAATTCTTGGCATTTTGGAAATGAGAAAAAAATTGTTTTTCATCATTTTAAGGAGTTTCAGCTGTCAAAATCTTATCCATCAGCAACCGAAATGTCAAAAATAAGGGCTTTGTTAAATAAATCGTGCTACATCTATATAATGGAATGCAGTACTTATAAATGGTCTCATGGAAGAATATGTAATGGCATGAGAAAATGTTAACATTAAGTTCTTAAAAAAGAAAACTTTGTGCAGTGTCAGCCCTCTAACCCCAAAGGTTATGTTTTAATCTAATAGCCAAATGACACACCTGAGATCCCATCTCATACACCTCATATGGGAGGTCTACAAGTGCTACAGTGATCAACTGTCCAAGTTTTCCCAAGATTAAGGGGTTTCCTTGCATGCCCAGGGCTAACCCCAGGACAGTCCTCGGCATACTGAGAAAGCTGGTAACCCTAATCGGTGCTCTTCCTAATGTCTCAGGAGTTGAGTCAAGTCCTCTCTGCAACAACTCTCTGCTGCACTGGCCATGAGCAATTTCCCTGGGCTCTTGGCTCCCTCACTGCAGAGCCCACCTATAGGACGTAAAATAAGGCCATAAGGCAACAGGACCATAAATATTTTTGCTAAATCACATTGGACATGGAACACCATTCCCAATACTTTGTCCAAGGCTCTGTAGTTAGTCCTGCACATTTTTCAGCATTTCTATACTTTTTATGAACACAGTGGATAAAGACCTACTTGCAAATACTGTAAATGACAAGAAATGAGTATTAACCAACTCTCAAATCCACAATATCTCTAAGACTGAAACTAAAGCCAAGCCCAAGATACAGGGAGGGACCTCAGCTGAATAAGAAGTTTCCTGGTCATGTTCCCTTCATCGACAACAATTTGGTATCCACTCACAGACAGAAGTGCCTTTGTGGGAGCTATGGATTCCAGCACCAGACACCAAAAGACTCAGGAGAAGTGTCGCCCACCCACAGAACAGGCAAGAGGCATACAGACCTCAGTCCTGGCTATGGATCCTTCAGTAACCTGTGGACTGGCTTTCCAGGCCCTCTTGGCCACATCCCAAGATTCCCTAGAAAACACTGTCTGAGACATTCACCCACAGATGACAGAGATTTTGTGGAACTCCTGTTTTCCAGCTGAGAAGTTCCAGCATACTGGTAGACCAAAAAACAAGTTTGGAATCACTGCAGAGAGTAAGAGGAAGAGTTCTACTTTACCTGCATCACCCCTCTTCTGAGGCAATACAACATGGGCCAAAAGGATCTCAGCCTGTGACTTTTCCCACAGGGGAAAATAAGAGCATATGAGTGAGCATCCAGATTGCCCAGTTGTGTGAGACACTGCCGAAGAGGCTCTTTTCACCCTCACCCCATCCAGATTACTGAATAGTGAGCTGCATTATTGAGGGGTGGGGAAGGTTTAGGAGAGCAACAGATAGGACTCTTGGAGAGTATTAAAAGGATACAGATCCTACTAACTGCATCATTGACTCCATCAAGAAGCCTGCCTATGAGCCACTAGGGGCACCTCAACCTCAAATCTTTCCAATTGACCATGGTACCACCAGCACTCCTTGAATCTCACCCACACATGCCTCCACCCTGTGACTGGCTGCTTGTGCATGCTTCTGATGGTGACAAGAGCAAGATTTGGCAGGTGACCAGTGAGCACATGTAGAAAACTGACCCAAAACTGTGGGCCGGGAAAAGACCACAAACTTGAGGTTTAGTGCTGCCTTTGGGGGAAAAAAAGTGAGGCTGTCAACACTCTCTTTGGTGCTTTGCAAGATGAAAAGAAGACATACCAGTTTAAGAATTCTGCTACAAGAGGGAGCAAGGAGTGTGGAGAAGGTGTATCCATCCATACAAGCTTCAGAATCCCTAGCGAGGTTGACAGAAGGTATTTCTCTCCCAAAAGCAGTTAGTGAAGACTGGAGAAGAGGACTGCTACTCCAAATGCGAAGACAGTGATGCAAAACTTCAAGGAACATCAAAAATCAGGAAAGCATGACACCAACAAAGGATCACAAAATCTTCCAGTAACTCATCCCAAAGACATGGAGATCTGCAATTTACCCAGTGAAGAATTCAAAACAGCTGTATTAAGGAAACTCACTAAGGTACAAGAAAACCAGAATGACAACTCAATGAAATAAAAACAACACATGAACAAAACAAGAAATTTAACAAAGTGATAGAAATCATTAAAAAATTCTAAAGTTGAAGAACATAATGAATGAAATGAGGGAAAAATGGACTGGAGAGCATCAACAACAGAGTGGATTAAACAGAAGAAAAAAATAATTTAGAAGACAGGAACCTTGAGGGGTACCTAGATGGCTCAGTCGGTTAAGCATCTAACTCTAGATTTTGGCTCAGGTCATGATCCCAGGATCATAGGATTGAACCCTGAGTTGGGCTCTGACTCAGCAGGGAGTCTGCTTGAGATTCTCTCCCTCTCCTTCTGCCCCTCCCCTCGTTCTCTCTCTCCCTTTCTCTCTCTAAAATAAATAAATAAGTCTTTAAAAAAAGACAGAGGCCTTGAAATAATCCAGTTAGAGAAGAGCAAAGAACAAAGAATGAAAAACAGGATCTATGAGATATTATAAAAAGAAACCATTTGCAAATGATCATAGTTTCATAAAGAAGAGAGGGAGTGGGGGCCAGAAGGCTTATTTAAAGAAATAACATCCAAATCACGGGAAGTTAATGAAGTTCATATGTCACCAAACAAACTCAGAGAGATCCTCTACAAGACATAATCAAATTTTGAAAAATCAGAGAAAAAGAATTTTAAAAACAGAATGAAAAAATACGTTTATAACCTAAAAAGAAACACCCAAAAAGCTATTAGTAGGTTTTGCAGCTATAAAAATATACAAACACTGGTAAAGGTAAGCATGCAGTCAAATTCAGAATACTCTAGTGCTGTAATATAATGGTGTATTAGCCAATTAACGAATATAAAGATTGAAAGACAGAGCACTAAAATAACTGTAACTAAGGCAAGGTGGCCCTCAGGACCTCAATACTGTGTGAGGTCTCATGATGACCATCATTCAGGCTCCCTGGACAGTGGCAGCATGAAGAAAGTTGCTGGCCTTAGGATGATGGCCTGGTGGGTGAAGATGGGCCCTGTTCAGCAGGCTGGGAAGGCTCCATGCCTGAGGGTAGGAGTGAGCTGTGCACATGACTGCTGCATGACTCGACATCCAGACTCCTTTGGATCAGTCCCTGAGTCAGGACCATGAAGGGATAGACCAAACCAAAATTTTAATTAATTAATTGATTAGTTAATTAATTAATTAATTATAGCCACAACAATTATTAATGGATAAATAACATAAAAAGATAAATTTTGACATCAAAAACATAAAAGGAGGGATGCCTGGGTTGCTCAGTCAGTTAAGCACCTGACTCTTGATTTTGGCTTAGGTTGTGATCTCAGGGTCTTGAAATCAAGCCCTGCCCCTCCTCTGCTCTCTCTCTCTCTCACTTTCTTTCTCAAATAAATAAATAAATATCTTTAAAAACATAAAAGGAGGGAGTAAAAGAGTAGTTTTTGAATGTGATCAAAGTTACATTGTTATTGGCATAAAATAGACTGTTATATCAATAAGATGTTTTATGCAAACCTCATAATAACCACAAAACAAAAACTCACATACAGTAGATTCACAAAACATAAAGAGAAAGAGAATCAAAGATACCACTACGGAAAATCATACATTTACAAAGGATGGCAGCAGGGGATCTCTGGGCAGCTCAGCGGTTTTGTGCCTGCCTTTGGCCCAGGGCGCCATCCTGGAGTCCCGGGATCAAGTCCCACATCAGGCTCCCAGCATGGAGCCTGCTTCTCCCTCCTCCTGTGTCTCTGCCTCTCTCTCTCTCTCTCTCTCTCTCTCTCTCATAAATAAATAAATAAATCTTTTAAAAAAGAACAAAGGATGGCAGCAAGAAGGGAAAAAAGAACATGGAAACTTCAAAACATCCAAAAGAAATGAATAAAGCAGCATCAATAACTCCTAACCTATAAATAATTATTCCAAATAAAAAGTGATTAAATTCTCCAACCGAAAGAAATAGGATGGCTGAAAGGGGGGGGGGGGACAAGAATCAACTATATGATGCAAACAGGTGACTATTCAGCCTTAAGGACACAAATAGGTTCAAAGTGAAGGGATGGAAAAAGAAATTCCATGCATGAGGAAAACAGACAGCAGAGTAGCTATACCTACATCAGACAAGTAAGTCGAAAATGGTAACAAGACTAAAGAAGGTCATTATATAATGATAGAGGGATCAATTCATCAATAAGATATAATGATCATAAATATGTATGCACCCAACATCAGAGTACCTAAATATATCAAGCAAATACTAACAGATCTGAAGGGAGAAATAGAAAACAATACAATAACTGTAGGGGACTTCAATGCCCCACTTTTTGCAATGGCTAGATTATACAGAGAAAATCAACAAGAAAATGTTGGATTTGAACCATATATCAGACCAAATGGACCTAACAGACATTTATAGAACATTCCATTCAACAGCAGCAGTATATGCATTCTTCTCAATAGCACATGGACCATTTTCCAAGATAAATCACATAATAGGACACAAAACAAGTCTTGGCAAATTTAAGAAGGTTGAAATCATACCAAGTATCTTCTTTAACCACATGGTAAAAAAGCTATAAATCAACAACAAAAGGAATGCTGGAAAATTTACAAGCATGCAGAAACTAAACAACACACTTCTTAAAAACCAATGGGTCCAAGAAGAAATCAAAAGGGAAATCCAAAAAAATTCAAAACAAATAAAAATGGAAATACAACATACCAAAACCTATGGGATACTGCAAAAGCAGTTTTGGGGGGACTTTTATAGCAATAAATGCATATAGATCTCAAATGAATAACCTAACTTTGCACCTCAAGGTACTAGAAAAAAGAAGAACAAAGTCCTAAGTTAGTAGAAGGGAGGAAACAACAAAGATCAGAGCAAAAATAAATGAAATAGACACTAGACAATAAATAAGATCAGTGAAACTAAGCTAAGTTTTTGAAAAGATAAAATTTACAAACCTTTAACAAGAAATGAGAAAAAAAGAGAGAAGACTCAAATAAATAAATCATAAACAAAGAGACATTTCATTGATACCACAGATATGCAGAGGATCAAAAGACAATACTTTGAACAATTATACACCAATATAGAAGAATTTGAACAACCCAGAAGAAATGGATAAATTCCTGGAAACAAAAAGAAAAAGAGAGAGAGAGAAACTATAAGAGACTCTTGGGGGCACCTGGGTGGCTCAGCTGGTTAAGCATCTGCCTTCAGCTCAGGTCATGATCCTGGAGTCCTGGGATTGAGCCCTGTGTCGGGGTCCCTGCTCAATGGGGAGTCTGCTTCTCCCTCTCCCTCTGCCCTTCTGCCCCACCCCTGTTCATCATTGATGCTATCTTTCTCTCTCTCTCAAATAAGTAAACTCTTTTTAAAAAAAAAACATAAAAGACTCTTAACAAGAGAGAATAAACTAAGGGTTGATGGAGGGAAGTGGGTGGGGTATGGGCTAGATGGGTAATGGGTATTAAAGAGGGCACTTGTGATGTGAGTAGAATTTAAATAAAAATTTGAGAAGAAAAAAAAATTCCTACACACATACAACCTACCAAGCCTCAAACAGGAAGAAATAGAAAATGTGAACAGACCAATAACAAGTAAAGATACTGAATCAGTAATCAAAAACCTCCCAACCCAGGAAAAATCAGGAGCAGATGGCTGGTGAATTCTGCCAAACATTTCAAAGAGAATTAATACCAACCCTTCTCAAACTCTTCCAAAAACTTGAAGAGAAAGAAATGCTCCCAAACTCATTTCATGAGGCCCTCAGGATTGATTCCAAAGCCAGATAAGGACACTACAAGAAAAGAAAACTACAGGTCAATATCACTGATGAATATGGATGCAAAATCTCTCAGCAAAATATTAGCAAACCAAATTTAACAACATATTATAAGGGTCACATATCATGATAAAGTGGGATTTATCCCTGGGATGCAAGCATGTTTCAACATACACAGATCAGTAAATGTCATACACAACACTAACAGATGAAAGATAAAAATCACGATGATCACCATAGATGCAGAAAAAGCATTTGACATAATACTGCATCATTTCATGATAAATATGTTCAACAATTTGAATATATAAGGAACATACTTCAATATAATAAAGGTCACATATGACAAGCTAACAGCTAACATCATACTCAACAAGTGTGAAAGTTTGAAAGCTTTCCCTTTAAGATCAAGAATAGCACAAGGGTACTCATTCTCACCACTCCTATTCAGCATAATACTGGAAGTCCTAGCCAGAGCAATCAGGCAAGAAAAAGAAATAAAAAGTATCCTAAGTTGAAAAAAAAAAGTAAAATTATCTTTGTTTGCAGATGATATGATCTTACATATAGAAAATTCTAAAGGCTCCAACAACAACAGGAAAAAAACATTTGAACTAATCAACAAATTCAGTAGAATTACAGGATTCAAAACCAACATACAAAAACCAGTTGCATTTCTATACATTAACAATGAAATAACTGAAAAAGAAATAAAGAAAACAACCCCATTCACAATGGTATCAAAAGCAAAATTAATACAGTATATGTTAATTAAATTCAATTTAAATTTAAAAATTTTTAAAGAAGAAATATAAAAATAATAAATTTAACTGAGGAAGTAAAAGATCTGTATGCTGAAAACTGTAAGACTTTCTCTGAAAAATATTGAAGAATACACAAATAGATGGAAGATATCCCATGTTTATGGATTGGAAGAATTAATAGGGTTAAAATGTCCAGACTACCCAAAGCCATCTATGATTCAATGCAATCCCTATCAAAATTCCAATGCATTTTTCATCAAAAATTAAAAGAAAATCCTAGTATTAGTATGGAACCAAAAAAAAAAAAAAAAAAAAAGACTCCAAATAGCCCAAAACAATCCTGAGAAAGAACAAAGCTAGAGGCATCACACTTCCTGATTTCAAACTATACTGCAAAACTATAGTAATCAGAAGAATATGGTTCTGGCATAAAGACAGACAATAGAACAGAATCAAGAGCCCAGAAATAAACCCATGCATATAAGATCAATTAATTTACCACAAAGAGCCAAGAATATGCAATGAGGAAAGGACAGTCCCTTTAATATATGGTGTTGAAAAAACTGGACAGTCATGTGCAAAAGCATGAAGATGGATCACTGTCTTATACCACACACAGAAATCAACTCAAAATGGATTAAAGACATTAGCATAAGAGTGAAACCATAAAACTTCTAGAAGAAAACATAGGTGGTAAGCTCCTTTAGATCAGTTGTCAATGATTTGTTGGATTGACACCAAACACAAAGGCAACAAAAGCAAAAATAAACAAGTGGAACTACATCAAACCAAAAAGCTTTGGTTTGCCAAACAGCAAAGGAAACCACTAACAAAATAAAAAGACAACCTATGGAATGGGAAAAAATATTTTCAGATCATATATCTGATAAAGGGTCAATATGCAAAATATACAAAGAATTCACACAGCTCAGTAGCAAAAAAACAAAATCTGAATAAAAAATGGGCAGAGTATCTGAATGGACACTTTTCCAAAAAAGCCATAAAGATGGCCAGCAGATACATGAAAAGGTGCTCGACATCACTCATCATTAGGAAAATGCAAATCAAAATCACAATGAGATCTTAAAATGGAGATCAATTAAGTATATCATTGGTTCTCAGCATGCATCAGAATCACTAAAGCACAGATTATGGGGCCCCACCACACAGTTTAAGCTCAGTAGGTCTAGGGTAAGGCCCAAGAATTTCCATTTCTAGTAAGTCCCCAGATAAAGCTTGTCTTAAGACCATACTTTGATAACCACTGAGTAAGAACATTGTCGGAGGGTATACCTAATGGAAAGGCAAATGTTCTGGAAGCATTATGATAGGAGAAAATGTTCAAAGAACTGGATACATTTAGCTTAATATGAGTTATATGGTAACTTGCTACCCATATTTGAAGGCTTATGTGGCAGGACAAGTGGACTTGTGATAGTTTGAGAGGCAAAAGTGAAGCAAAAACTAATTAGAAATTACGAAGAGGCAAATTTGAGCTCAATACAAGGACATGCTTTCTGTTAGAATCATTCAAAAATAGAATTGGTAAGTTTCAAAAAAAATCAGAAAATTGATTTGTATGTATGGATATCTTTATGACTGTATGTATCCTTTATTAAAACCTGTAATATTAATATATACCAAAAGTTTAGCAGTGCTTATCTTTTGGTGGAGGTAGGACAGATTTTTTCTTTTGGTTATTTGTATTATCTAATTTTACCACAATAAATATGGATTATTTATGTCATAAAATACTAAGAGCTAAAAAATGAAATAGACTGTTTTGCAGGATAGTTAGGTGGCTCCCTGTTACCTAAAGTAATAAGGCAGAAGCTAGTGAAAAATCTTATTAAGTACTTAGAGAAGTGATTCTCAAACTTTAAAAATACATCAGAATCTCCTGCAGGGCTTTTTAAAATACAGAGTCCTAGGCCCCACTCTCAGGGTTTCTGATTCAGTGGGTCTGGGTTTGAGCCAGAGAATTTGCTTTTCTAACAAGGTTTCAGTCATGTGGTTGCTGCTGGTCTGGAGGCCATAATTTGAGTAGCTCTGGTGTGGCAGGCATTCTTCTAAAATGGCTCCCAATGATTCCCATCTTCTGGTATCCATGCCCTTAAATAATCCTCTTCTTTTATGTGTGAGCTGGACCTAATGACTTGCTTCTAACAAATAAAATGCAACAATAGTGATGGAACATCACTACTGAGATTAGGCTATAAAAGACTGTGAGGGACTTCTGCTTCCAGAATGATGTATAGAAGTGCATTTCCCTATCACTCCTACTAAGTGCAACTAAAAATTCTAGACATCATAAGTAAATCAAACATAAGAAGACACTTTAAAGTGGAAAGGAGAAGACAGGAAGACCCATTAGCTAGGAAGTTGGGACCTGAAGAATGACATGGTGGTGAGCTCCCTGTATTTTCTTATTGCTTCATACATTCAAGACTTGGTACCAGAGAAGCCAATGACCTAGAAAGGCCAATTGAAAGAGATTTTTTTTAAGCCCCAACAGATCAATATCTCTTAGCCAAAGGACTAGGAAAAGGCAACCTAGAAAGACAGAAAAAACTGTGACCTTATCCCCACCAGCAAGGCCAAGAGGAGAACCTACATTTCCACTCTTGCCAGTCTATAATGGGGTACCCCAACTTCCCTCCTCCATTGGGGTGATGTCATAGAAGGTCAAGTGGGGAGCCAAGACTTTCATGCCCAGCAGGCAATAACAAGGCATACTCACTCTCCCTTCACCATCAGTGGAGACCATGTGGGGAATCTGGACTTCAATCCACACCCAGTGGTAATGAAGTACCTACTTTGTCTCCCTGACAGGGCTGTATCAGAGGGCTTAGTAAAGAATCAGGACTTTTACCACCATCCAGTGGTAATAAGGCCATCATCCCCCTGTAGTATCAGTGGAGACCACAATAGAGAGTAATAATGGGGCACTTGTGACTCCCAGCCAGGGTGAAATTAGTAGAGGCCTAGTGGAGATCAGGAGCTCCCATAGCTCCTCAGAAGCAAAAGGAGATCCTCCTTCCCAGGTGTCAACAACGGCTGAGTGGGAGCTTGAACTTCCCTCTGGAAGTAATGAGGTGGCTCTCTCCCCACTAGTCCCTTTCCGATGCTATGTCAGAATGTCAGCTAAAACATAAGATTTTTTTTTTTTATTTATGATAGTCACAGAGAGAGAGAGAGAGAGAGAGAGAGAGAGAGGCAGAGACACAGGCAGAGGGAGAAGCAGGCTCCATGCACTGGGAGCCCGACGTGGGATTCGATCCCGGGTCTCCAGGATCGCGCCCTGGGCCAAAGGCAGGCGCCAAACCGCTGCGCCACCCAGGGATCCCCCATAAGATTTAAATAAGATCTTGACTCTCATAACATAATGTCAAAAATGTTCAGATTTCAGTTGAAAATCACTCATCATACCAAAAACTAGGAAAAGTTCAACTTGAATGAAAAAAGATAATCAACAGATGCCAACACCAATATGACAAAGATGTTGAAATTATCTAACCAAGATTTTAAAGCGGCCATCATAAAAATACTTCAGTGATCAATTACTAAAACATCTGGCACAAATTCAAAAAATAGACTGAGTAAAGAAATATAAACCCCGATAAAAAGAAATAAGATACAAAGAACAAAATGGAAATTTTAAACTGAAAAATAGACTGAAATTAAGACTTAACAGAATGGAGAAGTCAAAGAAAATAATTGGTAAACTTGAAGAAACACAAAACATAATAAAAATTACCCAATCTGACAAGAGAGAAAATATGCTAAAAGAAAAATAAACTTGGCCTCAGTGACCTATGGAAATACAACAAAATATCTAACATATGTGTCATCAGATTGTTGGTAGGAGAAGAGAAGAAGGGAGGGGTTGAAAAAAATATTTAAATAAATAATGGCTGAAAAGTTTTTAAATTTCACAAGAGACGTAAACATACACATTCAAGAACTTGAGTGAATTACGAACAGAATAAACCCAAAGAAATTCACCCCAAGAGACAAAAGTTCCCAAAACTAAACACGAAGAAAAAATACTGAAAGCAGCCAGAGACTAACCTATAGGCAAAAAAATAATGAGTCAAAGTGGATCTCTCTATTAGAAATGATATGAGCCAAAAGGAAATGGAACATTTTCAAAGTGCTAAAAGAAAAAGAATTGTCATCTCAGAATTATATATCTACAGAAAATATCCTGCAAGAACAAAGGGCAAATAAAACATTTTCAGATGAAGGAAAACTAAGAGAATTTGTCACTAGCAGACTCACCCTAAAAGAATAACTGAAGGAAATGCTCTAAGCAGAAAGGAAATGACAAAAGATGGGGGCACCTGGGAGGCTCAGTGGTTGAGCATCTGCCTTCAGCTCAGGTCATGATCTCAGGGTTCTAGGATTGAGTCCCACATCAGGCCCCTCACAGGGAACCTGCTTCTCCCTCTGCCTATGTCTCTGCCTCTCTCTGGGTCTCTCATGAATAAATAAATAAAATCTTTTTTAAAAAAGGAAATGACAAAAGAAATCTTATATCATCAAGAAGGAAGAAAAAGCAATGGAAACAGGGAAACAGTAACAGTATGGGTGAATACAACATACTTTCCTTTTCCTCTTAAGTTGTCTAAAATACGATTTTTTATAAATTTTGTTTTAAGTTTTATTTATTTATGATAGTCACAGAGAGAGAGAGAGAGAGGCAGAGACACAGGCAGAGGGAGAAGCAGGCTCCATGCACCGGGAGCCCGATGTGGGATTCGATCCCAGGTCTCCGGGATCGCGCCCTGGGCCAAAGGCAGGCCAAACCGCTGTGCCACCCAGGGATCCCAAAAATACGATTTTTTAAATGAAAATTATACCACCATCTGGTGGGGCCCTAAATGTATATAGAGGGAATATTTAAGACAATATAAGTGGGAGAGACTAAAGAGTTAAGATTTCTACGCTTCTACACTTACATTTCTACACTTTATTTATTTATTTTTAAAGATTTTATTTATTTATTCATGAGAGACAGAGAAAGAGAGAGAGAGAGAGAGAGGCAGAGACAGGCAGAGGGAGAAATAGGCTCCATGCAAGGAGCCTGACATAGGACTCGATCCCGGGTCTCTAGGATCAGGCCCTGGGCCCAAGGCAGTGCTAAACCGCTGAGCCACCTGGGCTGCCCGTCTACACTTCATTTAAACTCGTCAGCTGTTGACACTACTAAACTGGGATAAGTGGCGCATATATAATGTAATACCTGGAACAACTACTACTAATAAAGCTATGAAAGAGATACACTTTAAAAATACTACAGATAACTCAAAGTGGGAGTCTAAAGTGTTCAAGTGGTAGGACAAACAAAACAGAGAGAACAAATAAAAGTAACATTGAATGGCACACTTAAGCCCTAACTTTTCAATATTTGCATTAAACGTTATAGATCTAAAAGTACTAATTAAAAGACAGGGATTGGCATATGTATTAAAAATAAAACAAAACGTAATCCAACAATACTGTCTACAAGAAACACATTTAAAATATAACAATAGAATTAGGTTGGAAGTAAAGGATGGAAAAACATATACCATAGAAACATTAATCAAAAGAAAATGGGAATAGCTGTATTAATATCATATTAAGTAGACTTCAGGGCAAGGAAAATTATCAAGGACATAGAGGGACATTACATAGTGATAAAAGGGTCAATTCATCATAAAGACATAAATGTGTCCACCAAACAAGATGGCTATAAAATATGTGAAGCAAAAACTGATAAAATGGAAAGAAAAAATTTTTTTAATTCACAATTATAGTCAATCCACAACTGATAAGCAACGAAATAGAAAATCACCAAAGATATAGAAGAACCAACAACACTGTCAACCAGCAAGACCCAGTCAACATTTATACAACACTCTGCCCATCAAGAGCAAAGTGCACATTCTTTGCAAGAGCTCATGAAACATACACCAAGACAGACTACATCCTGGACCATAAACAAACCTATACAAATTTGAAATAAAAAAATTGATACCAAGGACACCTGGGTGGATCAGTCAGTTAAACCTCTGACTTCTACTGAGGTCATGGTCTCTGGGTCCTGGGATCGAGCTCCGAGTTGGGCCCCTTGCTCAGCAGGGGAGTCTGCTTGTCCTTCTCCCTCTCCTTGTGCCCCTCCCCCTTCGTGTGTACATAAAAAAATCTTTAAAAAATACTAAAATCATATGGAATGTGTTTTCAGACTGCAGTGGAATCAAACTAAAAGTCAATTTCAGAAAGAAAAACATCGAAACACTTAGAAACTAAGCAACACACATTGAAATAATTCATGTGTCAGAGAAGAAGCCTCAAGGAAAAAATTTTAAAGTACATCGAACTGACTGCAAATAAAAATACAACGTATCAAATTTTGTGGGATACAGTTAATAAAGTGTCAAAAGATAAATTCATAATGTAAAATGCTTACATTAAAATGAGGAAAGTTGTCAAATCATCTAAGATCCTGTCTCAAGAAACTAAAAAATGAAGAGCACCATAAATCCAAAGCCAGCAGAAGGAAAGAAATAATAAAGATAAGACCAGGAATCAATGAAATTGAAAATAGAAAAACAAAAAAGCAACTCACAGTAAACATGTAAAACCCAAATCTTAAAATATAATACCATTTATAGGACTCGAATCTTGGAATATACAAAATACTGATGAAAGGAAGAAATAAAACTCCCTATTTGAGGATGACATGATAATCTACATAGAAAATACCAAGGAATCTACAAATAATCTCTTAGAACTAATAAATAGTTTCAACACGGTCATAGGATATAAGATCAACATACAAAACTCAATTATATTTCTATATAATTGCAATGAACACCTAGGCACCAAAATTTAAAACACAGCACCATTTACAAATGTTCCTTCAAAACTACAATACTTAAGCATAAGTCTAAAATAATGTACCAGACTTAGATCTGAAAACTACAAAATGCTGATGAAAGAAATAAAAGATTCAAATAAATAGACATAAATGTTTACGCAACTGAAGACCCAGCTTAATAAAGATGTCAATTCTCCCCAAACTAACATACAGATTTAACTCAACCCCTATCAAAATTGCAGCAAGTTTTTTGTAGATATAGATTATTCTAAAATTTATATAGAAAGACAAGTGAACTAAAATAGCTAGAATAATTTTTTAAAAAGAAGAAAAAAGTTGTGGGTATCAGTCTACCCAATTTCAAGACGTAGTCTATAGCTACTGTTATCAAGATTGTGTAATACTGACAGAGAAACACATAGGTCAATAGAATGGAATTGAGAATCCAGACAGAGCTGCTTACAATTACAGATAAGTGATTTTTGACAAAGGTACAAGAGCAATTCGATGGAAGAAGGGTAGTCTTTTTAATAAATGGTGCTGGAGCAGTTGGATATCCATTGGTAAAAATATGAACCTTGCTTGACCTAACCACATCTTACACAAAAACTGATTCAAAATGGGCCATAGGCTTAAATGTAAGATATAAAACTTTTATAAGAAATCATAGAAGAAGGGCACCTGAGTGGCTCAGTCAGTTGAGTGTCTGTCTTTGGCTCCGGTCATGATCTTAGCGTTCTGAGATAGAGCCCCACGTGGAGCTCCCTGCTCAGTGGGGAGTCTGCTTCTCCCTCTCCCTCTACCCCTTGCCCCTGCTTATGCTCTCTCTTAAATAAATAAATAAATAAATAAATAAATAAATAAATAAATAAATCCTTTTTTTTAAAAAAAAAAAGGAAATTATAGGAGAAAAGTCTCTGGGATCTAGGTTTGGGTGAAGAGTTCTTATACTTGACACTAAAAGCATGATTCATAAAAGGAAAAATTGACAACAGGGCAGCATCAAAATTAAAAATGTTGGGCAGCCCGGGTGGCTCAGTGGTTTAGTGCCGCCTGCAGCCCAGGGCCTGATCCTGGAGACCCAGGATCGAGTCCCATGTCGGGCTCCCTGCATGGAGCCTGCTCCTCCCTCTGCCTGTGTCTCTGCCTCTCTCAGTCACTCTCTCCCTCTCTCTCTCTCCCTCTCTCTCTCTCTCTCTCACCCTGTCTCTCATGAATAAATAAATAAAATCTTTAAAAAAAATTAAAAATGTTGACTCTGTGAAAGACCCTGTTCAGAAGATGAAAGACAAGTCACCACTTGGGAGAAAATATTTGCAAGCCACATATACAACACAGAACTAGTATCTAGAATATATGAGGAATTCCTGCAACTCTAGAATCAAAAACAAACAACCAAACATTTCCCTGAGAAGGACAGACAGTGAGCTTAAAAGCACTCGTTTAGTCATCAGAGAATTGTCATTAGTCCACTCTTCCTGCCAATCTTTAACAAAATTCCCCAATTCTCCCTAGACCATCCTGGCCCCCTCTTATCTGGTTCCCCCTCCCCCCGGCCACACACACACCCCTCTCTTATCCCAAGCCTGCCTGCCCCAACTTGGTCCTCATTTGCTCTCTCTATTCCTAAATTAGCACACCCTTCCACTTGGTGCTGTGGCTCTTATCTTGCTGTCAGGATGAAGGCAACTGTGTGGCAGTAAATGCCACCAGGTCAGGCTGGCCATGGAGAAGTGCGGCGGGGTGCTAAAGGAAAGAGGGACTTGCGGGCAGAGGAGGTAGAGACAGACACAGCTGTGGGCACGCAGAAGAATCTTTCTGGTGCTCCCTCAGCACCTCAGAGGCCACCAGATTCTTTCCCCTCCCTTCTCTGGTCTGTAAGAGGAGCTGAGATACGAACTAACTTACATTTTTTCTATACCCGAAGCAGTCAAAAGGTTTTGCTCTTCGAATCAGTGTTCAGTGTGCCACCTAATAGCCAGCAAACTGACCTTGAGTTATTTCCCAGCCAAATGGAATCAAAGTGGGGCTGGTATGGTTAGTCAAGAGGCAGGCCAAAGTATCCACTGCAGAGGGGGGAGGTTGGTGTGTGTGTGTGTGTGTGTGTGTGTGTGAGATCCATAAGGACAGATGTGCCCAGAGCTGAAACAGTAGAGGGTGGAGGACTTCAGGATCCTTTGAAACTCCCAGGTGGAATCCAGGTTGGACACACATCCTGCATGGACCTTTCCTGCCCAGCCAGGATATCCTGTGTTTGTCGAAAGGACTGCGCAGGGAAGCCCTGACCATTGTCCTTCCCGAAATCTGCCAGTCAGCCCTTCCCCAGCGTGTGGCAGCCGCCCCAGACAGAGGAAGAGTAACTCTGGAAACGGTGTTATCAGCATCCTCCATGGACTTCCTCACCTCCTCTCCAGCCCCATTAGCCCCAAGCTCCTTAGCATCCTCAAACAGAAAGTGGGGAAGCTGGGATGGGGTCAGCGTCCTGAAGCCGGCCCCCTCTCTTTTGCCAAGACCTACCTCTGCGCAGCCCTGAGTGGGCAGCTGAAGGCTGCAGCTGGAATCCCGAGCGAGAGATGGAGCCCCAGCTGGGGCCTAAGGCTGCCAGCCTCTGGCCAGGCCGGCCTGGCCTGCTGCTGTGGGTCTCAGCCCTGAGCTGTTCTTTCTCCTCGCTGGCTTCTCCCTCTCCTTCTCTGGTGCCCCGAATCAGAACCAGCTACAATTCTGGAAGGACTTTCCTCGGTCTTGATAAATGCAATGCCTGCATCGGGACATCAATTTGCAAGAAGTTCTTTAAAGAAGAAATCAGGTCAGAATCTCCATTAGATAACTCGGAGGGGCAAAATCCGGTTCCCTTCACGTGAGGATGTCCAGGAGTTTGATGAAAATGAATCGGGATGTAATTAATGGGTGGGAGCTGATGCAAAGTCATTTAATCATAGTGGTGATGGGTTGAGGTTGGGGTGGGGAGGGGTTGAGGTATGAAGCCGAATTCTAACCCTAAATGCTAAATCCAAAGTTTTCTTTTGAAGTGGGAGCTGAAAGTGTTCTTTTCTATGAATGGAGTAGCCCAGGATTATTGAGGTTACCAAGTTCATTTCTCATAAAAAGAGGGAAATAAAATTAATTAGAAGGCCTACCAAGTGCCCGACATTTTACTCTTTTTATTCACTCTGCATCACCATCCTGGAGTTAATGTTATACACTCATTACTCAGACAGTGAACATGACAAGATTAAGTGACTTGTCCCAGGTCACCACCTAGTAAGTGGCAGATCCGGGACTCAAACCAGGGCAGTTTGCTCCAAAGTTTCTGAACAAATTTTCTGATCAGAGGAAAACCTAACTTTGGTAAATGGTGATTCACATGGATCTCACCAAAGGATGGTATCGCAGTCTGGAATTAAACCTGTCAACACATAGTCAATGAGTCTTGACCACAGCCAAGACCTGGCAGGTGCTCTAGTGACATTGTTATAACTCTGGCCATTGCCCTCGAGGAGTTCGGGAGGAGGGAGCCATGTTAACAATAATAAGATAATTTGTTTATATAACAATAATAAGACCTGGTCTGATGCAGGCCAGAAGTGAAATGTAAAGGACCTCCAGGAGCTCCACGGAGGGGAATATTAATTCCAAATGGGGACCAGCGAAGGCATTCAGAGCAATGCCTTTAAAGAATGACCTGAAATTTGGGAGAAGGGCTTAAGGTAGAAGGACCAGCTAAAGCAATGGCCCAGAGTGCGGAAAGAGGCAAAAAGCACTTAGTGGCTAGAGCATGGGGCCCATGTGGAGGCGTGGCAGAAGGAGGAGATTGGAAGAGGCAGATGGGGCAGGCGTCTTGAAAGCCATGCCAAGGATTTGAGACCCTCACCTGTGGGCCAGTGGTTCCACACCTCTTTGATACCAAAGACCCTTTGTAATAGGCTGTTTCTCCTCAGCCTTCCTCAGGGACCTATCTTAGGCATGTAAGATTTGGTGACCAAGCAAACAGCATTAATTTACAATAATTGATTTCCAATCTGTATTAACCTAAGATGTATTTGATTATCCAACTAAGTTTCTAAACAGATATAATGAATAGAAAGTATGAGTCAAAAATGTGGAACTTTTGCTAGATGGTAGATATCGTATTGATGTGGACTTTCCTCGTTAGACGTTTTTTTAAGTATTTCAAATGGTGAAAAGTTGAAAGACCTTCTCAACTGGGGAACCTCTATTTCAGGCAATGGTGAAGGAGTTTGGTGGGGTAGAGACACGATGAAATTTGTGTTTTGGAAGGATCTCCTGGAAAGTAGTGTGTAGGAAGGGGCGCCTGGGTGGTTCAGTCCATTAAGCATCTGCCTTCCGCTCAGGTCATGATCTTAGATGATCTCAGGATCCTGGGATCAAGCCCTGCATTGGGATCCCTGCTCAGTGGGGAATCTACTTCTTCCTTTCTTTCTGCCCCTCCCTCTGCTCATACTCTTTCTCAAATGAATGAATAAAACATTTTTTTAAATAATAATAATTTTTAAAAAGGAAATCAGTGTGGCAGGATGGACTGGTTGATGCTGGCAGGGGCGGCCAGATCATCCTTCCTAGTCCAGGAGAAAGGTCAGTGGGAGCAAAGCAGGGCAGGAAGGATGCCAGTCAGTTCAGCTAGAGAGTCGTTTTGCTGACCAACTCAACCCGACGGAAAGTAAAGATGGAAATGTTGAAAGTGAACGCAAGATTTCCCGCCTAAGAAATGGGGTGGAGAGGACCAAGAACATGGGTGAAATGGGGCGGATTCCTCAGAGAAAGGAAGCAGGGAGAATATGGACATATTTTCCAAGGAGGGTGAACATTATGGAATTCGACAGAAGGAGAGTTCTGGGTTCACATCCTCCTCGAGGTAACTAAACAAGAGTGTATGGATCTTACATTTGACTCTTCGCCAAGTGGCAATAAATGAAGGTTTTTCTCACCAGGCAGGTATTGGCCAAATCCAGGAAACATTTCCCCAAATAGGTTTGTGTTCCCATTCGAGTTCAGGATATTACCTCAGCTCCCTCAGAATTTATTTTCCATGTGCGCCTGAAAGGGACGTGTGCAGATACAAGCAGGAAAGCACCGGGAGGGCCAGGTTGGGGTTTAGGGCTCTCCCTGTTGAGAACGCACATTCCTGAAGCTCAAAGCAGCAGAGAGAGGCAGTGAGTGGGTCTGGGAACCTGCACTTGTTTATAGTTCTTTACAGAGTCAGCAACTGTTTCCTTATTTCAAAAGTCCTATCTGTTTATTTTAGAATTTTCAAGAAATACCAGAGAAAGCACAAAATGAAAATCATGTATAATTCCTCCACCAAGAGACACCTTGGTGTATATCCTCACCACCTTTTTCCTAAGTATGGATTTAAAATTTTTTTCAACAAAAATGTGATCATAGTGTGTATACTTTCCTGTACATTTTCATGTAACAATATGTCAGGAACACCTTTCCACATTAGTAACTGTTCTTTGACATCAGCCATAGAAACGTTTTTCTACATATGTCTCCTTTGGCAAGGGAAACAAAAGTAAAATTAAACTACTGGGACTGCACCAAAATAAAAGGCCTTTGCCCAGCGAAGGAAGCCATCAACAAAACAAAAAGGCAACCCACCAAATGGGAGAAGACAGTTGCAAATGACACATCCACAATTTTATTTCTAATGGCTTTGTGGTATTAGATTGCATTGATCAGCCACAATTTATAAAACTAATCCACTACTGTGAGACAACTAGGTTTTTTCTTCTTTTCAGTATTATAAGCAGTGTTATGTTTGAACATCCTTGTTGCTAGATTTTTGTGTGCATCAATCATAAATTCCTATGACAAACTCCCAAAAGTGGAATTTCTGGGTCACAAAATGTAGCACAGTTTTAGAAGATTTTATATATGTACATATCTCCAAATGGAGACTTCTTCTTTTTTTTTAAGATTTTATCTATTTATTCATGAGAGACACAGAAAGAGAGAGACAGAGACAGAGACACAGGCAGAGGGAGAAGCAGGCTCCATGCACCAGGAGCCCGATGTGGGATTAGATCCCGAGACTCCAGGATCACGCCCTGGGCTGAAGGCAGGCGCTAAACCACTGGGCCGCCCAGGGATCCCCCCAAATGGAGATGTCTACCCATAGTGCTCACTTCTTGCACACTCACAAATATTTCATATTACTACTATTTTTAATTTGTATTTCTTCTGAATTGAAGACTTTTTTCAAGCTTATTGGCCATTTCTATTTCTTGTTTGCTAAACTGTCCACAAGTTCATATCCGTTGCCTAAGAGTTTGTTCATCTTGTTCACCACCAAATATTTTCTCACTTCTACAAATGACTGTGATGATACCTTAGGGAAAAGCCCAGCCCAAACTCTCAGATGTTTGGCCAAAATGCTATAACCAGGGAAACATTAGCATTCCAGGAGAGGACCTCAGTAAGGATTGGACAATACTTGTTTGTCTGGCAGCAGAGAGGGAGTCTGGGAAGCTGAAGACACGTAATTGGTAGATGAATGTCATCTTTCCTTCTATCCTTTATCTTCTCTGGCAAGAATGCTAAAGATAAACTGATGCTTCCCATACCCAGCCTATAACCTTTAAACATTTCAGTGTTTTCAGTACCAGTTTTCCCATGCATTCCTTGTTGACTTTCAAATCCTGAATGAAAAAGTTAAGGGAAACCAGAGAAAAAGAGTAAACCTGATTGACATAGTCTTCCTACTAAAAACATACCTAACTGTGAAATCCTAAGTGATCACACCAACTGGCAAGATCTACCAGGAACTTATTGATCGGTATTTGTGTATGTGAAGGTAACAGGTTGGGGAGAAAGGTGGAGGTGGGGGTTATTCTGATCAGAGTCACTCCTAGGGATACCTGGGTTCTCACCAAGACAGGTGCTTTACCTCACCTTCTGTACTGTATTCACTTGACCTTACATCCCCACCTCCCACTCCCAAAGTCTTAAAGGATGTTTATTTTTTTAACGGCACTTAATTTTTATTTTTTCAAAATTTTATTTAAATTAAATTAATTAAGATATAATGTATTACTGGTTTCAGAGGTAGAGGTCAGTGATTCATTCATCAGTCTTACATAATACCCAGGATTCTAGGCACCTGGGTGGCTCAGTGGTTGAGCATCTACCGTTGGCTCAGGTCATGGTCCTGGGGTCCTGGAATCGAGTCCCACATCAGGCTCCCCTTGAAGAGCTTGCTTCTTCCTCTGCCTATGTCTCTACCTCTCTCTCTGGGTCTCTCATGAATAATAATAATAATAATAATAAAAAACCCAGTGCTCATTATATCACATGCCCTCCTTAATGTCTACCACCCAGTACCCCATGCCCCCACCCCATCCCCTCCAGCAAAAATCAGTTTGATTCCTATTATGAAGAGTCTCTTATGGTTTGCCTCCCTCTCTGATTCAGTCTAGTTCTATCCACGTCGTTGCAAATGGCAAGATTTCTTTCTTTGATGGCTGAGTAATATTCCATTGTGCATATATATATATATATATATATATATATATATATATATATACTGCATCTTCTTTATCCATTCATCAGTTGTTGGACATCTGAGTTCTTTCCGTATTTTGGCAATTATGGACATTGCTGCTATAAACATTGGGGTGCGTGTGCCCCTTCAAATCATTATTTTTGTATCCTTTCGATAAATACCTAGTAGTGCAATTGCTAAGTCATAGGGTAGTTCTGTTTTTAACTTTTTTGAGGAAACTCCATACTGTTTTCCAGAGTGGCTGCATCAGCTTGCATTCCCATCAACAGTGTAAAAGTTTCCCTTAAAGGATGTTTAAATACTTCTGAGTAGTAGAGGGCTCACAGTAAAATAAGTAAATCATTAGACCTGATTTTGCCTTCTCTTCTCCCTTGCCCTTGTCTGTCTCTTTCATTTCAGAATATGATAGTAAGTATTGCTTTAACTCACATCCTTGAATCAATTCAGAGGCCTCAAGATCTGTAGGGCCCCAGAGCTAATGGCAAAAGCATCCACGTACACATTCAATCATCCACACATGCACCCATCCATCCATTTACCAATTCATTCAGGCATCCATCCGTGCATTCTTCACTCTGCAGCCAGCCAGCCAGCCCTCCATGTATCCCTCCACTCACTTATCATTCATCTATACATCCAAATAACCATCCATCCATCCGTCTATTCATCCATCCAACTAAAATGCATCGAGCACTAACTTGGCACCAAGCAAGCTGCTAAGCACTGAGTGATCATGTTGAAGGAAGCCCAGTCCCAGCCTTGAGGAGTTTACTTTCCACCGGGAAAACAGTGATTACACTGGGAAGGTGGAAGGAAGTATCTCAGACAAAGGGATGGGCACATGACAAGGTGAGTGGAGGTTCAGAGGCCCAAAACGATGTGGCTTTAGCCGAGAATGATCAGTGGTTTGGTGAGAACAAAGCAAGATTATAAGGGGAGCAGCAGGAGATTGGCCCAGAAAGGACGCTGTGAACTGCTCTAAGTAGTGAGAGCTTTGGGGAAGACGCTAGATATTTTAAGGGTCTTGGCAGAGCTGAGGAATGGAGAAGAGGAAAGAGAGGTGAGAAATATTTAGGAAGGCATGTCTACAGACTGTTTGGATGTAAGCATGAGGAGCATGCATGAACAAAGAGTGTTCCATTCTCATTGCGACACTGTCACTCCCCCCACACCTCCACTCTGTCCTTCATGTTGAGGGGCTGTGGCCAATTGGACCACATGACCTTTTTGCTTGCTTCCACCTCTGGAAACTATGATACTTATTGTTCATCTCTCGAACTAACAAGGAGTTTGGCCAGCCTCACTTTGAACATGCCCATGATCTCAGTTCAGAAGGAATATTAGAATACTCTGTTTGGCAATTTTCCAAATTCTAGGATTTTAACATTTTAGTGAAAAAAGAGCAGGGTTCATTTTCTCACCGACACCTTTCTGCTCGATAAAGTAGGTAATCAAAGTTGTCAGCACACACATTTTTTTCCATTCAATACCATAAATTTATTACCACTTTGAGTCGGGGAGAAGTGGCCTGTAAATCTGTGTATTTGTGCTCAGTCAGTTTTTATGGGATGCCTTGAGCCACCTCTGAATGTGCACCAGGCATCCGTTACAGGTCACCTCTCATTTCAGACCCTGTTAGCAACCCCTAATAATGTTATCTGTTCCCCAAAATGAAGTCATAAAAAGGATGTCAGGGGACCAGGAAATGGCAAAGTGCTTGAAATTGCAAGCTCTGGAGACTTGAATGCCACTTCCTCCAATCTCTGGTTGTATGACTTTGGACAAATTACTTAACTTCTCTGTGCCTCAGTTTCCTCACCTGTATGGTTACGAATAGTACTGACTTCACCAGTTTGCTGCCAGGTTTAACTGAATACTACCCACGAAGCCTCGAGCAAAGTGACTGGTGTGCTTAAGTGTTTCATACACTCGTTGCTACGATCAGTATCTAAGAGAGCTACCTATTATAAATTCTCAGTCACAGGCCTTCCAGGGGGTTGAACCCCCATGAGCAAGAGCAGTTATAAGAAACAAGCAGACAGGTCTGCCTCAGGGTCCTCTGCCCTTCCTTAACCCCTCAGAGGGGAGGATCATTTCCATGAAAATGCCCTGAAATGGACTCACTGCTAGTTTATAATGATTCATCTTTTTAAATAGATTTGTGGCAATGTCTTTGAACAGAATTCTTTGGGCCTACTTCTACTGCACTTTGAATAGTACTGCTGCATTCTGGAAGGTGCTAATTGACAGTTTCTGCTGGAGTACCTTCTCTGAGAAGCTTGCAGTCTCTTAGAGTGAAGTGGTGTCATTTAAGTGAGAAAACAAACCAGTGGAGCCTTCAGGGCCAATCCAAATGCTAATTCTTCCAAAAGTCATGATCATGAGGTGGTCCCATAATGCCCAAAAATAAGAAGTTAAAGATTCTTCCTTAAATATAGAACACATCTTACTTAGAAGCTGAATTTTATTCATCAGGAAAGTAAACGTTACCTTACCAATCTTTCATACATAAATCAGAAGACTCCCCATTCTTCCCTAATGGAAATGTTGGCACGCAGCCAGAAGAATGGAGAAAAGGCTCAAGGTGGCGCCCAGAAGACCAGCAAGTGGTCATAGACCAGTGCTGCTCCCCTGGGGAGGATTAAGGACCGAGCAGGCTGTTGTGTGGAATTATACACCTCTTGGATCCCAGGGGGCTTTGAATTTGGTGACCATTTAGCAGCCACTGTTCCCTGTGACTTGGTTGGTACAGATGTCTTAAATCTTTGGACAGAAAGGAAAATTGATGGGGCTGTGTAGGGTGAAGTATGGAGAGGCAGAGCTCCGCCAGAAGCCTCTTCTCGAACTATGGTTCCAAGACCCAGCCATTTGAGGGTGGGCTGTTTCTAGAACCAGGGTAGAGAAGGGGAAAGATCATGGGCTCTGCTGACATAGGGCCCTGCGTTTGCCTCTCTGCTTGGCAACATATTGTTGGAGCTTAGGCAAGGTCCTTAAGCTTTATAGGCCTCAGTTTCTCCATCTGTAAAGTGGGGACAGGGTATGAGGAGAATCTAAGGTACCAGCATGTGTAAAGCTGCTGTCTGTACAAGGAGAAGAAGCCAGAAAGCCATGGCTAGCCCTGCTGTGCCAGCTGCATGACAAGGATCAAGTTTGTGTCTGGCTTGTATCTCCCTCACCTTTTGTGACATCAAAGGTTTACTTCCCTGAGTTTGGGGAAACAAAAATTGTCTTCTCTCCGAAAGAGTCTGGAACGCCCCAGGCTAAGGAGGAGAAATGGGACAGACGGGATGCTGTCCCCTGTCTCCTTGTCCCTCAAGGCTCTGCTGGCTCTGGCAGTACAGCTGGTCCCTCCTTGTCCGCCCCCCCCCACACACACACCCAGACTTCATCCCTCCAGCTCCAGCCAGATCCTAAAAGGGTTCTTCTTCCAGGTTTGACAGCTGGCTGGCCTCCCACCTCGAACTGCCTCCCGACTACTTGCCTTCTTACCCTGCAAATTACTCAGATGATTCCAAAACCTGGCGCCCTGTGGAGGTCTCCAGGCTGGTGAGCAAACAGCAAAGCGACATCTCAGACAGGAGAATCTGCGCCTCTGCGGCAGCCCCGAAGACCTGCAGCATCGAGCGCATCCTGCGGAAAACCGGGAGGTTCCAGAAGTGGCTGCAGGCCAAGCGCCTCACACCGGACCTGGTGCAGGTGAGTGTGCCGCCCAGGGCCGGAGACAAGGAGGCGGGGGTGGAGGGAGGTGTCTCTTCTCGTCTCACCAGCTCCAAGTAGGGAAAAACAGTCACCGTTTGTCTGCAGTGGGACCAAACAATGTCACGGAGCAGGGTGGCTTGTGACAAGACGGTAACTAGACGGCTTCGATGATAGGGACCCTTCCCCTTGTCACCCATCGGTCTCGGCAGCTATTCGGGAAACAGGTTCCTGCTGCTCCCTCTGTTCTCAGGAACTGATGGGAGGACCCTCCCCAACCCTCCCCCTGCCGGGGTTTTGGTTCACCTGCGGCCTTCTCGGGGGACCCTTGCCAACCTCCCAACTGTGTCCTCTCTTGGAAGCTCTCACATACACCCCGCGTCACCATCCAGAGAGCCCACTTGGAAAATCAGCTCCCTCATCAGTTTCCCAGCACGGAGAAGAACTAATCCTGAGTCATGGGAGAGGCGGCCTCTGATAATACAGCCCCCCCCTTCCCACCTGAGGGCTCCCACTCCCTCCCACGAGGAGGCGGCCTCCGGAACTTGAGCACATCACTGGTGCATCGTATCCTGCATTCATCCCCACTACCCCGGCTTCTTCCTCCAGACCAGCACAACCACCTACCTCCACACACACACCCCCGCTGGGCCCCTTCTGCTGAAGACGCCCCCTCAGAGGACTGGGGAGTGACTCATCTGCAACAGAAGTGGAAAGGAGAGGCTCACCCAGCCTCCCTGCCGTGACAAGGTTGGAGGGCTTGAACTGGCCCTCTGGGTGGGTGGGGGTGCTGAGGCTGCTTCTTGCACTCCCCAGGCCACAAGCCCCCTGCGCATGGACTTCTGAGCGCCCAGACCTTCCCTGGGCCTCTGCAAGATGAGGGGCACAGAGCAAAGATATCTCATCCATGTCACAGGGCCATCTGGCTTTGCTCTCAGGTGATGGGAAACTGCTTTGCCATCAGGAGGAATTGAGCTGCCGGTAACAGGGCTGCCATCTGACACCGAGCCTTCCAGTGGGAACCCTTTGCACTCTACCCTCTATGAATGTCTCGGCCATGGCGTGGGAGAGAATGAGCCAGGGGAAGTCACGCTGGGCCCAGGCCGGGGAGGTGGTGGCAGGATCCAACATACGGGTCTTGGAGTTGGTGCAGGAGACCTGAAGTGGAGGCCCAGGTGGAAAGAACCCCAGTGGGGGCTGCTCAACACTTGGCAGTGTCCAACAACACAGGGCAGATAACAAAGCCCTCGCCATGGTCCACACCGTAGGTGTGATCCCTCTGTCACCTCTCTTTGTGCATCTGCAGAATGACCCTCTGCACACTGGCCTCGGTACCTGCCACAGGCCATTTGCAGGCTGGCCGCAGCACAGGAAGAACCAATATGAGACCTTTTCTGCTTTGCCTCAAATATGTGCTCAGCAACAAATAGAAGTCCGCGGGAAGAGCAAAACAAGATACACAAGGAATTGTTTCAGAACCGCTTGAAAATCCCATCACCTCTTTCCGCCCCCATCATTATCAGGTCCCATGCCGAAGGACACAGTTCCCTGCAGACACTGGTTCTAGACGAGCTCTACTTGAGAGCTGGACAACATACCAAAGGACATCCTGGTGTTCAGGATATCCTTGAGATCCCACAGAAAGTGGCCGGCCTGACATGAGGCTTTGAAATCAGGAAGGCTCCCTCTTTCCTTCAGCTTCTAGAGATTTCCATAATAACAACACAGTGGGGATTATCCCAGCGGGCCTGGCAAGGCCAATGGCAACCTGCTCCATACATCTAGTGTCACCTACCATGATGAGTGGTACAGACCAAAGATCTCTGGGACCTGCCTAGACACTATGCCTGAGTCCCGGCTCCACCACTAAATTCTGTGGCAACACGAGGAAGAGCAGAGACCCAGGAAGACCCTCTGGTCAACAAGTTTCAACATTGTGCTTTATCTTGGGGACACAGAGATAAATCTGACACAAGCTCCACTTCCAAGAGCCTGTGGCCCACTAGCGAGGACAGGTCAGAGCACAAACCACCACAACGCAACATAGTGCATGTTATGATGACACTCGGTAAGGGAAGAAAGGACAACCTATTGATTGGGTCCTTCACTCATTAACCAGTTGACCCTGCATGCAAGCCCAGGACTTTCTCACTCTGCCCCGACGTCCCTCCACCCAAACTGGGTTGTGGGGAAGAGGGCTTGTGAACCATCCATAAGAGCCTCCCGGCTCTCCTATTCTTTGACGTGGTATGACTGCTTCACTTATTATCGAACAAATCCTGATGGTGCCTACTATCAGCAGGTGTTGTGCCGTGTGCCTTGATGTCCTATTTCTCCAAGGGTGGCAAATAGTGCCTGCTCTACCTGAGTCGGGCATCCTCACGATCTTACACAGAGGAAGATGCTTTAGAAGAAGCCCATCGCCACAGACATGCATGGCAACGTTATTGTAACAAGAGGAGCCCTTTCGTCGGTGTGTTGTGCTAAAATTTGCTCAACCGAATTTGTCCTCTCGCATGAACATGCAGCCAAAAAAGCTATCTTTCTTTCTGCCAGAAACAGATCCATTAACAACACCCCGTTAAGACACATCCAAAGCCACAACAATTTCACTTTTCTGCTGACTCAGCTTTTCATCCCCACCAGAGGTTTTTCCTTTCCTTATAAAACAAACAAACAAAAAACAACCGCAGAAAAATATCAGCATTTTATAAATGCTGAACAAACCCCATGTTTTCTCTATCTACCAAAGCCCAAGGTTATTGGCATCCCATTTGGCACCACCTCCTCCCTCTCTTATCCTCCTTTCCAGAGACACTTTGCCCTTAGGATTCCACAGAATGCCCTCGGTGTTCTGCAGCCTTTCCCTCCAAGGCCTCATCCCTCATCCAGGCAGCACCCAAACTCCTGCACTTCTCTTCTTAGCGAAAACTCGCCTCCCAGACAGTTTCAAATGGATCCATCATCACCAAAGGTGGTGGGGTTGGGGATAGGGGGTGGCGGCTAGGAACTCACCTACTCTTCCCAAGAGACTTGAAAAATGAGCGTTCAGGGACACCTGGGCAGCTCAGTGGTTGAGCGTCTGCCTTCGGCTCAGGTCATGATCCCAGGGTCTGGGATCAAGCCCCACATTGGGCTCCCCGCGGGAAGCCTGCTTCTCCCTCTGCCTGAGTCTCTGCCGCCCTCTCCATGTCTCTCCTGAATAAATAAATAAAATCTTAAAAAGAAAGAAAGAAAGAAAAGTGAGTGTTCAGGCAAAAACTTGAACCTTCACAGCAGCACTCTTCACAAGAGCCAATAGGTGGAAGCGACCCACACATCCCTCAACTGAGGCATGAATAAACAAAACATGTTATATCCATACAGTGGAATATTATTTGACCGTAAAAAAGAATGAGGTACTGCCTACTACAACATGGATGAGCCTGAGAACCATTAAGCTAAGTGAGGGGAGCCAGGTGCTAAAAGACAAATATTGGAGGATTCCATTTATAGGAAATATCTAGAAGAGGTAAATCCATAGATACAGAAAGCAGATTAGCGGTTGCCAGGAGCTGAGGGGGAGAATTAAGAGTGAATGTTTAATGGGTACCGGGTTTTTCTTTTGGGGGTGATGGAAAAATTCTGGAGTTAGAGAGTAGTGACAGTTGTACAACCTTGTGAGTATACAAAAAGCCATTGAATTACATAACCTTAAAATGGTTAGAATGGTCAATTGTATGGTATGTGAATTTCACCTCAACTTAAAAAATAAAAAAGGAAGAATAAGCCCCAAAGAAATTGCACCAATCCTGTGATTTCATTCCCTAGAAGACCCGAGACATGATGGGCAGCTAATCCAATAATTTAATTCATGCCAAGATGTGAACAGCTAATAGCATTTCACTGTTAGCCCTCCAAGAAACCATTTGTGTGTAAAGCCGATATGGTAATACTCGTACTCCTCCAGCCCCTGACTATCTTGCACCTTCCTGATACATCCCTGCATTCTTCTCCCCTGCCCACAAAATCCAGATGTGCCCCCCCCCCCTCCGACCAGAATCCTTCTTGGTGATGTTCTGAGCAAGTAGCCCATTTCTGGGTGATGGTTCATGATATCTGCCCGCCCCGGGAATTCTCTAGATCATGACTTGAATGGTGTTCTCTGATTTTCTCAAAAGCCACTTTCCGACAGGGATGTGAGCCAAGACCCTCCAGAGTGTGCGTCTGTGTGTGTGTGTGCTGGTGCATGTGTGGGGAAAGAGAGAGGGGCCATGAGAAACACAGATTCGCTCAGAGAACTGGCAAGGGAGAGAGAGAAACAGTCAAAGAAATGAAAGAAAATTTAAGACAGGGGACATGTGAACAGCATGGGGCCCTCAGAACCTTGACTATGAGTTCTGCTTCTGAATAAATAAAGTCAGCTTGGATGAAAAGCCCTAGTGGCCACCATCAGAGGCTGAGCCAGGGAGTCCGTGGCTTCCTCTCCTGCAGGACCAAGTGCTGCTTTGTATTAAGGACACTCTCGAAATAAGTCAGTCAGAGAAGGACAAACATTATATGGTCTCATTCATTTGGGGAATATAAAAAATAGTGAAAGGGAATAAAGGGTAAAGGAGAGAAAATGGGTGGGAAATATCAGAGAGGGTGACAGAACATGAGAGACTCCTAACTCTGGGAAACGAAGAAGGGGTGGTAGAAGGGGAGGTGGAAGGGGGATTGGGGTGACTGGGTGACGGGCACTGAGGGGGACACTTGACAGGATGACCACTGGATGATATGCTATATGTTGGCAAATCGAAATCAGAAGAAGAAGAAGAAGAAGAAGAAGAAGAAGAAGAAGAAGACGACACTCTCTTGAGCCAGGGAGGCAGCGAGGGACCAGAAATCAGCCAGAGGGTGAAACAATGCAGTGTGTGTGTGTGTGTGTGTGTGTGTGTGTGTGTGACTTATGCTAATAAAACCCTGACTTTCCTCCTAAAAACTACATTATTCTGATGGGAATACCCTACAGCCTAAATTACTAGCCCACAGATAGAAGCAGAGCCAAGAACACCACCCAGTTTATTACGATTGCTTGTTCGAAAAACCACAAAGAAGGCTTCCTCTGCTATTATGCCAAACGCAAAGAGGCAGCAACCCTCGGCGGTGCGTGGCTAATCGGAGGAAAACACATATCCCCCATCCCCTCAACTACCAGCTGCTTCTGACAATGTTCTAAACACAGACCCTATTTTTCCCTGGCGTGGGAACGGATTCCATGGACGGAAGGCCTTTTATCCCACTAGATGGCAGTAGAGAGTGTTCAGGCAGCTTCCTTCAAACAAGGATGGCTGGCAATTTTACTTCCTCTGCTTCGGTTTTGTTTTTGTTTTTAAGAAAGAATTTTAAAAATACAAATAAAAATAAATAAAATGAAGAAAAGAGAGAGATAATGAAAGGCAATAAGCAAATTAAGCAAAATGCACGTTGACCATTTAACCAGGATAGGGTTGTAGAGGTAAATACTTAACTAAATTTCATTTTTGCTTGAATTTAATTCAATAATACTTAAGAGGGTGTTTGCAGGACCTATGCTAGGCCCCAGGCCCACACCTAAGGGTGTGGAGACAAGGTCCCTGCACTCTGGGAGATGACACCCCGCTGGGGCAGGGACCCATTGTGATAGGAGACAGGGTATGATAATGTGTATGCATGAAGATGAAAATCTTGTATGAGAGTCACAGCTAGTTTTCAGACAATAAATATTTTAACCTCTCACAAGCTACCAGGTCAAGGACCCTTCTTCCAAAAAGCTACATTTGTTTTTAGTTTTTTTTGTGTGTTTTTTTTAAGAACATGTCCAGCTTGATGCTGGAAAAAGAAAAGCAGCTAATGGGTGGCCATTCCATTTTCATATTGATCTAATATGGGAGTCAACGAAGAAATGAGCATTAATGGAAAAGGAAATGTGAGCTACGGAAAGTGCCTGGCCAGTCCCACATAGGCCAGCATTCCCAGAACATCAGCACACACCCTCTGGCTAAACCGTCTTTGGAGATAAGAGGTCCTTCTAGGGTACACTGTGATCGTGAGTCCCTGCTCCCCATGACCCTTGGGAAGTAGTCACGGCGCTTTGTTCGTTGCCCATGGGAGTTTCAGGAGCCAACTGGAGCGAGATCACAGCCTGGATCTGAGCCCCGCCCAATCCACTTTCTCCTTCCAGTCACGGAAATTGGCAGTTGAAACAACGAGGACTTTGAATCATGGTATTTGTTGACGGTTACAACCACGAAGACTTCATCATCTCTGCATGTATGGAGAACACGAATTGTGATAGAGACTAAGCTATTAATTTCCAGGCCTCTGTTTCATCAGAGGCTCATAGAAAAGGGACGAACAGATTGCTCAGCCTGTCTCCTAAAATGAATCCTAAATTATTCCTGATGGACCATGAGTGAAAAGAAGACAGTGAGAGGTGTTCCCCACCGTGGTTGGGCAATTAAAGAGGCAAGAAAAGACTCCGGAAAGGTAGACGTGAGATGAGTCCCCAGAGGTTCCTTCCTGATGAGCTCAAATGCAGAATAGAGAAAGCCTGCAGCCCAGGCATAGCTGAAGGCTGGGCAGCCGTCAAGAGGGACCAGCCAAAGCAGGCTCTGCTATCACACGTGCTGAGCTTTCCCTGAACTTGGATGTTGGCCAGCCAAACCCGTTCTTAAATAAACCAAGCCTCCTTTGTTCTTGCTATGATTTCTTCCTTTGCTATTTCAGTATCCCTATTTTGTAATCTGCTAGAACAAATGCTTTTGCTTGGTTCAGAGGCCTGAGCATTGGCTGTGCCTCTGCATACATCCACATAATATGAAGTCCACAGAGGTTAAACTATATAGTCTATAACAGACATCTATAAGGACATTCATTCGAAAAAAAAAAAGAATGATGAAACTTATATATTGCTTGTGTTCTAGAAACAGTTTCTTGGACCACAAAACCTCTCACCAAATTTTAAAAAGTAGAAATACCACAGACCACTTTCTCTGATTAAAAGGCAATAGCATTAGACAGTAACGGTAATCAAACAAGAGAGGAGAAAAAAGAACCCTACCAAAGTCTGGAATTTGCTTTTGAGCCACAAAGCAAATAACTGAAATTGTAATTGTATCAAGAAAAGAACAATAACAAGAACTCTGTATACCCCCAATCTATGATTTAACCTTTGCCAAATCACTACTCGGAGGGAAACTGGAAGCCAGTCCAGTGTCGTATTAGGCGGCTGTCAGTACAAGTCTGGTCATTGATATGGAGAAATAATACACAAAAAGGTATAAAAGTGAGGAATGAATGTCACTGCGGTCCTGACTCAGGGCCACCTATTGTTTCACCTAACAATAAAAAAATGTCCAGTTTTGCTAGCCCTTTTCCCTAAGGGTCTTCCATTCTATGGAAGACTTGATTTGTAAGCCTTTTCAGTGAATTAAGTGCAAAATAAATGTATTTATCCCTGATTTATATATTATACGGCAAACCACAGAGCAATGTAGCAACCTGTGAAACATCAAGATAGATTTCTACCCACTGAACCATACATGTGTCATAGACTCTTGGAGTTGAATAAACTTGAAAGCTTACCAATGGAAACTCTCGAAATATTTGCATCCTTCATCTTACCATACAAAAAGGGGAACTCACCACCTTCAGAAGATAGCCTATTCCTTCTTTGAACAGAAAAAATCATCAGAAAGTTCATCTCAAATCTGGCTTCTTGTAGCTTTCACTCATTTAAATTATTAAATTCTTTTTACTCCTTGGCATTGCGTATGACATTTCCCCCTCCCATATGTTTGCCCCCTCGATTCTGGCTTCCTAGTCTAGGTAATCCCCAATTCCCTTTTCCATCCAGGTCATTCCTCTCAAATCAATGCATATTAAACATTGTGGCAGCTAAAACCCTTGCTACAGCCAGATTTTAGTTTTCAAGAACAGAGCCTTTTATTTATTCTGTTAAATATGATCTTCTTTTAAATCCATTACTCTAAGAGCCTGTCATCTTGATTCTGTTCCTTATTGTAGTCACTATCTTCCCAACTACATATCACCATCTTGTGTTGATGAACACAATTTTTATCTAGGTCCTAGTCATAAATAAAAATGTTAAACAGAACAGGGAGAAAGAGAAAGTATTCTTTCTCTATGGGGATTAATCTGTTAAGTCTCATTACTGTTGAATGCCTCACTAAAGTCTATATATTCCATTTCTCAAATTAAAAATCAAATAATCAAGTCAGAGAAAAAAAGTGAAGTTAGTTTAAAATGATTTGATTAAATCAATCTTATATCGTAAAAGATAGCTATTTTCAAAGGTTTTAAATCAAAGGAGAAATTATATACTTAAATGCAAAGATCTTAAGTGTACAGCTAGGTAAAGTTTCGCATGTGTTCACCCATGTAACCATGATCCACATCAAGATCGTGAACATTTCCAACCCCTCAGAAGGCTCTTTCATGTCACCTCCCTAAAAAGAGCCCCCGCCAAAGGTAACCAACGGTTCTATTTTCTTGAGACTTTCCCGGGTTTAGCACTGAAAGACCCACATCCCAGGAAACCTCTCAATCCCAAGCAAAGTGGAACCATTGATCACCCTATCCGCTCCAATGGTAGCCACTGTTCTGACTTAAATCACCATGAATTAGTTTTGCCTGGTTTTAAACTTCATTTAAATGAAATAGCACGGTATATACTCAGCATGGTGTCATGCTAATTATCCATGTTGTTGCATGAATCAGTAGTTGGGGGGTTTTTCATCACAGTATAATATTCCGCTGTGTGATGATGTCACTATTCATTCCACTGTTGATGAACATTTGGGTTGTATTTATCTTGGGCGATTGCAAATGAAAGCTGCTACAAACATTCTTATATATGTCAATTGGCGAACATAAACAGACTTATGGAAGTAAAGTATCATGCTGATGATAGCATGTACATAGGGACTCATTTTAGTAGATATTGCCGGTTTTCCAAAGTAGTTGTACTGATTTCCTCCTATAAGCAAAGAAAGAAGGAGTTCCATTGTTCCACATTTCCATCAACACTTAAAATCATTAGCTTTTCTTTTCTTGTCCTCCTGGTGGATGTCTGGCAGTAATTCATTGTATGATTTGAATTGGTATTTTTCTCAAGACTAATAATATAGAGACTCTCTTCACATACTTTTTGGCTGCTTTGGTTTCATCTTTTGTAAAATGCTGAGTTAACTTGTCCATTTTTTTACTGGGTCATCTGCCTTTCTTACTGTTTGTAAAAGTTACATTTATATTCTAAGTTAAGAGCTCTTTGTTGGATATATGTCATATTACAAATGTCTTTTCCCAATCCACACCTTGGCATTTCACTTTTCACTCTCTTGTTTTTTTAAAGAATTTTATTTATTTATTTATTCATTCATTCATTCATTCATTCATTCATGAAAGACACACAGAGAGAGAAGCAGAGACCTAGGCAGAGAGAGAAGCAGGCTCCATGCAGGAAGCCTGATGTGGGACTCGATCCCGGGACTCCAGGATCACACCCTGGGCCAAAGGCAGGCGCACAACCACTAAGCCACCCAGGTGCCCCCCTTTTCACTCTCTTAATAGTATCTTTTGATGAACTGAAATTCTTCATTTCAATGTAGTCCATTTATTCACTGTTTAAGATTAATGGCTTTAGTGTCCTGATTATCCCATGGTCATAAAAATATTCCTTTGTTTACTTCTAGAAGCTTCCATGAATTATCTCTCATACATAGCCCACTAATCATATGCTCTGATGTGCCCAGTTTGGTGTTAAATCCAATCAGTAAGTTCTTAATTTCGGATACTGTCTTTTGTATTTCTAAATGTAATCTGTTTTTTTTAAATAGATTCCAATTCTCTGTTGAAATTCTCTCTTAATTTTTCCTCTTTTCCCTTAAAAATCTTAATCCAAGTTACTTTGACTTCCATACTTGCTAACTCTGGATTATCTCTTCTTCTCCTTCTGCTTCTGCTGGTTGTTTTCCTTTTTCTTGATAGCCAATTAGTTTTTCTTGCTTCTTCACATTTTTTTGGTTAATTTTTTATTGTACACTGGATTTTAAGGATAATACATGGTAGAGGTTCTGAAATACATTATCTTCCTCTAAAGATTGCTTTCATTCTACCAGCCAATTACATTGCTCACAGATTACCAAAATCCAGCGTTTCCCAATCTCAGAGCTATGAACATTTTGGGTCAGATTATTCTTTGTTGGGAGGATGAAGGTGAGGCTGTCCTGTGCATTGTAAGATGGTTAGCGGCATCCTTGGGCCCCACCCACTAAACACCAGTAGCATCACAACCTCCAATTGTGACAATTCAAAATGTCTCCGGCTGTTGCAAATCATCTCGTATGGAGCAAAATTGCCCCCCCCCCCCCCGCCCCAGTTGAGAACCACTGCCTTAATCCTGTTGAGGCTTGGTATTAGACTTTGTTCATGTAGATCTTCAGTGCTGCTCTTACTCCTGGGACATGGTCCTTGCTGGTAGGACATGATCCTTACTACTGGAGTGTGGACTTTCTGAGGTCCCATTCAAAGCCCAGCGTGCTAAGATGTCTGGCTCAGGCTCCGGCCTCCATCTTGCCAGCAGTATGCAGCCTCTGAAATCTCTTTTCAGGAATACAGCCTTCTACTGTGGGTCTCTGCTACGCCTGGAGTCCCACTTGCTTCCATGCAGCTTAGGAGTTGGCAAAAGACTTGACAGGCACTTTTACATGTATTTGAGGGGCTCCTTCTCTGTAGCTCTCTCCTTGATAGGACCCTGCCTCCAAATACCAGCTACTCTGGAAGCCCCATAGTGTTTCCTTTACCCAGCAAGACTTTGCGCTGCAGCTTGGAAAATGCCCTTGAGGGATAAATAGTATGAATATGGGGCTTGGCTCATGTGCATTCTTTTTCTCAACAACCATTGCCCTGTGCTGGTCGTGGTCCAATGCCCACAAACCGTAATTCTATGTATTTCATCCAGGTTTTAGAGCTATTTTATGACAGAGAGATAAATCTGATAGCAATTGCTCTGCCATGGCCAGAACTAGGAATCTCAGAATAATCTACTTTCCAGGAGACAAAAAAAAACTGGTCCCGTTGCACTCATATTATCCAAATACTAAATACAGCTATTAAAGCCATCTTTCCGGCTTTTGAGAATCTCACCTTACTCTTAAAGGATTCGGCATTTTGGATACTATTTCAAGGCTGAAGGAAGTGCAGGGAATTCCTGTGGCTCACAGCCTGGCAAAAATGCGAGGAACCAAGCCTGGTGTGAGAGACAGAGAAGAACGCGACTTAATAACACACTTACAGCAGAGCAGAAAGACACTTTCTCCAGAGTACATGGCCTTGGTTTCTGTTCTTCTGGTCTTTGCTTCTCCGATCAGCAAGGTGCTGCTTGAGGGCAGGGACTGCTTCTTATTCATCAGTGTCTTCCCTCACAGGTGTCTGACATGGAGTAAACACCTCACAAATATTTGGGAAATGAAGAAGTGATAGAATGAGTGCAAGGATGGGACATCATTCATCACTCACTGTTCATGGCTTCTGGGTGACTCTCAATCCCTACCAGTGCTAACTACCTGGGCAGCTCTGGAGGCCATTGGATTTCAGAGTCTCTGAAAGTCCTGACTTTCCCCAAAAGAACATTGTTACTGGCTTGACCCAGGTGTTAACAAGTCTGAAAGCATCATGGTTCCCGCTCCTTGGAATATGACTCTTTTCTTTAAAAAAAAAAAAAATTTATTTACTCATGAGAGACACAGAGAGACAGAGACATAGGCAGAGGGAGAAGCAGGCTCCCCAAGGGGAGCCTAATGCAGGACTCGATCCCAGGACCCTGGGATCACGACCTGATCTGAAAGCAAATGCTCAACCATGAGCTACTCAGGTGCCCCCGAATATGACTCTTGATACAAAAGATATCTAACGGATTCGAGTGAGGAGGGATGGTGACGCAGTCATCCATTAACATTCTCTAGAGCTTTATCTCGCCACTGTTACCTTGGAAAAGAGACAACTAAAGCATTTTGATCCAGGGCAGGGGAGGAAGAAGTAGATGGAGAGCCTCTTGCTCAGAAGAAGAAGGGGTGACTCCTCCAAGGGGGTTGCCTGATAAACTGGGCCAAGCACTTCTGAGGACCGTACTTCAAAGGGAAAGTGAGGCACCAAAAGACCAATTGCCCTCCCATCACTATTTCTCCTGGGGTCAGCAGTGCCTCTCTATCGAGAGGTTCTGGGAAGGTCAGTGGTCCAGGGTGACCTTGCATCTAGGGGCCCCCAAAATGGCACTGGATGTGGTAGAGACCTTTTGCCCACCATCATTCAGATTCAGCAGGTGCTCATTTACATGTGGTACTTTCCAATTCTGGTGACGAGACAGCAGAAGCACATATGCTTTTGGTAGGGAGTGGAGTTTCTAAAACATAAATGACTTTTTTGTATTAACCAACAAATACAACTACCTTCTAGTATTTTGAAATTGGTGTCTTCTTTTCATCCTAAAACGACAGTCCTTTGCGAGGGCTCTGGGTCTAGGGAACTCTATATATGAAGCCACCTGATTTTTATATGGCCACATGGCTGCAGTGATATGGGAAAAGTCACAGGGCTCACCCCATTCTTAACATTCATTGTTTTGGGGTCCATCTGATCTCTCTGTCCTCCCTGAAGTCCCTGTAGTGAACAATCTGTGGCCTCCCCTTTTAGTTACATGTTTAAACTTAATACCTCAAGCCCTCGAGGCTCTGGAGGCCATCTTGCCTGAGCACATTTTCCCACAGGAAGTCCCCGTGACAGATCTTCCCTCTGCGTAGACCTCCCAGCTGTGCACAGAGAAGTCTTCCAACCAAGTCCTTCTACACAGAACCCTCGGCACTTCCCCGTCCACTGATGTGGCAGGGCACCACTTCTGGCCTGCTTCAGAGAGCCCTGTGACCTGCCTCCTCTTCCCCACCTGTGCTTTCCGAGACACATCCTCACCCCGGCCACCTGCCACCACCAATCCACTCCTCCCCCGCCCCCTCCAAAAAAAACCCAGGTCCCCTTCCTGTTCCATTTTTAAATTTTATTTTTAACCATCAAAGTAACATATATTCATTATAAAAAAAATGTCTAAAGTCTCTATATTTGAAAACCCATAAGCCCCTCCCCGCCTCTGGTTATCTCTCAAATAAAAATGTCTTTAAAAAATAATAAAAGAATTAAACCCATAAGGAGATAAAGGGGGAAAAAAATCACTTACGACCTACTGCCCTCCCGGAGGCAACCACGGCAAACACATTAGAGCTCTTCCTTCTAGTCTCTTTTCTAGCCGTATTAACTTAATTAAAAATAAGTTGGGGTGACAAAACATGAGAGACACTTAACTCTGGGAAATGAACAAGGGGTAGTGGAAGGGGAGGTGGGCAGGGGGTTGGGGTGACTGGGTGATAGGCACTGAGGGGGACATTTGGCGGGATGAACACTGGGTGTTATGCTATATGTTGGCAAATTGAACTCTAATAAAAAAATAAGTTGGAAGAATTATAAGGTGAATAAGTCGAATTTAACCATATGAAAAATTCAATATATGTAATGTTGCTCGTTCCTCTGTCACTTAGTATAGCATCACGTATTCTCCCCTATGTCATTAGCGAAGAGAAAAGTTGCCATGAGAGACACAAAGAAAGGCCAAGGTGACAAGGCAGCTTTGTCAGGTGTCACTTTGGCTGGGCTGAGCTACATTTCCCAGAATTCCCTTTCCTGTTAGCTTCCATTTCCAGGAGGCTACAGAAAGATTTCACTGGGAGTTACGGAGGGCAGAAGGGAAGCAGCGACCACGTTGTAGCTCCCACACAGCGTGCCCTCTGCTGGCTCCCCTTGCCCAGGTGAGGCTGCAGCTGGGCCTGTGGCTGTTCTCTCTTCCTCCCTGGAGCCTCGTTCAGCTTCTCTGACTCCTGGGCTACCTTTCACTCCACACCAAAGGACCCGGGCTTCTGCAGGTCACCATAACATCAAGCTCAAGGGCAATAAGATCTGACAAGGGTTGCAGTCCATCCTCGTGGGCTCCAGTCTGTGCCTGTGGGTACAGCCTTGTCCTTGGTCTTCCCTCGCCTTGCCTTCCCTGTTCTTGTCTGCCCTCCCAACAGCCTGCCTGTGGACTTCATCACAGAGGGGCTGGTGAGAAGAAGCCTGGCAGCCCCTCCCCCCAGGCAAGCACAAGGCTACTTTGAAGGTTTTCCTGACAACCTGGACTCTGTCTGACCTTCCCTGGACCACAGGACCTTTGCACAGCAGCTCCTACGGAAGGTTCTGCAAGCTTACGTGCACAACTGAGTTGTCAGAAGCACTGGCGTCCTTCTTCTGATTAAACAAGAAAGGTGGGGGTTGGGGAGCCCAGCAGCCCATAACATGAAATGGCCCAGTGGAGAATTATGACCGGCCTTGGCATACCTGATTCAAAATGACAGACCTTGAAATCACGTGTCCCGTCCCTCCCAACTATCGGCTCAATTGCCTGCCACAAAGATTATTCCATCTGCCACAGTGAAAATCTTGGAGTAGCTCACAAATTCCGCAATGGCAAGGCTGGGCGCCCCAGAATGGCAGAAGATGGAGGAGAAGGTGGGAAGAGAGAAAGAAAGAGACTCCAGCAGGAGGACGAAACGAGCCACCCCTCCCATAGGCACGGTCATCCAAGACGTTGGCTACCCCCATGGGAGAGAGGCCGTGACTGCTACCCAGTGAGCTCTGGCTGCCGGAGTTTTGACAGCAAGGAGCACAGGGCGGCAAGGAAAGGAGTGGCCCTGACCACAGCTTCTGCTCACACAGCTCCCATAAGTGACACTGTGGGGGATTCAGCGAAGGTGGTCACCTGCGCAACCACAGCAGATGCACGTCTTCTGAAAGCAAACAGCCACTTGGAACTTATTCAGGGATCAGAAGTTTCAGGGATCAGAAACCACGTGGCAACAATGAAAGTTAAAGGGGGGATGGTGTGGTGCTGGAAGTCCATCCATCTGGACCTTATGGAAACCAGGAGGTCCTAAGGCACCTACTCAGCCCATCTCCGCCTGCGGGGCGGCATTGTTGCTCAGCCTTGTTTTTTTCTGGATGTCTGCCCCATCACCGTCTCGGCGGGCCGGATCTCCCTGTGCGGTCATGCTCCCGGCTCCTCCCCAATGCGACAGGACATTACCCTTCCTGGACGGGCCACCAGCTGCCCGGCTCAGCCTCCTGGGAGTGGGGGTCGGAGCAGACACCCCGAGTGAGTGCGCTGAGCAAGGACTTGCTTGTTAAGGACCTCCTGGACGCCCACACCGGACTGGGAGCTGAGGAGGTTACAGAAGTGTTGTTATTCAACGTCCCTGTCCACAAGGTACCAGAGAGCTGAGGAGGGATCCAGCACACACAGCGCGAGGACCAGACTCCAGGAGAGGGAAGGAAACGAGGGCATGGAGAGGCCAGGAGAGCTGCTTAGAGGACGCGTGAGCTGAGCGGGACACGAAGGATGGGCTGGGGGAAATGTCCCTGGCAGATCCTCCGAAGAATAAAAGAAAAGCATGCCGGGCAAGGATGGAGAAGTGAGAATAAGGTGTAAGTGTAGAAAGTAGTAAGTGTCAAGTCCCACGACCACGGTCTGTGTCCACAGCAGTGGGTGGCACTGCAATGGCAGGCCCAGGAGGCAGGAGTTCTCAAACCTGAGCCCGCATAGGAATCTTCTGGAGGGCTCGTTAACACAGGCATGGCTGGGCCCCAGGTTCCAGGGGTTCTGATTCAGCAGGTCTGGCGCAGGGACTAAGAATTTGCGTTTCTTTTTTTTTTAAGATATTATTTATTCATGAGAGACACACAGAGAGGCAGAGACACAGGCAGAGGGAGAAGCAGGCTCCCTGCGAGGAGCCCAATGTGGGACTCGATCCCAGGACCCCAGGACCATCACCCAAGCCGAAGGCAGACGCTCAACCACTGAGCCACCCAGGCCTCCCAAAATTTGCATTTCTAAAAGAAAAGTGACTTGAGAATGGGGGATCTATCCACAAATGGGCTTAAAAGTAGCAGGCAGGGGAGATGGACAGGGATACACAGTGGGGCCCTGGGGGGGCTGTATAGCAAAAGTGAGGCAGGGCTGTACACACACCACACCTGCTGGTGAAGAGAGGGGGGACAGGACACAACCAAAAGGCTCTGCACCTGCTACAGGGGGGAAGGCAGTTCTTGGGGAAGCGAGGACGCCTGGGATCCAGGCCCTGTACTTGAGGCCCAGGACGACCAAGGAGCGAAAGCAAACAGAAGCCCTGCCCAAGGAAAGGACGTCACCCAGAGTTTGAGGCCCTGCTTTACATGGAAGCCAGAGCTCTGCCAGAACCGGGCCTTCCTGTGCCGGGGAAACATCTGATAGCCGTCACCCTGCTCCGTGCCACCAAACCTGTTTCTTTCCTTTTCTTTCTTTTTTTTTTTTTTCAATTGAATGTTGTGTTCCTGTCTACACAACCTTCCCGGGTATGTTACCCACTCAGAGGTGATCCAAAGCAAACCAAATTCTGGACCTGCTCCTGGCTCATTTCCTGTCCCTGCTTCTCCCCTTCAAGCAAACGGTAGCAGAGACAAACCTCCTACTGGGGGGATGGGGTGTACAATAAATCCACCACCTCATGGATTTCAAAGCCAAAATGAAATGATGAGAGGGCCAACTATACTGTGCGAAGTTCCCTCCATTCTCTGTGCCAATTACAGTGAGTGGCTGAGGATGAGCTGTGCCTGTAAAGGAACATAACTGAGAATTATGAGGACATTTTTAAATGTCTAAAATTTGGAGCCCAACATAGGGCTTGAACTCATGACCCTGAGATCAAGACCGAAGCTGAGGATCATGAGTCGGACACTTAACTGACTGAGCCTCCCAGGCACCCCTAGATGCCTAAACTTTTTGAGTCATCCAAATGGTTTCTCCCAAATAATCACTGCGGCAACCAGCACTTGCAGAATGAAAAGTTAACAAACCAAGAAGCCTCTAGTTGGGTCCGGCTTCCAGGTGAAAAAACAATCAGAAAGCATTTCAGTAAAAGGGGGTGGTGGTGGAAATCCGTGTACTGGAGGAGGAAAGAACTGCGAGCTATGTCTCATCATAACAAAAACCAAATGGATTTTCCTGGTTTTGAATACAATGCAGCTTGAAGAAACATTCTGTAACTTTGGACTTAATTATCCAGAACAACCAGCACAGTCAGTGAGTCATCATTGTTTTAATTACGACACACTGATTAACTCTGATACATAATTAACCTAAACCCTGCTTCGTAAGCATATTTAACAACTGAATCATGTAACAGGTGTTGGGATGTGTAACCAGAAAGTCAACTCGGAGGTTTATTAGCACTCAAACTTTCTCTTTCTCCCTGGGTGCCAGGAGGGCTTGATGACAGTAAATTCACTAAGAGTGACACTCATTTGTTCAAGATTTCCCTCAGCCCTCCAAATCCAGCCGGTCAGGGCAACTTTCTCACTGGAAAAGCTGACTTCCATCCATCCTTCCCCCTAGTACATACGCCTATTCATGCATCCCCACACAGAACCCTGGCAGTAGCCTCTGTGGGCAGTAACAGGAGCTTGTATTCACTTTCACACTGTACGACTCTATATTGTTTGAATGTCTGACAGTGAACATGCACAGAGTGCACAGGATGGCCCACTTTGGAAGCCTCTTCCTCCAAGTGCATGGAAAAAAGTGCACCGGTTAACCCTTCTGTATGAACAGTGCGGGCCCGATCCGTTGATGGGAAAGATAGTGGTGATCCTTGAAAAGGTTAAAAGGGGAAATAAATGGGGACCCCTGAGTGGTTCAGCAGTGGAGCATCTGCCTTCCGCTCAGGTCATGATCCCAGGGTCCTGGGACTGAGCCCAGCATCAGGCTCTCTGCTCAGAGGGGACTCTGCTTTTCCCTCTCCCTCTGCCCCTCCTCTCTCTCTCTCTCTCTCTCTCGAACAAATAAAATCTTTAAAAAGGGGGAGAATAAATAAAAAGGGGGGGATAAAGTGACTTGAGTTAGCACGTCTGCTGTATTTAGCACGTGTGTCATAATTTGTGAACATAAAATATTTGTTTGCCTTATTTTAATATCTGTAAAGCCTTCGAAGAACAGATTCTGAGAAGTGAAAACTAATTCTCATTTCAGTGTGAAGCTCTCCATTGGCCAGTTGACTATGCCCTTGGCAAGAGAGGTGAGCCCTGAATCCAACTGTGCCTTCAGCGATCTTCACAACCTCAGATTGCTGACTTCTAATCTTTAAGAGAAGAGCCACCCTTCTTGCCCTTAGATTGTCTTTCTGAGAGAAGTTAGGGTTCTTTCTTCTCCACATTTATTTCCATTGGAGCAAGTGCTCAGATATGTTCAGTCATGGTAAATCTTTGTCTTCTGAGCAATATTTGCTCTTGGGCAACAGCCCAAGTCATCCAGAAACAAGTGGGACGATTAATATGGGAAATGAGCTCGGGGCTAGGATGGCTCTAAGGGGCCCCGGCATTGAGGACTTAAAAGAGATCCACGTGCACACACACATTGTCTTCCTGAATCCTCCTGCCATTCCTGTGAGGTAGAAGAGGCACCATCACCTCCTTTTACAAGAGGAAGAAACTAAGTCTCAGTGGGGCCCAGATTCCAATCCAAACTCTTTGCCCTTCCCTGGTGCCTCAAGGAGGTCACCTTTCTGTGGGTTGCTGGGCTGCTTGGCTTCCCTGGGGTTCAGGAGCAAAGACTCAGCAAACCCACTCTCTCTGGCCTACAGCTGGGCCTGGAAGCTCCTGGAACCTGAGGCAACTCTGCCATCCAGCAACCATGCATTTAGCACTTCAGTCTCTCCTGGCCCCCATTCACCCTGGCTCGTGGCATCTCTGCTTCTTTCCACAGCTCTGCCCCATCTCCTCTTTCTCAGATGGATCCCACATCTAAACTCCAAAAGAAAGAAAAATCGGCTTAATTCTTCACTGATACCCCATTTGCACCAGGCCCCCTATCCCATTAAAGATGGCCTCGCCCTGTTTGGCTAAGCCATGGAAGGGGAGGCCTCAGCTACACAGGGATATAGGGCATGGAGAGTACCATGTTGCTTAGAAGACAAATCTATAGCATGGCAGTGATGACGCTAATACTGATGACAATGATTTGTGCCATTTACTGAATGCAAAACACACGCCTCTCACCATGCCAAGCCTTTTGCACGCACATTCTGCAAGGCTTGTAAACTGGCTCTGTGCTCCATTCTCACAGAGATGGCGGAACAGGCAGTAGTGCGGAATCTAAACAATTTCTTCAGTCTTTCTACCATGTGAAGAAGGACAACATAGCAGCGTGACTTCTGGCACTATTTCCCGGCCAAAATAAACAAAGGGTCAATCCTAGTATCTTCACCCAACTCTGACCCAACACAAGAAGCATAAAAGTGGAGGCATCTAGAAGTCCAGTTCTCCTTCTGGTCCTGTTCCCCTGGGTTACAGCTTGAAGCCTCTTCTTGCTCCACCTAGGCATGAACACTCTTATCTCTAGCTTCTAGAAAAGAACAAGCATCTAACTCTTTTACATTGTAAGTCCCTGCAACGGAGTCACAAAATCGTTTGTCTAGACAATTTACCATCGATGCTTCTGTTCTGGTAAGAACCCTTTGTGTGAGGACACTGTTGGTGGCTGGTGATGTTTTTTGAGCCAACACACTCGAGAATGTGGGTAAAAAGCCAACCGAAGGTCAAACAGCACATTGGGGAAGTTACGGTCTTGTGTATTCCGCTTTCACTAGAAGCTTCAAAAGTAAAAGCAGGGATCCCTGGGTGGCGCAGCGGTTTATCGCCTGCCTTTGGCCCAGGGCGTGATCCTGGAGACCCAGGATCGAATCCCACATCGGGCTCCCGGTGCATGGAGCCTGCTCCTCCCTCTGCCTGTGTCTCTGCCTCTCTCTCTCTCTGTGTGTGACTATCATAAATAAATAAAAATTTAAAAAAATTAGAAAAAAAAGTGAAAGCAAATCTAGATTTTGATCTCGATTGCTGTCATTTCCGCAATGAACGAGTGCTTGTCCTTTAGCGCCAGTTTACAATCTGTGTGTAACGTATCTTATGTGTTATATTAATATATTAAATACAATGTTAATAATTTATCAGTTAATATTAGTTAATGGGATGTAAACATTAATATGTAAATATTTTGCATAATGTATAATTATATATAACATAATATTTTATATGTGTATATATATACATATATAGGTGTATGCGTATATATACATACATATAAGCAGCTTTATTTCAAGGAATTGGCTTATGCGATCATGGAGGCTGCCAAGACCCAGATCCAGGGACTTCCAGGCAGGCCGGGAAGTGGAGTCCCCTGGGAGGGAACTGACGGTACAATCCACAGGCAGAATTTCTTCCTCCTCAGGGAAACCTTAGCTTTGCTCTTAAGGCCCTTCAACTGGTTGGATGAGGCCCACCCACTTTATCAAGGATCATCTCCTTTCCCTTATGTCACCTGACTGTAGTTGTTAACCACATCTACAAAATATCTTCACAGCAACACCTGGATTTTTTTTTTAAGATTTTATTTATTTATTCATGAGAGACACACAGAGAGAGGCAGAGACACAGGCAGAGGGAGAAGCAGGCTCCCTGCAGGGAGGCTGATGTGGGACTTGATCCCAGGAGCCCAGGATCACGCCCTGAGCCAAAGGCAGATGCTTAACCACTGAGCCAGCCAGGTGCCCCAACACCTGGACTCATGTTTGACTGAATAACTGGGCGCTATAGCCTGGCCAAATTGACACACAAAACATCATCCTACCCATTAAATTTTGTTGACTGATGTACAAATTGTTAGGGATCGTGGAGGAGGAGTGTGACCATCGCTCTCTGTACCCGCCTGCCACAGAAAGGCCCCTGTCGGGTGGCAGTAGAGCAGAGCAAAAGCCCAGTCGCTAGCACCATACTGTGAAGACTCTGATCTGCTGGCTGGTTCCCCAAGAGATTGGGAAATTAGAAGGATGAGGAATCCCGGCCGGCGTGGGAGGGGAGGGGAAACAGGGGACCAGGATTTGGTTTTCCTTCTGCCTCTTGTTGGAAGGTGCTGATTTAAGCTTGCTGCCCATGTTTGCAGAAGGGAGTAGTGACTTAGAAGCTCCAGAGCAGTGGGCCATTCCCAAAAAGGGTGTTATTTGGCTTCGGAATGAATCATGATTTTATTGAACAAATGTTTACTGTCCCAGTTCTGTTTGCCATTGGCCAATATAACTGTGGGCTTGCCCTTGGCCAGCACACACCAAACAGAACGAGATGGAGTCCCACTGTGTGAGCGGGACCTTGAGCAGCAGCTGCCTCCAGCATAAAGGGGGTGGGGGTACAAGGCAGTTTTAAAGCCTTTTCTGACTATAGTTCAAGAGGTGGCCCAGAACCCTCTCTGCAAGTATATCAGTTACCGATTGCTGTGTAACAAACAGCTTCAAAACTCAGCGGCTTAAAACAACAACAATCATTGGCTTTGCTCATAAATATGCAATTTGGGCAGGGCTCAGAGGGGAAGGCTCACCAAGTTCCACGAGGCATCAGCTGGGGTGGCTCACTGCAGCACCAGAGGAGCCATATTTCCAAGATGGCTCTGTCACGTGGCTGGCAAGTTGGGGCTGGCTGTCAGCCAGGCTCTCCACTGGGGTGAGGATTGGGGATCTTGCTATCTCTCCATGTGGCTTCCTTATGGCATGGTGGCTGGATACAAGAGAGAGCCAAGGAGAAACTGAATCATCTTTCATGGCCAAGACTCACGGGTCATGTAGCACCACTCCTAGAAACGTGCCAGTCCCTAGACTCAAGTCACCAAGGCCAGTCCGTATTCCAGGGGAGGGGAATTAGACTTCACTCCTTGATGGGAGGAGTGTCAAAGAGTTGTAAACACATTTTAAAACCACCTCATGAAAATAAATAAATAAATAAATAAATAAATAAATAAATAAATAAAATAAATAAAATAAATAAATAAATAAATAAAACCACCTCATGGGGTGCCTGGGTAGCTTAGTCAGTTAAGCATCTGCCTTTGGCTCAAGTCATGATCTCAGGGTCCTGGGATTGAACCTCACATCAGGCTCCCTCTGCACCCCTCTCCCGCTAGTGCTCACTCTCAAATAAATGAATAAATAAATGTTTAAAAAATAAAATAAAGCCACTTCAGCAAATGATACCTCTGGTGTCCACCTTCATATGGGGTACTACATCTGACACCTCCGTTTTCCTTGCCCCCATCCCTCATCCAGCCAATCACCAAGGCTTACAAATTCTACCACCAACAAATATATTTTTTTTAATTGTTATTTATTTATGATAGTCACACAGAGAGTGAGAGAGAGAGGCAGAGATACAGGCAGAGGGAGAAGCAGGCTCCATGCACCGGGACCCCGACGTGGGACTCGATCCCGGGTCTCCAGGATCGCGCCCTGGGCCAAAGGCAGGCGCCAAACTGCTGCGCCACCCAGGGATCCCATACCACCAACAAATATCTTTAAATCTTTTCACTCTCTCATCTCACACCAGGATCACTGCATCTTCCCAACTTTCCTGCCTCCATTCTTTTCTTCCTGTGACATGTAGGATTAGGTTCAGTTGCATATGACAAAAAAAATCCAAATAACAGTAGCTTAAACAAGATCAAAATATATGTCTCTTTTACATAAAAGAACTGATACATAGCTGTCCAGGGCTGATGTAGTGGCTCTGTGATTCCCGGGAATCCAGGCTACTTTCATTTTGCTGCTCTACAACACTTAGTGTGCCCTGGTCCAAAATAGCTGCCTAAGCACCAGCCATTGTTTCCACATTCCAGCCAGGGGAGGGGGGAAAAAGAATGAAGATAGATACATCCTCTCCCTTTTAAGGATCCTTCTAAAAAATTTCTACTTATATTTCATTGATCATACCTAGTCACATTATGACACCTAGCTGCAAAAGAAGCTGAGAATGTCATCTTTATTCTGGGCAGCCATATGCCTCACTAACATCCAGGAGTCTGGAACTAGCAGTCTTGGACACATTCCCCTGAATCCATACACTGTGCTGCACCCAGAATCATTTTCCTAAAATGCGTATGAATATAGCACTCTCCTGTTCAAGGCCTTCAGTGGCTCCCCATCCCTTCTGGATAAAATTAAAATTCCTTAAAATGACTCCACTGTTCCGGCTATCTGGGCTTCTTCTCTGTCAGCTATTATAAGCGATATTTCACCTTTAAGCAGTACTAAGCTATTTGCAGTCTAGCATAGTCTCTCTCATCTCAAGGTTTACACAAGGTGTCCCTTCTGTATAGCATCCTCTCCCACCCTCTTTACGGGCTCACTCTGCCCACGCTTCAGACCTCAGCCTGGACATCACTCTCCTCCAAGAAGATTCGGAGGGGCCCGTGGACACGTTGTCATTTCATTTAGAATCAGAAGGATAAAGTGAACTCCTAGGTCCAAGAAAATGTTGGGATTTATCAATATCAATAGTACCTACCTCACTAGGTTCTTGTAAGAGGTGAACAAAAGAAGACGCTACATTTGAGGGGGCTTAGAAGAGTTCCTGTCGAATAATAAGTGCTCAGTAATTATCACCTATTATTGTTGTTGTCGTTATGGCCAGTTGGAATCCTGCCTCTTCCAGAGGTATTGTCACTTGAGAGTTGGTTCTCACAGAAGAGAAAAGATTACTTACCTCCCTCGGTCCCCAATGATTATCTGTAATGGTGGCATTTCAACCTGCCTGGGAAAGACTATCAGAAGCAAAGAGCTGTTCTTGAAGCTTCAAATCACCTTCTATGGTCTCCACCTGGGTAGTCTATGCGGCCAGAGGTATAAAGGGGCAGGACTTATTACAGGGGAAACTGCGTGGACATTCACATCTAATGGATCAACATCCAAGTCTAACTGTCCTAGCTCGGGCTCCTATAACAGAGAACCACAGACTAAGCGGGTTAAAGAAGAGAAGACTATTTCTCACTCTCCTGGAGGCTGGGAAGTTCAAGATCAAGGTGCCAGCCAGTTGGTTCCTAGGGAAGCTCTCTTCCTGGTTTGCAGACAGCTGCCTTCTCATTGTATCCTCACGTGGTGCTCTCATGTTTCTTCCCATAAAGGCACTCATCCCATCGTGAGGGCTCCACCCTCCTGGTCCAGCTACTTCCCCAAGGCCCCACCTCCTGAAACCATCGCCCTGGGGATTGCGGTTTTCAACATACGAATGGAGGGGGGCAGGGGAACAAACACGCAGTCCATACCAGGTTCAAATCCCGAATCCAACCCTTACCTACACTCCGCAGACTTCCAATTCCTCGGTTGCAAAAGGAGGCTCATAATGGCACCTACATCGTGGGTGCCCAGGAGGATTAAATGAGCTACTGCATGGGAAATCCACAGCCCAGTGCCTGGCACATGGTGGGTTCGTGCCCTCTCCTCCCATCTATATGCACTCCCAAAGGATGGAGCACACATGAATTGGACACTCACAGACTCAGAGGTGCAAGCATGGAATGTTCTTTAATTTTCTCTCCCTGAGCTCAGCTCCTATGCCCTCACCCCTCTGGGGAGTACGAAGTGCCATCCAAACACTTCCAGGCCACCTTGGCCACATTTCATCACTTCAGAATTTGGACCAGCCCCCTCCCTACCTGGGGCTCCCTGGGTACCCCGGCCATGGTGGTTCAACAAGCATCCACACTGGCTTCTGCCAGTTGGTTCCGATCCTTGTCTGGGAGCGTATGTGGCCATGGTCTAGCTGTGACCCTGTGGTAGAGTGGCCAGCTCTCTCGGGTTCCCGATTGTAGCTCCAAAAACTCCATGTCCCAGGAAACCCTCAGTCCCGGGCAAAGCGGGATGGTTGAGCATCCTACCCCGAGAGCCTATGCATGCCCTCGGCGACCTCCACGACGCTCAAGACTTCTCAAGGCGCCCAGTGGCCCTTCCACACTCTGGGGTTCTGGCTGGGGAGATGGACGGCGCCAGGCTCGGGGGTCCAGGGCTCTGGAGACTAGCCCTCGCCACCTACCCCAGGCTCGCAAACACCATCTCCAGATACCTTCGGGCACACTTTCTGCCCTGGGTCTTGTGTTCTTGGAAGCCAGGCTCTAGAACTGCGAAACCCTCTTCTCATCCACAAAGCCTGACTCCTGCTGTCAGGGCGATTACTGGCTGTCACCACCATTCTCTGAGCTGGGACTTGAAACTTTGTCAATTTAATAAGAGTGGGTAGCATTGCTTACGCCTTGCCAGACACCCTTCTAGTATTTTACATCTAGTAGCTTTTGAGATCCCTGTGATCTTTTAGTGTGCTGTTACTGGCACCCTCGCTTTAAACTGTAACCCTCAAGGGATCCCTGGGTGGCTCAGCAGTTGAGGGTCTGCCTTTGGCCCAGTGCGTGATCCCAGGGTCCTGGAATCAAGTCCTGCATCGGGCTCCCCGCGGGAGCCTGCTTCTCCCTCTGCCTGTGTCTCTGCCAATATCTCTGTCTCTCTCATGAATAAATAAATAAAACATTTAAAAATAAGTAAATAAACTGTAACCCCAAGTTCAGAAAGACTCGTAAGAAACTTTTCCAAGTTCACACGGCTAGCTGGTAGGGATGGAGCTGGGGCTGAATTCTGGCTCACTGGGGCCCAGGGCCCTATGTTTAATCATGTTTCTTTTATTCTATTAGTAAGTTGGGTTCATTGTCTTCATTCAGTGTGCAGAGAAAGGTACAGGGGCGGGATGGAAGGTCGTGGAAAATAAACATAGGTTCATACCTCCCGATTTTATCCCGAGAAGAACAAAGCGGCACACATGAAGATGCTCAGGTGTAGCATCCCAACTGCGATGACGGTGTCGTGATGTGGTGGGAGGTGCCGAAAAGGTCAGTGGCAGAGGGCTGATCTGATTGATTCGGCCCGAGCCTGGCTCTCGGTGGAGAGGCAGAGTGGGGGTGCGAGGGTGGTGGAGACGCAGGTGCTCCAATGCTTTGAGTGCTTGCTGGGCTGCACCACCTGCCCAGTGCCCGCTTATCCTGCCCCTAGGATGGCTCAGTCCATTCCCCTTGGCCCTTGGGATCTCGTCCCGAGCCCCCAGCTCGTGCCTGCACAGCCTTACACTCCACCCTCGGATTGTGCTCAGAATCCCCCTTCCTGGCCTGAGGTCTCTTCCCAACAAGGTCCATCTTGTTCGCCAACCCTGGTGTCCCCCCCGCCAGCAGGGGCTGCTTGTGTCCCGTCCTGACACCCCCCGCAAGAGCTCAGCCTCCTCTCCCGCTCCGGGGTCTCTCCCCGCCCCCCTGCAGGGCCTGCCCAGCCCCTTCCTGCGCTGCCCGTCGCAGCGACTCCTGGACCGCGTGGTCCGGCGCTACGCCGAGGTGGCCGACGCTGGCAGCATCTTCATGGACCACTTCACTGACCGCGACAAGCTCCGTCTGCTCTACACGCTGGCTGTCAACGCTCATCCCATCCTCCTGCAGGTACGGAGCGACCCTCGCCCAGGGAGGGGGGCTCATGTCGGGCTCCAGGGGCGCCTTCCCCTTTCCACAAGCCTCGGGGCCACCACCTGGAGATGGGCACTGCAGCCATCCCTAGAAAGGAGAAAAAGATGGAAGTAACCTAGATGTCCATCGGGAGGGGAATGGTCAAACAAATGAGGATGCACCAGAACCTGGGGATGCACTGGTCAACGAGGCCATCATGATGGGATTTTTTTCCCCCACATCCTAAGGGTCAGGGAGCTCCCAGTGTGGGCTCAAAGGAAACTAGAAAATGGGAGGAAAGATCGGGTAAAGGAGGAGGGCAAGAGAGGAGAGAGAAAGAGGAGGAGGAGAAGGAGGAATAACGGGAGGGGGAAGAAAAGAGAAGGAAAGGGGAGAGAGAAAGTGCAAGTAGAGGAGGAAGATGCCACAAGGAAGACACTTAGTATTTACTATCACAAGTCATCATGTGATTATTAATTTCATCATTTCAATTTAATTTTAAATATCATTATATATGTAATATACATAATCACTAATCTTTGATATACGGGATGTCTGGGTGGCTCAGCGATTGAGCATCTGCCTTTAGCTCAAGGAGTCATCCTAGAGTCCTGAGATCGAGTCCCACATTGGACTTTCTGCATGGAGCCTGCTTCTCCCTCTCCTCTGCCTGTGTCTCTGCCTCTCCCTCTCTCTCTCATGAATAAATAAATAAAATCCTTAAAAATAATAATAATCATCGATATACTAATTGTTATGTTACATATTTTATTCTATATTATTAATTAACTGATATAACTATCTTATATATAATTTCATTATTCACTAGATATAATTATATGATGTTTAATTATATAATTATATATAATTAATTATATATTATCAGTTGTTATATATAACTATATAATATATAATCAATATATATTAATTATTATATAGAACATATGTAATATATAATATAATATATCAAATGATATATAATAATCAGATTATAATATATTATAGTAATCAGATTATAATATATCATAAATATAGTGTATATACTACATAGCATATATTAAAGATTATAAATAATTAATATCATCAATAATTATATATACTGTCATATATTAATATGTATTATTACATATAATAATATAATGACTATATTATATACTATAATACCATTATATATTTAATAATATATTAATAATATGATGTGATCTATAATTATTGATGCATTAATATATAACTTCTGTGTGATTAATGCATATTTATTAGTATATGAGTAATTAATATATATTGATATATAATCAACGAGGTGCTCTTACTTATTGAGCACCTGCTATGTACTGGGTGTTGTGTTGAATGTTTTACATCTCGACAACCCCACAGAAATATTATTATGTCCCCTTTTCCAGATGAGGTCCGTGGGGCTCAGAGACGTGAGGTGACTTGAGCACAGTCATATAGCTCATGTCAGCAATGGGACCCAAACCCCGAGGTGTCCGAATGCAAGGTCCACACTCCAAAACGTGCCTCGTAACCACGGCATTTTAAACCCTAGAGAAGGAGAAGGAATTGCTGGGGGGGGGGGGGGCGGCGGGGGTTCCCATCTCCGTTTCCCAATCCATTCTCCGTTTCCCATTGTTTCCCATCGCTCTGAGCTCAGTGGTGGCAGCAGAGTCCCCAGAGGCCCGGGCCAGAACCCTCCACCCATCCTGGGCCCCACCCGGGGGGAGCCTGGATCTGCCACCGTCCTGCATCCAGGGCACTTCATGGGAGAGGTCCCCGGTGGGCAGGGGAAGCAAGGGAAGGTTCTTCCCAGCAGGCGGGTGGGTTAAAAAGGGCAGAAGACCAGAGCAAATTGTTAGAGAGGGGGATAACTTCTTTTAAAAAAAAAAAAAAAAATAGAAGGAACGTAAGGAAAAAACAGTGGCATTTCTAGTTTCTGTCGTTTCCCCCGGTCCAAGGACACAGCGTGCTAGATACCGCTGCTTCAAGAAGCCGTCAAGGGAGGAGCAGCCAGGTTCCGACCCTCCTCTCGCGGTCACGAATCCTCGCGCGCCGCGCTCCTAGGAGGGGCCGGAGGGGCCGGAGGGGCCGGAGGGGCGCCGGCAGCGCGGCGGGGCCTCCCTAGATCAGGGCTGGGTAGGCAGCGGCCCATCCCCTGGTCCTACCCTCAGGGCCTCTTCTAGGCGGGGGGGGGGGGGGGGCGCTGTGGAATCCCAAATACCAGTCATATTTGTTGGACTCTTCAACTCTTACGATAAACACATTCCCCCGAATCCTGAATCCCGTGGAAAATCACCCTCGCTCCAGATGCGCTGCATGGAATTGGGAGCTTCCTTTAATGAACCCCTTCATGAACCGTGGCATGAGGGGCGCCCGGGGGGCTCAGCGGCTGAGAGTCTGCCTTCGGCCCAGGGCGTGAGCCCGGAGATCCGGGCGAGTCCCGCATGCGGCTCCCTGCGAGTGCCTCTGCCTCTGCCTCTGCCTCTGCCTCTGCCTCTGCCTCTGTCTCTCTCTCTCATGAATAAATAAATCAGATCTTAAAAAGGTGGACAAACGATGGCATGAAGGGGGCGCGGGGCACCGGCGGAGCCCAAGAGGTCAAGAGAGCCGGAGAGGCCGAGGCTAAGGCAGCGGGGGCAGCAGGGGGCGCCGGCGGGCCTCCCGGCTCACCGTCTGCCACGGCCGTCGCCGCCCCAGGTCTTCCCGGGGGCCGAGGGCTGGCCGCTGCCCAAGTACCTGGGCTCCTGCGGCCGGCTCGTGGTCAGCGCCGGCACCAGCCCGCTGCGCGACTTCTACGCGGCGGCCCCGGACCAGGCGGCCGACCTGGCCTACCAGCTGCTCGGGGTCCTGGAGTCCCTGCGGAGCAACGACCTCAACTACTTCTTCTACTTCACCCACGTCCACGCGGCCACGTTTGGCATCTTTGACAACGGGCATCTGTTCATCCGGGACGCCAGCGCGTTGGGCGTCATCGACAAGCAGGAAGGTACCAGGGGAGGTCAGGGCGACAGGAGCCAGGGAGGGGGTGACCGGGCGGGCGTGGGGGGTGGGCCTTGGCGGTCTGCGCGTGTCACCGTGGGAGCCGCCCAAGTTCCGGCGTCAGCCGTCACGTAAAACGTCCCCCTCGCTCTTTGGAGTCTGTGCTCCGGGGCAGCGTCCGAAGGGGAAGTGGACTCGGCCTTGCCCGGGGGGCCTCAGGGCGCTGCCGTGCTCAGTGCAGTCCGCGGGCCCGGACACCCGCTCCCGGTGCTCCTCCTCCGAGCCTTCCCGACGCTTCTAGCCTTCATCTGAAACTTCCAGAACTGGCTGCCGTCCATTTTGGCACCTTTGCTTTCTCTAGCGTCGTCAAACTAAAAACGGGTGGCATCGAATGTGGTATATGAGGGAAATCAGGGTTGGCGCCGCGCGCACTGGCTCGGCGGGTTCTAGAACCCTTTGAGCATCCCACCGCCTCTAGCGGTGACAAACTTTCTGAGCCCAATCACGGGACACAGGGTTTTCTTCTCTGATCCCCAATTTTGCTGACATGACAAGGCCTCTAGTTAAATCACACTGGCTGGTTTCCAGAGTTGCCTTGATTAAGAAGAATCCAGTCAGAAGGAACGAGGCTGATTCCAGAATATCGGGGCTACGGAGACCACTGCACCTGAGAGCCCCACTGCACCCCGCTGAATGCATATTCTGCAGCGCCTGTTGTTTCTCCCAACTTTGTAGTCCAGGAGGGCAAATGAGACCGGCAATTTCCTGCCCTCACTCACTCCCTAATAATAAATGACAGAGGGCAGCCCGGGTGGCTCAGCGGTTTAGCGCCGCCTTCAGCCCAGGGTGTGATCCTGGAGACCCGGGATCAAGTCCCACGTCGGGCTCCCGGTGCATGGGGCCTGCTTCTCCCTCTGCCTATGGCTCTGCCTGCCTGGTTCTCTCTCTCTCTCTCTTTCTGTCTCTCATGGATAATAACATCTTTTAAAAATATAAAAATAAAAAAATAAATGAGAGAATCACGGTGTGGATGAGAGCCCTACAATTACAAGGCCGACTCCGGCAGTGATCCGTGTATTTTCCATGCCCGAGCTTCTCCTTCCATAGCACAGAGTCCCTCCCATGTTGTTCCCGGCGGGGACTACTGTGTCCCCAAGCTCTGAATCTCCTGATGAGGGCACCCGGGTAGCTCACTCAGTTGGGCCCCTTCTGCCTTTGGCTTAGGTCATGATCTCAGGATCCTGGAATGGAGCCCCAGGTGGGGTTCCCTGCTCAGCGGAGACTCTGCTTCTCCCTCTCCCTCTGCCCCTCCTCCTGTTCATGCTCACTCGCTCTCTCTCACTCTCTCTCTCTCTCTGTCATGTAAATAAAAATCTTTCTTAAAAATCAAAAAAATTATAATAAATCTCTTGGTGATCAGAGATGCTAGGACACCAAACATTCACCCCGCAATTCTAATTAGTGGTCCACCCCCGACCCCCACCCCCGGCAAGAAGCCCAGGTTGTAGGGCACGTAACATTGTCCATCTCTCTCCCAGGTAGCCCAGCGGCCGCCGGGGCAGCAGAGACTGAAGACGTCTTTAGCTGCCTGGTCTCCGGCTGCCAGGCCGAGCTGCCCTCCTGCTACACCGTCCCGGAGAAGCAGAGCCTGGTGCTCGTTTGCCGGCAGCTGCTGCCTCAACTTCTCCAGGGGAAGTTCCCCTCCCCGGTGCAGGACGAGATAGACGCTGCGCTGGCACAGTGTGGGGACGATGCCCGCCCAGACTCCGAAGTCCTGGGGGCCGCCCGCCGGCTGAAGGACCTCTTGAGGCCCCTGAGAACCTGTGACCCCAGATTCGCCTATCGCTACCCAGACTGCAAGTATAATGATAAGTTCTGAGGGGCTGGAGCCTTGCGGGCCTCCGGGGACAGCATCCTTGGCCCTCCCTGGCCGAGGCGGGTCGCTGCAAGGTTGACAGGAGCAGCTCTGTGCTTAGACATTCGGAGAACTGCCCCTTCATCTTCCCCGGGGAACTGAGCGACACCCCGACAAACAGGGGAGCCGTGGCGGCCCCTGCGGCCACAGCGTCACCGAGAAGAGGCTGGACGCTCGATGGGCCTCCCTGAGCCTCGGGGTCCTCTGTCCTCCACCGGACTCTCGAGTTAGTGAAAGAAGACAGGGCTGTGAAGGGCCAGGACGCGTGCAGGTGGTTACGAAGAGTGTTCCAGAAGTCTGCACAGACAGGACTAATGGGACAGAGCCGTGGCGGTGGAGGCTGGCGTGGAGGGAAGGGAGTGGGGAGGTGAGGCCTCTGGCCAGGACGCTGTCACACTCAAACCCAAGGGTCTGCCTTCCGGCCCCCTGCGCCCTAGCACTAGCCCTCCTGCCCTGCTCCCCACAGCGCAGGGGTGCAGGAGACCGAAGGCCGAGGAAGTGCATGGACAGGTCCACACTCTGGGTGCCCGGCGTCCCATGCGCTCGTGTGAGGCACCCCGTGGTGTGGTTAGAGAAGAGACCAGCGGTGGGCTGGGGGCCAGTGTGTTCGTCCGGGACCTCCGAGAAGCAGGCGTTACGACAGGGTGAGACGGGCAAGGATCGTATTAAAGAAGATGCCTGCATGCAATGGGGGAAGGAGGTGCTGCCGGTCTGAGGCCCGGTGAGGGAGAGCAGGTCAGTGGGAGCATTCTAAGACTGGCGTCTGCGCTACCTACAGGAAGCTTCTACAGGCCTGTCAGGGTGTCCTGGAGGCCAGGCCAGCCACCAGAGGAACCCCGAGCCTTCCAAGGCTGGATGGCCTGGTGCACTCAGTGGTTGGCAGGGAACGCCCACGGGAAGCACCGCTCCGGCCTCATGGCACAGATGGATTTCAGAGTGGGGTGCAGGGCCTGCAGCCAGCTCTGCTCTCCCGTGCAGGACATGGCAGCCGCAGCCAGGGCCCCAGGCCAGCCCTGTCCTCCCTGCCGCCTCCACTGCAGGAGTGGAAGGAGTCTGAGAATTTTCATTCAAACTTGGCCTTACAGGTCATTATGTCGGTATTTTGTCAAGGTCAGCCAACAGAACGGATTTTATTCAACAGTTTGCTAGTTGTTTGGTATCAAAGGTACCTTGATTCCTTATTTAGCCATATGAGATGTGGGCCTCCGTGTGGATTCTTGCCATGGCCCATCAAGTCATAGTGGGGGGAGAGGGTTGTGGACCTTTGTCCAGCCTCCCTGTCAGCCCTCTCCCCTTAGGGACCTCCCAGGTGGCCTCCTCTCTTCTCCCTCAGAATCACCACTTTTAGGTCAGAATGCCTGACTTAACAGGCCTCATATTGCAGACGGGGTAACTGAGACCCAGGAGGAAGAACGACTTGCTGAGAGAGCCCACGATCCTCTTGCCTTGCCCTTTGGCTACTGATTCGCACCCTGTCCTACCCAGTTTGAGTCCCTTCACTCACATTTAAAGAGGGGCCCAGAAGAGTCCTATTCCCTTGTCCACTAGGTTGCTTGTCTTTGGGGTTTGCCTTTTGACTGCTCCAGACACTACCCCTGGGCCAACCATGATAGTGAGGATGGCAGGCCAAGATTCTGGAAGGGCGGGCTTGGGCTGCCTGAGAGTCTTTGAGACTGTTGCCTTCTGGCTGGGTCTGGAGAGGCGAGGATTGACCAACCTTTCCCAACACCTTGCTTTCAGCCCAGTGAAACTGATTTTTGACTTCCGGCCTTCAGAACGATGGGAGGAAACATTTTTAGTGGTTTAAGCCACCCATCTTGTAGTAATTTGTTATGGCAGCCCCAAGAAACTGACACACACCCCCAACCCCCAACTCCGTCTTAGTGTCTGCTTCGAGAGAACCCAACCAGCAATATTCCCCAACTTCAAGCTATAGTGATGGCTTCAAAGGCCAGACCCAACCGTGAGGGAGTGTGTTTTGCCTCTGTACCCAGGGCTGCGGCTCAGATGATTCCATTTCTCCACTTACTAAGTCCCACGCCTCATTTAAGATCCTGTCTGAGTCCTACTTTGACCTAGAGCGTTTCCTGACAGGCTGGCCTCAGTGAGCCCTTTCTGAATCCCATCTCTGTACCCCTGAATCATAGGTTTGTGCTCATTTAAGGCTAATCCTAACGGTATTCCAGAGAGATCTGTGTCCCATCCTGCCATCCAGCCTCGGGCAGCCTCAGGATGGTGGTGGAGTGGGCCCTTTGGGTTTCTCCACAACAACCTGACTGGGCACAGAGCAAGTGCTCAAAAAGTGTTCTTGCTATGATGAGTACATCCTTTAGCCCTTTTTGCTTGGTGTTTGTCACATACCATGTGCTCTAGGCTCAATGTTTGTGTCTCCCCAGAATTCTTTCGTAGGGGATCCTAACCCACTGTGTGATGCTATTAGGAGCTGGGGCCTTTGGGAGGTGATTGGCTTGTGAAGGTGGAGTCCTCATATATGGGATTAGTGCTCTTCTAATCCCAGAGAGTCTCCTTGCTCCTTCTGCCACGTGAGGACACAGGGAGCAGATGGCCATCTATGAGCCGGCAAGAGGGCTCTCTCTCAACACCAAATCTGCCGGCGCCTTGATCTCAGACTTTCGGGCCCTCAGAACTGTGAGAAATAAATGTCTGTTGCGTATAAGCCCCCCCGTCTATGGTATTTTGTTATAACAGCCCCAACAGACTGAGACATTTTGCTGGCCATATGCAGGACAGAGCTGCTTCCTTGAGAGTTTTGCTAGCTACTGCCTTTTTACCTGCAGAACCAGCGACATCTTTTGCAGGGTCTCGTGCAAAATGAAAATGTGGAGCCTCCTGTTCTTAAGATTCGCCAGACAACAGAGCATAAAATGAAGCACAAGCCCCGTGAGACTGTGCAGCTTGCATGCCGGTGAAGCCGGCCTTGGGTGCCTGAGAAGTCCAATTTTTAACCTTGGCAGAGAGTGTTCCTGGGGTTTGCTGGGGTCTCCTTTGACCTCCACCACTAAGGGGATTGGGTGTGGGACCAGAGGTGATATACAAAGCCCTTAACAACCACCATGGCAAAGGAACCAATTTACAAGAACGCACTCCACCCACTGCAGCCATGATGTGGGCATAACCAGAGCCTGGAGGCCAAGTCTAACTCTTGGAATGAGGAAACTGGTTCAAGCAATTCTCTCAAAGTGACAATTTTTAGGTCTCTGGCTTCCCAGTCCTTCCCTGTAGCATCTGACTTCCTCTCGTCAGTGGTTCCATGAGCCTAAACATCTCCTCTAGGGTTAAAAAGTAAAGTTTGTTAAATAAATAAATGAATTTTGTTGGATTTGTATTCTTTTTGGAAAGATCTACATACAGCCCTGGAATCAGACAGACCTAGTGTCAAGTAATGATTCTGCTGATTCCTCTGCAACCTGGGCAAGTTGCTTAACCTCTTTGAGCCTCCCTAAAATGGAAAGGAAAGGATTTACCCTTGCAGAGTTACTGTCCTATTTCAATAATACAATGTCTCTCAAGAGCCTGGCACATAGAGGCATTCCGTATTCAAAGGCAAATACAGGGCAAGAACAGAGGGTCTCCTGGCAAAAAGCGTTCTTCACACAGCCCAGGAGAGTGCCACAGCCCCTGGGAGGCCCTCTGATCCCTGTCCCAAGACTCTACTCCAGCCCAGAGGACCTGTAAGGATGCTGCAGGCTGGTAGACAGTCTGACTGGGGCCAGTGTTAATCCCCTCCTGCTAACCAGACTCCGGGTTGATCATGAATGACAGTTGGGCAGCCACGATATTCACCTCCCCCAGCCCAGCCTTCCACTACACTCAGAAGGGAATCCTCCTCAAGCAGGTAATGTTGGGAGCCTTGGGAAGTCCATCCATGCTCAGTATTAAAGAGAAATGTGGACGCCATCGTGGTCCATTGAAAGCTGTTGTTCCTTTGCCTATGTACAGTGATGTGGCTTTTCTGGCCACTTCAGGCCTGTTGCCCACAGATACTGGTGCAGCTGGGCCCAGGTGCACACAAGTATACTCCTCGTCTGTCTGCAGCTCTTCACGGCACTAAGAACAGTTGCAGTTGCAAGACATATGGGAGGGTCAACGGCCAGGCAGGGGGCCGTGAATTTGCAGATACAATGACCCTCCAAAAGGCAACTTAGAGGAGCAGGCCAGCAGAGGGGAGCTGGGCAACCAGTTCAAGTGGCCTGCCCAGTGTAGGTCTTTGTAGGAGCAGACAAGGAGAGGGAGCATTCCCATCCCACTAGGGTGTCAGATCCTGCACCAGCCCCTCTCGCAAAAGTCAGCACATCAAAGTTACTTATTGCAGTGTTGTTTGTGATTAAAAATACTGGAAACAACTTTAGTGTCCGTACATGGAAGACTGGTTGAGTAAACCGTGGTATCTCCACACAATGGAGTGCTATGCAGCTTTGCAAACGAATGAGTAAGATTTCTCTGAACTGATATGGAATGATCTGCAAGATATACAGCTAAATGAGAAAAAATAAAAGCAAAACACACACACATTTAGAGGATGCTAAAGAAAGAAAGAGTATAGGGATGCCTGGGTTGCTCAGCGGTTGAGCACCTGCCTTCAGCTCAGGGCGTGATCCCTCGGTCCCGGGATCGAGTCCCACATTGGGCTCCCTGCACGGAGCCTGCTTCTCCCTCTGCCTGTGTCTCTGCCTCTCTCTGTGTCTCTCATGAATAAATAAATAAAATCTTTTTAAAAAAGAAAGAGTATAAGAAACATTTATGCATCTGCTCATTTGTAATACAAATATACATTACGTAAATATGTGTGTGTGTGTGTGTGTGTGTGTGTGTGTGTGTGTATGTGTATTCACGGAGAGACAGAGAATAAACCAGAAGCTAATAAGATTGGTTACCTACAGGGAGTAGTGGCAATGGGGCAGAAAGAAGGGAGGAATGGGAATGGAGGTAGGGATAGGTAGAGGATGAACCCTCTCCGAGTATACCTTTTTGTATAAATGTGACTCTTAGGGGGCACCTGGGTGGCTCAGTTGGTTAAAGATCTGACTCTTGATTTCAGCTCAGGTCATGATCTCAGGGTTGTGAGATGGAGTCCCACATTGGGTTCCTCGCTCAGCATGGAGTCTCCTTAGATTCTCTCTCTCTCTGCCTCTGTCTCTCCCTCAGCTCCTTCTTTCTCTCAAAATAAATAAAATATTTTTAAAAATATGGCCCTTAGAACCATGGGGATTCTTCACACAAACCACAAATAAATAATTAAAATCCACCAGGATGTGGGTTGCACTAAGATATAATACAAATGACAACGAGTGGACTTAACTGTGTTACAAATGAATAAGATAACCACACCGAAGAACTAGAGTAAGTAACTTGAAAAGTAAGCATTTTGACTACAACAGTACAAAGCAGTATAAGGCTAAAGACAAAAAGAACTGCACACACAACTTAAAATGGTTCATTTTGTGCTATAGAATTTAACTTCCATTTAGAAAAAGAGAAGAGACAAAGAACCAAGCACAAAAAAATTGTGCTCTGGTTAGTAAATATTTTTCCCATGGGGATGTGGGTTAGCTATTCCAAAATTATTTTAACTGTTAACCAAATAAGTAAATACATTGTGGATAATGAGAGACAGGCTCTTACCATTGGAGAAAGGAGTTACAAGCAAGGAAAGAGGGAAGGCAAACTTGAACCCTTCAAGGGTTCAATTCCAGTTCTGGAGTGGGAGGTATCACTAAAAACACGGGATTTTTGCTATATATACACAAATGGATAGATATAGAAACAACAATGTGAGTGTTAGAAATATATTTCCCAGCTCTGTCTCTGAGAAGGCCTATAAGCAGTGACACCCCCACTACTTGGTGTCCAGGTCTTGGTTTTTTCCAGTAAAAGAAACAAGAGCTCTTTAGAGAAATGGCTGATTCCAAAACTAAGAAAGCAAAAAATGAGTCTGGAATAATCTTGTGTTGCCAAAAAGAAAAGAAAAGCTCAAAATGGGGGCAGCCCCGGTGGCCCAGCGGTTTAGCACCACCTTCAGCCCCAGGGTGTGATCCTGGAGACCCAGGATCGAGTCCCATGTCAGGCTCCCTACGTGGAGCCTGTTTCTCCCTCTGCCTGTGTCTCTGCCTCTCTCTCTCTCTCTCTCTCTCATGAATAAATAAATAAAATCTTTAATAAATAAATAACAGAAATGCTCAAAACGTTGGGGGCATGTCAAAGGGACACAGAAGCCAACTTCAATCAGGTTCAGCCTTAGCAGTGATAGGTCACATAGACATCGTGTGCCCCCAACATGATGCCCTGAGAAGGGCACAGCAACACATCTGCAGTATTCTTGCCCAAAATACAAAACCTCAATGGGATCATGAGATAAGATCCAACAAATTGAAGGATATCTTGCAACTGACCATGAAAGACGAGGAAGGACCAGAGAATTATCACAGATTGGAGGAACCTAAGGGAACATGAGCACTACACGTAATGTGGGATCCCCGATTGGATCATGGCTCAGAAAAAGGACATCAGTGGTGTTAATACCCACCAGCCAAGAGTTACCAGGAATGTACTCACAAGTTGAGCACATTGGGTTTATGGCTTATGGCAATGAAGAGGGACGGAATGCACACCATGGACCAACATAAGGTGTCTCAGTAAGAGGGGGTCAGAAAGGACTTGTTGGGGGATTAGAGCTTGTTCAGAGTTTGGGGAGGGTTCAAGGAAGTGGGGCTTTCCTCTGGGTTGGATGCTGTCAAGCAGTGGTGGTAAATCCATGACTGTACACCTCCATCAATCTTATCTCTAGGGCAGGGGGAATGAAGCAGGCTAACACTGTAGTTAGTAAAGCAGCGGTCACTCATCGTAGCCAGGATGGGCGGGGAGGGGGGGTTGTTCCGTTATTTTTGGTTAAACAAAGCTCATGTTGTTTTTTTGTGTTCAGACGTGAGTACAGAGTGGCCTTGTTTTATCTGATTCATTGTGGGCACAGAGTGGCCTTGTTTGACGTTCGTGGTCTGAGCAATTGTTTCTGTTCAAGGAGAACGTGGAGGCCCAGGGATGAGGGCCAGGCCAGCTCTGAACACCACCAAGGGGAAAGTCTGACAAAGCCAGACCAGTTCCCAGCTAGCGGGGGCTTCCCCTCTCTTTCTCGGTGGAATGTTCAGTAACATCCCGGGTAGGTCTCTTCCATTAGCACATAGGATTTCATCAATGTTAATTTCTTAGTTTTAATAATTACACTATGATTGGTAAGATGGTAACATTGGGGGAAATCAGATGGGAATTCTATATACTTGTTTGGAACTTTCACAGAAGTCGAAAATAATTCTAACATAAAATGTAAAAAAAAAAGCAACTCTGTGAATGAAGCAGAAATTGGTTTGGCACCTGGTGAGGAAGCTGGCTTGCCTAGTGGAGCTGTGCTGTATAAAACAAAAGAAATATCTCGAAACATGAAAGCGTTACCTGTGTGGTAAGATGGTCCTGACTATGAAAAACACAACACGGAAACTGAGTTGGATTAAAAGGAAGACTCAGATCTCCCATTTGGGGCTTACTCTAGGGCAATGCTCATGGAGTAGAAGCATTCTCATGGCTACTGCTCTTTCTCTGCTCTTAGCTCTCTCTCTTAGCCAATTTGCCCAAGCGAATGTGCCCATACTCGAGCCAGGGCTGCCCCTGCCACACTGGAAGCAGTAGAGACCTGGGTCTCACGTACTCACTTCTGATCCCCTCTCTCCTACACACACACCACAGTGTCTCATGTAGAGAGAGCATGTAGCAGAAGTTAAAAACCCCCCTTCACCCGCTTGTACTCCTTTCTATTTAGTTGAATCCACCTTTCTGCTTCACCCCCCTATCTGGAGCTTTTCTCTGAAAACTCATTCTCAAGGGGGAATATGTGCTGAAAATGAGTTCACATTCCCCTTGTTAAAACAACACGTATTTTTAACATTTTTTTTATTTATGATATTCACACACAGAGAGAGAGAGAAAGAGAGGCAGAGACACAGGCAGAGGGAGAAGCAGGCTCCATGCACCGGAAGCCCGACGTGGGATTCGATCCCGGGTCTCCAGGATCGCGCCCTGGGCCAAAGGCAGGCGCCAAACCGCTGCGCCACCCAGGGATCCCAACAACACGTATTTTTATATTTTATTTGTTTTCATAATCCAACCCAAGGCAGAGAAAAATTCAAGTCATGGAAAGTAGGTGAAAATATCATCTTATTGAAAATTAATTTGGCAACATTCATCAAGAGCCTCCAAAAGGATTGTGTACTCGATCCAAGAATTTCACTTCGGGGATGCTACCCAAAGGAAGTAATCAAGAATGCAGAGAAATTTATGCACAGACTGTTAAAAATCACAATTGAATACTCGTAACCTCTACAAAAATGACAGTAAGTCGAACTTTTAATAAGTATAGACTATCACCCAGGAAGAAATGAGAGGAGAAAAATAGAAACAAAATTTGGAAAGCTGGAAAGCAAATAACTTCACAGGACCAAAAGAACAGAATCCTAAACTGGCAGCAAAGAATACTGGGAACCACCACCATTTACACCACAAAATCTCTCAAGAAGTTGAGGAATCCGTGGCACTAGATCCTTCAGTAAGTGAGGGGGAAGGCTGAGATAAGGATGAGTCCTAAAGGCCATTTGAAGAAGCAAATGGTCAGTCAGAGGAAGACAAGTACCATGTGATCTCACTCATATGTGGAATTTAAGAAACAAAACAATTGGACATAAGGTAAAGGAAGAAAAAATAAAAGATGAAAAGAGAGAGGGAGGCAAACCATAAGGGACTATTAACTGTAGGAAACAAACTGAGGGTCACTGGAGGGGAAGGGAGGTAAATGGGGGGCAGGGTCCCCGGGTGATGGGCATTAAAGGGGCACGTGATGTAATGAGCACTGGGCTGGGCGTTATATGCAACTCATGAGTCATTGAATTCTACCCTTGAAACTAATCATACACTGTATGTTAACTAAATTGAATTTAAATAAAAAAAAAAAAGAAGTAGCAAATGGAACCTGATCCCTCTGCCCACCCCACCCCCACCCCAGGCATGACCTTCAGAGTCAGGTAATGGCCAGGTGACAGCCCTCCAAGATCCAACAAAAGATCAGAAACTCCTTCCCCAGAGAGAGTAAGTCAAAGAGTCTTCAGGGACAGCACAGAGATTAGAACAGGAGGTCACAGTGAAGACTGGGGAATCCAGGGCACATGTGCACAACGGATGCTCCGTGCCCTGCCCTGTACTGGCAGCCTGTCCTTCCACCCCCCACCTCAGGCAGGAGATCAGACCAATGAGCCCCCAGGGAAAAAGCTAAAAAATCCTGATGTCGGAAGCTCCTCAACCACCTCACTCAGGTCTCTGAAAGGAAGATCACAGCCAGCAATCCCCACTGGGTGTCCAGAGCACCTGGTTATCTCTTTAGTTTCCCACTCCCTTTCTTTTTCCTTTTTTTAAAAATATTTTTTAAAAGAGGGATCCCTCTTTTTCCTTTTTTTTTCTAATATTGTTTTGAGATAATTTCAGGTTTTCAGAAAAGATGAAAGAAAAGTACAAATAATTTCCATATACCCTATATCAGTATTCTCAATTGGTTACTTCTTTCCATGTTTGCTTTATCATTTTCTCCCTCTTCATTTCTCTCTCCTTCCCTCCCTCCCTGTCTCTCCTCTTGCATCTCTCTCTCTGTCTCTCTCCCCCTTCCCCACTCCCCAACCATCTTTTTTCTGAACCTTTGTAGGATAAGTTGCAGATATGCTCCTAAAAACTTCAGAGTTTATATCCTAAAAGTAAAATAAAGGCTTACATAACCACAGTACAATTCTCAAAATCAGGAGATTAACATTGATACAACATTGTTATCTGACTGCAGCCATTATTCAAATTTTTCTAATTTCTCCAGTGATGTCCTTCATAGAAATTTTTTTCTGGCCCAGGATACAATTCAGAATCATATATTGCATTTAGTTGGCATGTCTCTCATCTCCTGAATTATCTGGAACAATCCTCAGCCTGTGTGTGTGTGTGTGTGTGTTTCATCAGCTTGTCATCTTTGAAGAGGAGAGGATGATTATTTTGTAGAATTTCCCTCAACTTGAGTTTGTTGTTCTCTATCAGAAAGCACATGAGGTCAGTTTGTCCCATTATTCGTGATGTTCACTTGGTCAACTTGAGGCCTACCAGGTCTCAGCACTGTAAATTTAATCTGTAATTGGAGAATAAATTCCTTGAGATTGTGTAAATATCCTGTACTCTCCAAAATTCCTCCCACTTGTTTTAGCATCCATTGATGATTTTGCCTAAATCAAGTGTTACTATGGTGGTTGCCAAATGCTGACTTTTTAAAAAATTCTATTATTCCTTTTACATGTATTAGTAGGCATTCTATTGTAAAACAAAGGAACTTTTCTTCTTCCCTACTAACTTATTAATACATTTATATAAATATGGACTCATAGATTCTTATTTTCTTTTTTTTTAAAGATTTTATTTATTTATCCATGAGAGACACAGAGAGAGAGAGAGAGGCAGAGACACAGGCAGAGGGAGAAACCAGGCTCCATGCAGGGAACCTGACATGGGACTCGATCCTGGGTCTCCAGGATCACACTCTAGGCCGAAGGCAGCACTAAACCACTGAGCCACCCGGGCTGCCTGGATTCTTTTTTTTTTTTTTGCTTTCATATCTCCATTATGCCCAGAATAATACTGGAAGGATTTATATTTTGTTCAATGGGTTATAATTTATTATTATCACATATTTTGGTGCTCCAAATTTTCCCAGGGTTGAGCAGTAGAAAAATTCCTAGGAAGTAGAGCAAAAAGTCAGACTAAAAATGAGGGAAAAAATTAATTATGGAATTAGTCCAGGAGATCCAATATCCAACAAGAGTTCCAAAGAGAACACACCCACACACAGACACAGATACATATGTAAACATAGACACCACACAGCGACATAAACACAGACACAAAGACGCATACAGACACAGACACACATAACCAAACAGATACTGATATAGACATGGAGATATATATGTGCACACAGTCACATAGACACACAAACAGAAACACACAAATAGACGCACATTTATCAACAAGACAATTAAATTTCCCAGAATGAAACATCATTAGTGTTTACATTGGAAGGACTTCGGGAGGGCCCATTACCATGCACGAGTGTTTAAAGCCCTAGGGACAAAGGAAAGACAGTACAAGTTTCAGGAGGCTGGGGCTGGGGCAAATGGTCACATAAAAAGGGTCAGAAGTTAGAATAGCCTCAAATTTCTCACAAGCTTAGAAGCCAGAAGATAAAAACTTCAAAATTCTGAAAGAAAATTATTTTCCACCTTCAAGTCTCTGCCCAAAATTATCAATTAGTCCTATATCCAAACTATGAATTTCAGACATTCAAATTCTAGAAGTTTCTATTTTCAAGCCTCCTGTCTTAAGAAGCTATGGGAGGATGTGTTCTACCAAAGAGTGCAATAGACCAAGATAAAGGAGACCTGAAGTGTAGGAAACAAGGGCTCCAGCATAGGAGATTGGGGGAAAAGAGTCTCTGATGCCAGGAGACAGCTGTGCACCAGGCATGGGACCACCCAATCCACAGGGGAGCAGGCCAGAAGGCTTCAGCCATTCTGTCAGAAAGATGCAACTCCTGCTAATCTGAAGCACCTGAGTGTTTGGAGAGAAGATTTAGACCACTGGTGAAGACTCTGAATTTGAGTTAACAATAAATACATAGAGAAACAAGCAAAAGAATGAACAGAATTAAGAACTTCTGAGAAAATTGTAAGTTATTCAGGAAAGGAAAAGTGAGCATTGTATACTTGTGGCTCATCTTTGAATGGCATTTACATAGATATAGTTACCTAAACACTGGTAAGGTCATCAGATTAGGTGCAAGATGGAGTCACTCATGCTAAGCCCTGTGTCAGCAAATCAAAATTTAACTAAATTTCTATGCTTAACTCTCCTGGGAATCAAAGGCCTAGATCAACCAAACAGCCCTTAGCCTCTCAGCATAAGCTTCAAGACTTCCTTTTTTTGGGGCGCCTGGGTGGCTCAGTTGGATAAGCACCCAACTCTTGATTTTGGCTCAGGTCATGACCTCAGTGCTGTGAGATGGAGCCCTGTGTTGGGCTGCACACTGCCCATGGAGCCTGCTTAAGATTCTCTCTCTCCTGAGGTGTCTGGGTGGCTCAGTTGGTTAAGCACCTGACTCTTGGTTTCAGCTCAGGTCATGATCTCAGGTCCTAGGATCGAGTCCCATGTCCAGGTCCCTGCTCAATGGGGAGTCCTCTTCTCTCCCTTTCCCTCTGGCCCTCCCCCTACTTTTCTCTCTCTCTCTCAAATAAATAAATCTTTAAAAATATATATATATTTTCTCTCCTTCTCCCTCTGTCCCTACCCCCCAGTTGCATAAGCGCTCTCTCTCTCTCTCTAAAACAAAACAAAAAACAAAACAAAACAAAAACCCTAAAACCAACTTCCCTTTTCGCTGTATATCTAAGCAGCAAATGCTCAGTATAACTCCCTTTTTCCTGGTCACTTTGGTTTTTAAAAATATCTTGCTTTGTACAGTTCTTTGGAGATCCTTTCTATCTGCTAGATGGATACTGCCTAATTCATGAATCACTGAATAAAGCCTACCAGACCAGTAAATTGTCTGTGGAATATTTTCTTTTAGCAACACTAAATATTGATTTAATGAGAATGATGGCATATCTACATTGGGAGTATGGGAAGAGAGTGCATGGGAAGAGGGGGCCAGGGAGAAGAAAAATAAAGCTAAAAAATAAATCTTCATCTTCCACAGTGCAGATTCAATGATGCTTACAACAGAAAAATCAAGAGCATCTATTCAAACCTGTTATTTAGAGAAGTTATAGCAGGCAAAAGAACTAGCTAAAAGATGTTGTTGCCTGTGGGCAAGGCAAATAGAGGGAAAAGGGTGAGGGCAGCTGGTTTTTATAACAAACCCTGCAGCACTATATGACTCTCTGAACTATATAAATCTATAACTTCTCCCAAAGTTTTTAAAAATATTTTATTTCTTTATTTGAGAGACCAAGAGAGACAGAGCACAAGTGAGGGAACAGAGAGAGGGAGACAGAGAGAGAGAGAGAGAGAGAGAGAGAGAGAATCTCAAGCAGACTCCATGGTGAGCACAGAGCATGACATGGCATTTGATCCCAGGACCCTGAGATCATGACCTGAGCCCAAACCAAGAGTTGGATGCTTAACTGACTGAGCCACCCAGGCACCCTCAAAAGGTTTTTTTTTAATGCAACACCACAAAATGTTAAATAAAAGAAACAGAAGATTTATGCACTAAAATTATAACCATACCATTATTTTAAATAGCAAAGAGTTGTATATAATTTAAATTCCCAAGAGCAGAGAAATGGCTAAGTAATTTGGGTTGCGCCCACACAATTATATACGTCACTAAATTAAAGTACTGTTTATGGAGAAGTTACAACGCCATGAGAAAATGCCTATGAACCAATGCTCAGTGAAACCAACAGATCACTACATGTGTTGAGTGATCTGTATGTGTTGAGCTTTTTCTGGTTTTGTTTGTGTTTTTTCTTTTTCTTTCAATAAATAAAGGTTTGTGTATAAATAATTCTGGAAGTAAAGATACTGAAAAATAGCAGTGGTTGGATTTAGATAATAGGGCTTTGGTTTCTTTAAAAATCATTTCTACTTCTCTATATTTAACAAAATATTCTTTGGGAACTTCAAGAAAAGATCTAATAATAATGCCAAATGTGTGTTCATTGTAGAAAAATTGAAATATTAACATGGACCAAGAAGAAAATAGAAATCATCTAGATGTATTGCTTTTATTATGAAAAAATGGAGACATTTTTAAAGAGGAGGGATTTTTCTCGCTTTCCACAGTCTGGCCAGCCAAGCTTCCGAGTCTTGGCCTTAACTTTGAGACAGACTTCATCCGAGGCACCAGGATTTGCTATTTTCTTGAACTGAGATAAAAACTTATTTTTAAAAAGTCTGAACCAGTTTTGATGAATATTTCAAGTTAAGTCCCAGGAATTAAAAACAAATCAACACAAAGTTTCAGAAGAATTCCAGAAACTGGGTGACTAACAATGAAAGTTGGAAAAAAAATCATTTCCACATTTATCATCCTTTTTGTTTTATATGCTACAGTCCTAAATCTGCAGCCTGCTTTCTCTCAGATTCCATTTGAGTTGTGTGCTGCTCCTTGGAGTCCTGAGTTATGTGGGGGAAACATAGTTCTTATGGCCTTCATGGCCTCAGAGAAAAAGAGGGTATCAATACATAAATAATTTTTGTCTACGTTGCATGTGCATAATTTTTGGCTGCTGTTATGGTAAGAGTAATTGTCCACCCAAGTGCCCACAGTAGAGCTTTCCATGGACAAATGCATGAACGCTATATGTTGGAAGTCAGAAGAGCCATCCCTTTGAGATTAGGAGGAGACTGAGCCCAGCACAGAACTTCACTGTGAGTTTGGGATGCACTCTGGCCCTTCAGTAAAGCAGTCTTGGCCTCCAACTGTTTTACTATTTCTTTGCCTTTTTTTAAGTCGCCATTTCTCTTCCTGTTTGGCAGCAAAAGTGTGGGATTAATGCCCACTCTGTTTCACTCTGGAAACTGTCTCAACTGGCTCTGTGACGATCCTTGAAGCAGCTGCCAAAAGGTTAAGAGGCTGAATGGAGTTGGCAAAAGCTCCTGTAATTTTTACAAAATTATGTGTCTTCCCAGAAGGAGTGTGCGATAACCATTTCTAGAGGCTGAGGAGCACTGGCCTGGTAGAGCCAGATCGTGACCTTGAGGTCAAATCAAGCCTAGCCCCTTGGGCCAGCTTCACAGCAGGCACCCTTGGGAAGCAGACCAGAACACTGGCTCCATTAACAGGCCACCACACTGCCACTGCCTGCCTCCCCTCCGCAGAGGACACGCGGACATGGCACTTCCTGCTAGTCTCGTTTTGTACTTTACTGGGTTTGTTGATGACTTCATTTCCAGATTCTCACCCCTGTTCTTTCTTTTCTTCTTCCTTTTTTTTTTTTTTTTTAAGTTGGCTCCACCCCCAACACTGGGCTTGAACTCACAACCCTGAGATCAGGCCCTGAGATCAAGAGTGGGACACTCTAACAACAGAGCCACACAGGCGCCCCACTTCTTCCTATTTTTAAAAAATTATTTGGGATCCCTGGGTGGCGCAGCAGTTTGGCGCCTGCCTTTGGCCCAGGGCGTGATCCTGGAGACCCTGGATCGAATCCCACGTCGGGCTCCCGGTGCATGGAGCCTGCTTCTCCCTCTGCCTGTGTCTCTGCCTCTCTCTCTCTCTCTCTCTCTCTCTCTCTGTGACTATCATAAATAAATAAAAATTAAAAAAATTATTTTATTTATTTATTCATGAGAGACACAGAGAGAAGCAGAGACATAGGCAAAGGGAGAAGTAGGCTCCCTGCGGGGGCCTAACACAGGACTCGATCCCAGGACCCCAGGATCATGCCCTGAGCCAAAGGCAGATACTCAACCACTGAGCCACCCAGGCGCCCCTACTTCTTCCTATTTTAACTGAGGTATAACTTAGACACCAAAAAGGCACACACCTTCAGTGTACAGTTTCATGTGTTTTCCAGCTATATACACTCATGAGAGTACCTTCAAGTTATAGAACATTTTCATTCCCCAAGAAACAGCCTCCATATAACTTTCCATTCAATACTGAACCCCACCCACCTGCAGTGAAGTGAACCATGATTCTGGGTTCTCTTCACCATAGATTTGGTTTGCTTATTTTTGAAATTCACATAAATGGATTCGCACGGTATTTACTCCTTTGCCTCCAGCTTCCATCACTCAACATGTTTTTGAGATTTATCCATGTCATATGTATTTGTACTTTGTTTCTTGCTATTGCTGAGTAGACTTCCATCATGTGGAGGTATGTATGGTTTATCCATTAATCCACCTGGGGACATTGGGTTGTTGCTAGCTTGCAGCTATTACAAATAAAGCTGTTATGAATGTTCTTGTATATATTTTCATGTGACATATCTACACTCCTGTTTTACTGAAGAATCCATTTCTCTGGGGGAGGACCAAGGCAATTAAGCATGGGGTCTGAAGGCTTCATCACAAGCAACAGGAATTTGGAGGGATGGCCTCATCTCCAGAGGCCTGGCTCACAGATAAATTTCAAGCATCAAAGAAGCTGTCCCAATTTTGCCCAATTCAGGAAACTGTTCAGTGCTTTGAACGGTCCAAAGAGGGATGTGTCTGATGGCAATGAAACACAATAGCAATGAAAGCCATGACTGGACTCAAGTTTTTTTTTTAAGGTTTTGTTTATTTATTCATGAGAGACATACACAGAGAGAGAGAGGCAGAGACACAGGCAGAGGGAGAAGCAGGCTCCATGCAGGGAGCCCGATGTGGGACTCGATCCTAGGACTCCAGGATCACACCCTGGGCTGAAGGCAGGCACTAAACCACTGAGCCATCCAGGGATCCCCTCAAGTTTTTATTTTTAATTAACATTTTGTGCTTGGCTGAGTTTCTTCAGACTCTGGCCTGACAAATCTAATGTAAATGACTTGGATGCCATCTGTGTGGTTTGAACTACGTTGTCATGAATGACTGTCATATTCATTCATCCCTTAGCTGTCCTATGGCACTCAGGAGGGGTTGGTAGTGATGAGTCTAGAAAAAAAGACTAATGATTCCACCCCGTGGAGACCAAGGAAACTGATCTGGTCTCCTTTGTAGAATTTATGATGGTAAAGAGGGTTCCCTGTGGTTATGATGATATGTTTGCCCTGCCCCTATTTCCAACTCCTAAGGGTAATTGCACCTCATTTCCTGTAGCAGATTTGTTGAGTCTTTACTGTGTGCCAGGAAACGTTATGACTTTGTGATGGAGGAGATGCTGCTTGCATTTACTTCTCACAAGAGCCTTGGGATAGAATTCTTTTCATGGGTGAGGAAAGCATGGCTTAAAGAAGACAGGAGTCATAGTCAGCTTGAGCTGCTATAACAAAATACTGCAGATCAGGAGCCTTAAACAACAGAAATTTATTTCTCACCATTCTGGAGGCTGAAAAGTCAGAGATCAGGGCACCAGCATGGTCGGGTTCTGGTTAGAGTTCTCTTCCTTGCTTGCAGACAACTGCCTTCTGGCTGTGTTCTCACATGCCAGGGAGCAAGCTCTCTGATGTCTCTTCTTATAAAGGTACTAATTCAATCATAAAGCCCCATCCTCATGACCTCATCTAAATCTAATTACCTCCCAAAGTCCCCACCTCCAAATAACATCACATTAGAGGTTAGAACTCCAACATTTGAATTTGGGGGTGGGGCAGGAGGAGAAACAGCTCAGTGCACAGTGTAAGTTGCTCCATGGACACACTCTAGTTAAGCAGGAAACTTGGGATTTGAGCCTAGGTCTGACTCTAAATTCCATGCACTTAACCGTCATGCTATACTTCTTTGGTGACATCAGGACCTTTGTTCACTCTCATATCCTACCATCAACCGTTAGGATGGGTTCTGGCCAGGCAGATCCTGCGTGCCAGGCCATAAGGGCAGATTGCAGAGGCAATAACCACCAACCTGAATGTCCCACCAGACTCTTAGCTCAAGTCCACCCCTGCATTGGCTTTTTCCCCTGGTTGGTATTCTTGAGGCCTAACCATCCTTCAAAATCCAGCTGAGGACTACCTCCTGCTAGAGGCTCTTCCTGTTGATATTGCCTCTCCGTAGTCCCACTCCTAGTAAGCACTTCTTGACTTTATTATTCAGATTGTTCGATCAGCCTGTTTCCTATCTTATTTACAGTCTCTATAAAACATTTTGCTGTGTCATATATGACTGTTAGTAACTTACTGTTTTATTTCTCCAAGGACCAGATCCCACAACTACATGAGACAGGTAAATCATAGTAACTTTACTAGGGTAAAGCTTACTTTGGTTAAGTTAGATACCAAAATGAATAATAAGTGCAGAGATGGTCATTCATCCATTAAGCCAACATTTATTAGTAACTTACGATGTACCACTGACCAGAACACATACTTTGTGTGGGGTGGATTTAATTGTATTTTAACAGACACTCATTGAATACCTACTAAGTGCTAAGTACCAGGAATTCAAAGATGACTATGAGAGAAGCAAGGTCAAGGTCATTGATAGAATAGAAAGATCAGAGTCTGTGAAGGGAAAGGGGGGAAGATAGGGCAAGAAATTCGGAAGGAGCACAGCCTGCCAAGAGATTTAATGACACATCAGTATGTTAAAATTTTATTCTTAAAGCCATGGGAAATGTGAGTAGAATTGGAAAGAGGGATGTTATAATAGATTCAGAATTTTAGGAAGAGGTGAGTGATGTCATTCTGTATGAGAGGTGTTAGGTGAGGCAGGGAAATCTTCATTGCAAGTGAAAGGGAAGATCCGAACTATGTTGATTTAATGAGAATGCAGGAAAGGCGGAGAAGTGCCAGAGAGTGCACATTTGAGGGCCTTGATTAGTACATGGGGGAGATAATAGAAGATCACTGCTCATGCAAGGAGATTTAGCCGCTTGAAAGAGGCTAATAACCTGGATCCCTATCTCGCATCTTAGATAAACACACTGGTGAATTATAAAACTGAATGTGGGCAAAAGTTTGAAGCCTTTAGAATATAATATAGGAAAACATCTTCATGACATGAAACCAAGGAAAGTTTCCTTAAACAAGACACAAAAAGCAGTAACCATAAAGCACAAAATTAATACATTTGACTACATTAAAATTAAGGATTTTTATTCATCAAAGGACGCCATAAAGAGACAAGCCACAGAGTGGGAGAATATATTTGCAACACATTCATTGACAAAGGACTCACACTAAGGATATGTAAAGAATACTGACATATGAATGAAGGGAAAAAAAACCACTCAGTATAAAAATGGGCAAAGCATTGAAATAGCCATTTCAAAAAAGAAGAAATCAAAGTAAACAATAAACATGAAAAACTGTCCAACCTCCTTGTTAAAGAGGGAATACAAATGAATACCATGATGATATACCACTATACACATATTGACAAACATTAGAAGTCTGATAATACCAAATATTGGGGAGGATGTGCAGCAAAGGTAACTTAAAACTGATAATTGCAAACTTGTACCGACTTTTTGGAAAATGGTTTAGCATATTCTGATAAAAATGATGATACAGTTACCTTATGATCCACTAGTTCTACTCTTGAGTATATACTAAATTCACACTTATATTCACCTCAACTCATGGCAAGGTCCTCATGGTTGCCATCCTTGTATTTTGCTCTAGGCTTTGAAGTATTTCTTCTGCTTGAGTTTTCAGGCCACCAAGTTTCCTACATTGTATCTCAATACTGACCTTTCTTATCTTCTAATTAGCTACTGAATTGAGCACTTGGGAAGTCACACGGACTCAGAAAATATTTTGCACTACAGGTGACTCTTCCTGTGTTCATATTTTTGACTCAAGTGGCTATCTTGAGCAAGTTCAACTGGACATGTGTTATCCTTGTTCTGATTGATCTTCTTTCTCTACTTTCTTGGACCCCCTCGGATGTGCTAGTTCTACTTGGGGCTGAGGTCCAGTTATTAAAGTACAAGGGAAGTAGGCCCCAAAGTGTTGGAAGACAAAGTGGTCTCACCCTTCAGGAGCTCCCCATAGCAATAGGCAGGCTACCAGTACCTCTACTGAAGGCCAGGAGAAAACCTTTCTACCCTCAGGCCTCCTCACATTTGCCAGACTCAGGCATGGGAGGGAGATGTCACAGTCCACCCTTTAAGCTCCTGTTGGTCTCTTGGAAGCCCAGACAATGAAACTCACCTGAGGGGATCTAATATCAGTTCTCCTTCCCCCAACCTTGACTTCCATGCCTTGGTGGCCTGAAATGCTTTCCAGTAACTGTCTCGTTCTAATCCCCTCCCTGGGGCTATCTCATTCTGGTTTTCAAGGCTTAACCAGTCCACCTAGGAGAAATTTCCATCCAAATTCTTCCTGCTGCGACTACCATGAGGATTACAACCTCACATACCCCCCAACTATCAGTTCTAGAAGCAGACCAGATTTGGGTTGCTAACCACATCAAGTTTGTTATCTTTACAGAATTCTAACTTCATATTTTTCTCAAAAGGCAAAATCCTTATACCAAAACCTGTCCAATGATAGCAAAAGAAAAAAGGAAAGAAAAAAGAAAACCATAAACTAATCTAGTATCTAGAAATGCACAAATGTCAAATGAAATGTTTTCAGTTGAATTCAGTGGCATGTTAAGAAAAATGGTATACCTATTTGATCGCCAATTTCAAAGTCTCTATTCAAAAGTATAGATGTCCTCTCTGGTCTCTCATAAGGCTGCTTGAAGATTAAGTCATGAGGTCATGTTCTTAATACTAGGAGATTTCTTCCCCACCAGACTGCATGGGTAGACTTCTCATCTTTATGGTTTTTCAGAAGAAAAACATGTAATTCAAGCCATTCGCTACTTCAAGAAGTGTAATATGGTATATGAAAAAGACAAAGGTCCAATGGAAGGTTATGGTGGACCTTTTGTTTCTTCTGGGAATTATTGCAGGCTTCTCATTCAGCCTCTAGAGGGCAGACAGAAAGAAGAAATCACATTTTTCTTTTCTCTTGTACCCCAGTTGTCACTCATCTCAGCAGTTTCAATGTTATTGTTTCTTCAGACTTGGAAAACAGCCCTTCAAAATGGCCCTGGCCTGGGAGGGGAGTAGGGAGTGAGGAAAAAATAAAGGAAAAACTTCAGGGGAATTGAACTGTCCCGAGGTGGCAGATACATGTCACAAATGGATGGAACAAGACTGTGACAAGAGAATCTAACTATATTACAAATATATGACAAAAGCTCACAGAGGGGTGGAGATAAAAGGAGCAGGAGTTCTCATCACAAGGAGAAAAGCTGTTTTCTTCTCTTTTTATTGCACCTATATAAGAAGATGAACCTATTATAATCTTTTCACAACATATATAAATCAAACCATCATGTTATACACCTTAAACTTTTACAATGGTGTATGTCAATTATTTCTCAACAAAACTGGAAAAATAAAGGAGCTGATCAAAGTAACTTCAGAAAACCATGTTTTAATTAGATACTCAAAGACTATAGACAAAGAGAACCATTCATAAATATTGTATTCCAGTTTGTAAGTTTTTTTTTTTCTCACAGGGCTGTAGGATAGCAATTCTGAAACTATTTTACATGTATTATAATGTTGAACAAATAAGTAAATAAATTGTAGATAATAGGAGCCATGGTACCAGAGTAGTTACAAATAAACAAAGGGGAGAAGTATAGAAAGCTAAATTGAACTCTGTGGTGCTGGATTCAAGTCACAGATATCAGAATGAACTCACATTTATGTATTTATGTATGTAATTACATATTTACCATAGATGAAAAAATGTGGAAGATTGGGATGGCAAGGCATGGTTTTAATTTTTTTATGTTTATTTATTTATTTGAGAGAGAGAGAGAAAGAGAGAGAGCACAAGTGCAGGGAGGGGCAGAGGGAGAAATAGACTACCTGCTAAGCAGGGAGCCTGACGTGGGGCTTGATCCCAGGACCCTGGGATCATGACCTGAGCTGAAGGCAGATGTTTAATCGACTGAGCCACTAGGCGCTCCTTGATTTTTACTTTTTTTGCATCCGTTTCCTTGTATCTTTTTATGTGAGTGAACTCATGTTTATTTTAATATATGATGCAGATAGAAACATAATTATGGATATATGTGTATTCATGTATTAGCATACATACATACATTTTCTAGTTCTGTCCTTTTAGAGGGGCTAGAAACAGTGACATTCCAGTAGCAATGAGCATACCCATCACCCAGGTCTTGGTTTCTAACACCATTCTTCAATAAAAGGAATCAGGGATCTTAGGAGTCTAGGGCAGAGTAAATACAAGATGAGCCTGGAGCCTTTCGTGGTGCCAAAAATCTCAGAAGTGCTGTAAAAAAAAATTCAAGGAAACTTGTCAAAAGAACACAAGAGCCAACTTGAATGGGCTCCCAATGGCCAAAGCTGGAACAATTTGAGCAAAAAAATAAATAACAATATTATTGGATTATAACTACAAAATAAGGTAAATATTCATAAGTTAATACCTATATAAATGACTGAATAAATAAATGGGGGAGAAGGGACAAATAGTCCTTATAGAAGAATTAATCCTTATAGAAGAATTCCAAGTAATATACACATTGATACTATCTCCTCTAGGAGTTGGAGATTAATTCCCTCCTCTTGAGTGTGGTCTGGACTTAGTGACTTGCCTGGAAATAATAGAGTATGGAAAGAGAAAATATTAACTTTATGGTAGAAGAAACATGTGGACGCCATCCTAACCAAATGATTAAGGTAAAAATCTCCAGTGATCATGCTATGTGATGGCATCCCCCCACACACATGATATGGTGAAAAGGCACTTTACCTCTATAGTGTTTTTCCCCCAAACCCATAATTCAAATCTAATCATGAGAAAACATCATATAAATTCAAATCGAGATTCTACAAAATACATGAACAATATCCCTCAATAGTATGCCTTAGTATATAATTTAAATTTCTTAAAAATAAGCAGGGTGGTGGTTAATTTTTTGTGTCAACTTGGCTGGGCCACAGTGTCCAGATATTTGGTCAAACACAATTCTTGGATGTTTTCTGTGAGGGTGTTTCTTGGATGAGATTAACATTTAAATTGATGGACTTTGAGTAGATTAGCTTCCAGGATGTGAGTAGATCTCATCCAATCAGTTGAAGGTCTTTTTTTTTTATGATTTTATTTATTTATTCATGAGAGACAGAGAGAGAGGCAGAGACTCAGGCAGAGGGAGAAGCAGGCTCCATGCAGGGAGCCCAACGTGGGACTCGATCCTGGGTCTCCAGGATCACGCCCTGGGCTGAAGGCAGGCACTCAACTGCTGAGCCGCTCAGGCATCCTGGTTGAAGGTCTTAATAGAACAAAGACTGACCTCCCCAAGCAAGAAGGAATTCTGTCAAGTACATGAACTACAACTCCCCCTGGGTCCCCAGCCTACTGGCCTGCAGATTTAAGACTTACCAAGCCTCCATAATAGTGTGTGCTAGCACTTTAAAATAAATCAGTCCCCTCCTTCTCCATATATATGTATATTGTTTTTATCAATAATTCTGGGGGATCCCTGGGTGGCGCAGCGGTTTGGCGCCTGCCTTTGGCCCAGGGCGCGATCCTGGAGACCTAGGATCGAATCCCACGTCGGGCTCTCGGTGCATGGAGCCTGCTTCTCCCTCTGCCTGTGTCTCTGCCTCTCCCTCTCTCTGTGTGACTATCATAAATTAAATAATAATAATAATAATAATAATTCTGGCAATACATCAGCATCTTCATGGTTATGTCGAGAATACAAAATTCAAAAGACACACAACTAAAGGGTAGACAGAGAAAAGTCTTCCTCCCACCTCTAGCCCCAAACTAGTTTGTTATCCCTGGAGGCTCTTTAAGTAGCCAGTTTCTTATCTTTTTAGAGCTTCACAGTAGAGTCAAAAGTTTTAAGGTCATTAAAAAACAAACAAACAAACAAGGAAAGACTGAAAAATTGTCACAGATCAGAAGAGGCTAAGGAGACATGTTGACTGAATATAATGTAGTATCTTGGATTGGATCCTAGAACAGCAAAGGGATACTAGTGGAACTGGTGAAATCTGAATAGCCTGGAGTTCAGTTAGTAGAACTGTACCAATGTTAATTTCTTAGTTTTAAAAAGATACCATGGCTATGTAAGATGTTAACATTAGAGAAAACTGGGTGAAGGGTATAAAAGAACTATCTGTACTACCTTTGCAACTTTTCTGAAAAATCTAAAATTATTCCAAAATAAAAATTTTAATAAAAGATAAGTAGTCCAGACATTTGTTTATAGACCAAAATGGAATAGATGCACTACTTTCTATTCCTGGCAAGGAATATTTCTATTCCTTCCACTGAGTGAAGACTGAAACTGAATATTACACACACACACACACACACACACAAATATAAGAGGACTTTAAAAAAAGTAGAGAAAAGGTTGCTGATCAGCCAGACGCCTAGGACCCCAAAGAATGACATGGCAGTGAGTTCTATGGGTTTTATTTTGGCTTCATATATCCTGGACTATTTATTGCAGAAGCTGGCATCCTACAAATGGCAAAAGGCACAGACAAAAGACCATATACCCCTATTTTTTTTTTTTTAAAAAGCCTGCTGGGTACTTTTTTTCTTGCCTTATGGTAATGACCAAAATCTTACCTACAGTTATGAAATAAAAGTGGTGAGAGTGGATGTACTTGTCTTTTCCCTGATCTTGGGAAAGCACTCAGTCTTTCATCATTCATTGTGATGGTGGCTGTGGGTTTTTCATAGATGCCCTTTGTCAGGTTGAAGAAGATCCTTCTAAACAAGTTTGTTGAGATTTTATTTTATCTTCCATGAATGGTTTTTTGTCAGATGCTATCTTGGCTACTATATTGAGATGATCCTGTGGTTTTTGACTTCTCTTAATAAGGTATATTAGTTGATGTTTGGATGTTAAACTAACTTTGCATTCCCGGAATAAATTCCACTTAGCCACGATGCATACTCTTTTTTATATGTTGTTGGATTCAGTTTACTAATATTTTCTTAAACATTATTGGTCTGTGATCTTTCTTGTGATATCTTTTTTTTTTTTTCTTGTGATATCTTTGTCTGGCTTTGGTGTTGGGGTAATATTGTTCTCATAGAATTAGTTGAAAAAAGTGCCCCCTCCTTTATCGTATGAACAAGTTTGTGAAAGAATGACATTAGTAATTTAAATATTTGAGAAAACTTGCCAATACAGATATCTGGACTGATGGTTTCTTTATGGGAAGCATTTTTTTTTTTTATGGGAAGCATTTTTATTACTACTTTAATCTCTTTACCTCCTATAAGTCTATTTAGCTTTTTTTTTTTTTTTTGGTAAGACCTTTATTGAGACATAATTCATAAGCAAGCCCTAAAATTTACCAATTTGAAGTGTACAATTTAGTATATTCACAGAGGTATGCAACTATTACTACGACCAATTTTAGAATATTTGCATCACTTCCGAAAGAAACCCTGAACCCTTTAGTTTTACCCTCCTCCTCAATCCTTCCCCTGCTCCAGGCAACCACTAATCTACTTTGTCTCTGTATGTTTGCATATTTGGGGCATTTTATATGGACTCATACAATATGAGGTCTTTTGGGACTGGTTTCTTATACTTAGTATAATGTTTTCAAGGTTCATCCCTGCTGTACAATGTATCAATACCTCATTCCTTTTTAGGGTCAAATACTATTCCATTATATAGATGTACAACTTTTATTTATCCATTCATTAGTTGAAGAACATTTGGTTGTTTCCATTTTTTGGCTATTATGAATAATAGTACTGTAAATATTTGTATGCAAGTCTTTGTGTGGACATATATTTTCATTTCTTTTGAGTACATTCCCAAGATTAGATTCTACCTCTACATGAGTTCATTCTGATAACTTGTACCCAAGACACCCAAGTTGTTTAATTCACTAGCATAAAGTTGTTTATAACATTCTTTTATGATCATTTCAATTTTTGTAAGATCAATGGAATACTCTCTTTTATCTCTGATATTCGTCATTTGTGTCTTCTTGTTTCTTGACCAGTCTAAGTTAAGGTTTATCAATTTTGTTGATCTTTTAAAGAAACTATTCTTTATTTCATTGGTTAATTCTATTCTTTTTGTTTAGTTTCAAGTGATTCAGAAAGGCAAAAAGAAAATACACAAATAATACACCTCCCACACACATATATGCAAAGAGAGATAATGACAAAGCAACTGTGGTAAAGTATAAGCAACTGGTGAATCTGAATGAATAAGACCTTTGTTCTAACCTTTTAACTTTTCTGTAAGTTGAAAATAATATCAAAATATTATATAACATTAAAATAAAAAGTCATTAAAAATGAGTATTTTTCCTACCCCAAATCAAACTGCACTACAGCAGCTCTAAGAGGAGGGAGGGAGACAGAGCAGGGGAGGACGAGGAGGTGTGGTAGACTCAAGGAAGACATGCCCAAGGCAGCCTTCCATAGTCTTCTTACATGCCAACACAGCACAAAGAGTCCCAGAAGTCGTTTTCATGAAGCCGAGAGCAGTGTGGATGGGGCCCTGAGGACTGGCAACAGTAGAGAGAAAGACCTGGTGTCCAGGATGAAAAACAAGTCTGTGTGGCCTAAGGACAGGAGATAAAGGGGAATGAGGCATATTGGCAGATGCTTGCATTGACAGAGTGACATCCCTTCCCCAAGCCTTGGTGCCACACAAACCCCATGCAGAACTGAGATGCAACCCTGAGGAGGGGTTCAAATCCTGAATTGACTATAACTGCCTCTGTCAGTTAGTGAATGAGGCTCTAAATAGAAATTATAGAAAAAAGTTATATTTCTTTTTTTAAAAATTTATATTTCTTATGCACACCTTTCCTGGCCTGAGAAATGCATACCTGCTACACACACACACACACACACACACACACACACACTAACACTAATCAAAAAAATTTGGAGTAGCTATATTAATATCATGCAGAGTAGATTTCAGAACAAGGAAATTATCAGCAATTAAGAGGAACATTACATAATGATAAAAGATCAATTCTCCAACCAACCATCCTAAACACTGATGCATCTATAGAGCCCCAAAATACATAAAACAAAACACAATAGAATTTAAAGGAAAAATGCACAAAATTCACTTATACTTGGGAGACATCAACATTCCTCTCTCTGTAATCAATTGGGCAAGTAGACAAAATCTCCAAATATATAAAAGATCCAAACAATCCTACCAACCAACATAACCTAATTGGCATTTAAAAACCACTCCATCCAATAACAGCAGAATAGGTATCAGAAAGATCTTAATGGGGAGTGGGGTGGGGGTGTATCTAGGTGGCTCAGTTGAGCATCCAACTCTTGATTTTAGCTCCGGTCATAGTCTCATGGTTGTGAGATCCAGCCCTGCAACAGACTCCCCGCTCAGTGGAGAGTCTGCTTGAGATTCTCTCTCTTTCCCTCCCTGCCTCTGCTCCTCACCCCTGCTCCCATGCTCTCTCTCAAAAAGAAAGAGAAAGAAAGAAAGAAAGAAAGAAAGAAAGAAAGAAAGAAAGAAAGAGAGAGAGAAAGGAAGGAAGGAAGGAAGGAAGGAAGGAAGGAAGGAAGGAAGGAAGGAAGGAAGGAAGGAAGGAAGGAAGGAAAAAAGAAAGAAAGAAAGAAAGAAAGAAAGAAAGAAAGAAAGAAAGAAAGAAAGAAAGAAAGAAAGAAGAAAGAAAGAAAGGAAAGAAAGAGGAGAAAGCAAGCCATCCAGCCAGCCAGCTTTAAAAAAAAAAAAAAATAAAGAAAAGAAAGAAAAGAAAAGAAAGGAAAAGAAAAAAGAAAAGAAAAGATCTTAATAGGAAACTAAGAAGCTTAGAACAAAGTGGATCAGAACACTCATTTACCCTTACATATTGAACATCATCACTTGAATGTCCAGAATGTATTGTTAGACATTCTGGGGACAGTCCATTCTTGAATCCTGGATTCTCTCAATTTAACTGCACTTTGAAAAGAGACTTCAATGGCCACCAGACTGCCCCCCAACTTAACATCATTCTGAGGTCTTAAGAATAAACCTAGCTGATGCAAGTTGAGGCTAGTTGTCAATATTATATTAGAAATAACAGAGTGTGAATATTTAGCACTGTGTGGAGGTATTAAGCAGCACAATCAAATAAAACAGAGGCATAAAAATAGGAAGGGAGGAGGCAAAACTATATTTATTGTTGGTAAGATACCTGAAAAACTCTAGAGAATCAATGCTAAAAGCAATACAAATAATAAGTTTAGGATGGTAACAATAGAAAAGTAACATACAAAAATCAATAGCCTTTATATATCAAACAATTATCATTTCTAAAATATAGAAGAGAAAATTCCATTTGCAACGGCAGTGAAGGAAAGATATTGAACAATCATAAAAATTGAAAGGAAGATAATTCTGTTATTAAAAAGCAGAGACTTCTAATAAAGATAGAGTAACAAGACTGCTTACCCTCTTGCCTTAAACAAGTAATACCTGAACAAAATATTTGACGCAATGGTTTTCAGGACCTCAGAAATCAGGTATCGACACAACACTAACCAACTAATGAAAGGGAAATGAATGAAGTGATCCCTACAATTGCCCCAGCTTCTTGCTTGGAGTTTCCAGGCTGCAGCCTAGAGGGAGGAAACCAATGCTTTCCCTGAGTTGAAGTGATGGAGTTGAGAATTCAAGGAAGCCAAGACAGCTAAAAATTCAGAGCCAAACAGTAAATAGAAACGCACAGAACAATATCTTTGAAGATTTGCCTAGGATTCCTTTCAAGTCTTCAAGAATCAGCATGAGTGTGAAGAAACTTCTTGAGGACGAGAAGGGTAAGGGAGAGATGGACCACTCAAAAAGACTGGAAGGAGGAGTCTCTGGAACTAACTTGGCCAATAATAATAGTTCCTGTTCCCACCAATTGGAAGGGAAAAACCTCACAAATCACATGGCATCAGGTAGAGTATTCAGAATGGTTCTGCCTTAGCAGTAGGACAAAATTAGAGCTTACCTGAACACTGCTGTGGTCTCACCTAACAAAGCTTCAAAGACCTGAAAGGTTCAAACTGTTTCCAAGTAACTTAAGTGCATCCCAGAACAAGCCCAAGAGTATTTATAGAAGTAAAATAATATCTGGAACCCAACAAGATACAATTTACACTGTCTGGCAAATAAAGACTTATCAGGCATGCAAAGAAACACGAGAATATGACTCATAATTAAAAGAAAAATCCATCAAAATAGGCCTAGATGTGACACAGATAATAGAATGAGTAGACAAAGACATTCAAAGAGTTATTAAACTATATTACATATGTTTAAGAAAGGAGAAAAAAAGCAAGAGACATGGAAGATATCAAGATCCATATCAAACTTCTAGTAATAAAAATTACAATGTCTGAAATGTAAAAAAAAATTAGATGGGATTAAGAACAAATTAGACACCGTGGAAGTGAAGTTTAGTGAAATCAAAGATAGCAATAAAAACAATTATAAATGAAACCCAGAAACAAAAAAATTAAAAAAAATAACTGAACAGATGATCAGTGAGCTATGGGACAATTTCAAGTAGCCTAACCTATTCATAATTGGAAGACTCAAAAAACAATATTTAAAGCAATAATGGCCAGTTTTCCAAATTTGATGAAAACTGTCATTCCACAGATTTAGGATACTCAAAGAACACCAAGCCAAAGATATATGAAGAAAATTACACTAAGACATTCATAATCAAATTGCTTAAAACTAGGGGAAAAAATAAAATCTTAAAATCAGCCAGAGAAAAATTTTAACAATGTATGTGGGGTTTATAATATATGTAGATTGAAAATATGTGAGAAAAATAGAAGTATGCTGTTGTGAGGCTATTAAGCTATATGTAAAGTAGTAGAATATCACGTGAAGGTAGACTGAGAAGTAAAGGATCTATAACATCAAAGCAACTATTAAAATAACTATTAACTAATAAAGCAACTATTAAAATAACAGGGGCGCCTGGGTGGCTCAGTGGTTGAGCATCTGCCTTTGGCTCAGGGCGTGATCCCAGGGTCCTGGGGTTGAGTCCTGCATTAGGCTCCCTACAGGGAAGACTGCTTCTCCCTCTGCCTATGTCTCTGCCTTTCTGTGTGTCTCATGAATGAATAAATCTCTAAATAAATAAATAAATAAATAAATAACGCAACAAAGAGCTATAACTAGTAAGCCAACAAAGGTTATAAAATAGAATCATAAAAAATAGTCTAAAAGAAGACAGAAAAAGAGGAAAAAGAGAACAAAGCACAGGCAGTACAAATAAAAAACAATGAGCAAGGTGGTAGATTTAAAACAAATCATACCAGTAAGCATACTAAATAAAATGGTCTAGACAACCTGTGGTAAGTAGAAGACTGCCCTCCCGCCCCACCTCACCCCCCCTTCCCGCCTCAAGGTGAAACTCTTTGAATATATTATCTTACATGGCAAAAAGGACTTTGCCGATGTGATGAAGGGCATGAATTTGAGATAGGATATTATCCTGGAATATCCAAGTGGGCCCAACCTCGGAGTCCTTAAAAGCAGAGAATAACAACAGGGTCAATTCATCAAGAGAACATAAGAGTACTAAATGCTTGTGCACCTAATAACCAAGCCTCAAAATAAATAAGGTAAAATCTGAGAGAAATGTATAGAAAAATAGACAAATCCACAATTTTGGTTGTAGATATCAGCACCATTCTCTTAATAATTGATAAAACTAACAGAAAGTCAGTATAGAAATAGACTTGAATAACACTATCGACCAATTTGTCCTGTCACAGAAAATTCCATTCAGCAGCAGAATACACATTCTTTTCAAGCACACATAACTCTTTTACCAAGGGCTGTAGTCTAGGCCCTAAAGTCTCAATAAGTTTTAAAGGATTCAAGACATATAAAATATAGTCTCAGATTACAGTGGAATCAAATTAAGGGGAAATCAGAAAGTATTTTGAAATGAATGAAGATGAAAATACATTCTATCCAAGTTTATAGAAGGCACCTTGTACAGGAAAAGGTTAAGTCAGTAGGCCTAGGTTGATCAAATCCTGTACATTACCAAGAAAAACTTTTAGCTAGTCCCTGGGAACTGCATGCTGAGCTCTTGGAATGTTCTGTTAAGATTATTTTTGTACGTCTGAGGTCTTTGACCATTCTGTGTCAGTTTGACCAGATAGTTTACGCTGCTAATGTGATTTATAGTGAGCACCTGCATTTGCTCTAGAGGTCTGGAGTCTGACTAGCTGAGGTCAGTCATGCAGGTGCTAGCCCCCAATAAAAATCGTGGTACTGCCCTAGTTGGCAATACTTCATATGTCACATGTTGTTGCTGGAAGAATTAAGCATGTCTTGGGAAACTCCACTGGTTGGGGAGGGTACCCAGAAGCTTGAGCCTGGTTTCCCCCATACTTCTCCTTGTATGCCTTTTCCCTTTGCTGATTTTAATCTTTATCTTTTACTGTAATAAACTATAAACATGCATGAAACAATATCTGAGCCCTGTGGCTCTTGATAGTGAATTAGCAAGTCTAAGACTAGTCTTGGGGGACCCCCTGACACATCGCTAAAGCATTCATTAGATGGAAATTTATAGGACTAAATGCCTATACTAGAATTTCTCAAATCAACAACCTCAACTTCCACCTAAAGAAACTATAATGAAAACAGCTAAAGAAACCTGACATAAGCAGAAGGAAGGAAAACAATATAGATGAGAGAGAAAAATCAATGACAAAACAAAAAACAAAAAAACAAAAAAACCACCAGAAATACAATAGGAAAAAAATCAAGAAATCAAAAGTTGGGGGCAGCCTGGGTGGCTCAGCGGTTTAGCGCTGCCTTCAGCCCAGGGCCTGATCCTGGAGACCCGGGATCAAGTCCCATGTCAGGCTCCCTGCATGGAGCCTGCTTCTCCCTCGGCTTGTGTCTCAGCCTCTCTTTGTCTCTGTGTCTCTCATGAATAAATAAAATCTTAAAAAAAAAAAAAAAAGAACCCAAAAGTTGGTTGTTTGAAAAGATTAAGAAAATTCGTAAACCTCATGGGGGTGGGGGAAAGACACGATTCCCTAATACCAGGAATGATATAAAATTATAGATTTCTAGGATAAATGACTTGAAAGACACAAACTATAAAAGCTCACTCCAGAAGAAACAGATAATCCGGGCAGCCCATATATACTAAAGAAATTGATTTTGTAGCCAAAAACTTTCCCACAAAGAAAACTCCAGACCCAGATGGCTTTATTGATGAATTCTATCTAATATTTTTAGGAAGAAATAATACCAATTTTACACAACCTTTTCAAGAGAACTGAAGAGGGAGAAAATACTTCCCAACTCATTCTCCTAAGGCCAATATTACTCTGATAATAAACCCAGACAAAAGCATTACTGGAAAACAAAACCACTGACCAGTATCCCTCATGAATACAGATCCAAAAATTCTCAGCAAACTTTCGGCAACAACATATAACCCAACAATACATAAAATAATAAAACATGAGCAATTGGTCTTTATTTCAGGAGTAAAAGATTAATATTTAAAAATCAAACAATGGGGCAGCCCCGGTGGCTCAGCGGTTTAGTGCTGCCTTCAACCCAGGGTGTGATCCTGGAGACCTGGAATCGAGTCCCACATTGGGCTCCCTGCATGGCGCCTGTTTCTCCCTCTGCCTGTATCTCTGCTGATCTCTCTCTCTCTCTCATAAAATCTTTTAAAAAAAATCAACCAATGTAATTCATCAAATTAGCAGACTAAAAAAGAAAAACCATGTAATCATCTCAATGAACAAAGAAAACTCATTTTATAAAATTCAACAGAAATTCCTGATAAAAAATCTCAGCAAACTAGCAACAGAGGGGGACATTCTCAACCTGATAGAGGGCATCTATGAAAAACCTTCAGTTGACATCATACCTACTTTTCCCTAAACCTGAGAATAGGCAAGGATGTCTGTTCTAGCCACTTCAATTCAACATTGTACTAGAGGTTCAAACCAGTGCAAAAAGGGAAGAAAAAGGAAAAAAGAAAAAAAAAAAGGCATCCATACTGGGAAGGAAGCATTAAAACTGTCGTTATTCTCAGGTAACATGAATTTTTTATGAAGAAACCCTTTTTTTTCTTTTCCTACAGAAGAGCTACTAAGACTAATAAATGACCTTAGCAAGGTAGCAGGATACATGGTCAGTATTCAGTAACTGATTTAGTTCTATAAACGAGCCATCCACATAGAAAAGGAAATTAAAAATTTAAAAACCTACAACTCACAATAGCATTAAAAATATCACACTTCAGGACATGAAGGCCTTTTAACCAAAAAGTACAAAACAGAAAAAATACAGATCTGAGTCAATGGTGAAATATGCCTTTTTCATGGGTCAGAAAACTCAATACTGTTAAGATGTCAATTCTCCACAAATGGATCTACAGATTAAATGTAATCTCAGTCAAAATTCCAGCAGGATTTTCTGGGAGAAATTGGCAAGCTAATTCTAAAATTAATCTAGAAATGCAAAAGACCTAGAATAGACAAATCAACTTTGAGAAATAACAAAGTTGGAAAACCTACACTACCTGAAAGACTTCATAGAGCACAAAAATTAATTTGTGATGATTTACAGACCTAAATGTGAAACTATAAGGACCCTAGTAGAAAACATAGGAGAGTATCTTTGAGACCAAGGTTAGGTAAAGGTTTCCTAGACGGTACATAAAAAACACTAACCATATAAAAATAGATAAATTAGACTTTATCAAAATTAAGAATGTCTACTCATCAAGACACCATTAAGAATATGAAAAAGCAAATCACAGGCTGGGAAAAATATTTGTAATATGAATATTTGACAAATGGCATGTAAGTAGATCATATAAGAAACTCTACAAATAATGAAAAGACAACCCAATTTAAAATGAGCAAAACATCTACTCACTTCATAAACGTATATAGATGATCAGTATACACATGCAAGACATTCAACATGAGTCATCACAAAGATGCGAATTTATAACCATAATCAGATACCATGCACTGACTAGAATGGCTAAGATTTTGAAAACTAACAACACTAAATATCCGAGGATTCAGAGCAACCAGAGTTCTCAGATATTGATGGTGGAAGTATAAACTGGTACCACCACTTTGGAAAAATGTCTAACAATTGCTTATAAAGTTAAATATAGACCTACCTTATGATCTAGCCATATTTATTCTTAGTAACAAATTTTGGAAACCCAAATGTCAATCAGCAGGAGAATGGATAAACATACTGTGTTATAGTCATACAAGAAAATATTACTCAACAATAAAAAAGGAACTACTGATACAGTCATCAACATAGATGAATTTCAAAAACATGCTAAGTGAAATAAGTCAAATACAAAAAAAAAGCCATTTTGCACACTTCCATTTTTATGAAGTTTAAGAACAATAAAACTAATCCTGGTATAGAAATCAGAAAAGTGGTTGCCTGGGGTTGGGGGCAGCAAGGGAAGAAGAGAACAGAATAGAAAAGGACATGAGAACTTTCTAGGGCAATGACAATGCATAACTCTTGATTGGAATATAATGGACACATTTGCCAAAAATCGTCAAATTGTACACTTAAGATCCATTAAGCTTACTGTATTATGTAACCATATCTCAAAAAAGATCAGGTTTAAAAAATGGACAAATAGTCCTTAAATATATGAAAAATCGCTCAACCTTAGTAATTAAAGAATTGCAAATTAAAACTACCCTAAGGAGAGAAAATGAGTGGGAAATATCAGTGAGGGTGACAGAATGTGAGACTCCTAACTCTGGGAAATGTACAAGGGGTGGTGGAAGGGGAGGTGGGCAGGGGGTTGGGGTGACCAGGTGGCACTGAGGGGGGGGCACTTGACGGGTTGAGCACTGGGTGATATGCTATATGTTGACAAATTGAACTCCAATAAAAAATTAAATAAATAAATAAATAAATAAATAAAATAAAATAAGACAAAACTATCCTAAGATTCCATTTTCACCTATTGTATTTGCAAAACCCCAAATGCTCCATGATACAGTCTACTGGCAAGGCTGTAAGGAGAAAAAGTCTTGTTCATACATTGCTAGGTTGAGTACAACACAGTATAGCTAGGAAGGGCAATACTGAGCGAAACTATACACGCACTTACCTTGTGGCCCAGTTATCTATGACTTTACCCTGAAAATATACTTCCACAAATATAAAACAACGTATACATAAGGCCATTGAGACACTATTTGAAATAGCAAAAGATTGGAAACATCTCCCAAATGTCCATCGAGATGATACATGCAAATGATGGAGCACCATGAACTGGTAAGGATTTTTAGGATATATTCAGTGGGGGAAAAAATCAAGGTGCCAAAATGTGCATACATCATGCTACATACATATTGTGTATAAAAGGGAAATAAAACTATACGTTCCAATTTATTTACTTTTGGCAAAAGAAACACAAAAGATATGAGCTAATGAATTAAAAAATGGTTACCTATAGGTGGTGGGTGGAGACAATTTGAAGGTTCTTATAGGGATGGGAAAAAGATTTCACTGACAATACGTTTTAATATAGTTTTGTACTTTTAGCCATGTAAATGTTTTATGTTTTGAAACACAGTTAAGTCAAAAGAAAGGGAGAGAGAGGTGGAGAGGGGGCTAGGCTAAATGGAGCCTGAGGCAAGGCTAAAACGCAAGTTTCAGAGAGCTAGCATTGCACTTCAGTGTTAACTAGTAGATTACCCACTGTTCACACACAGCCCTTCAGTGGGTTTTATTCATGAAACTTGAGGAGACTAGCCTTATCTGATGGAAAAAATAGAGATGGTCTTAGAGAGGTATTCTAATTCATGGACTGTGAGCCCCATCTGATTTAGAATGATTTATGTCAGGACAATTTATAGGCTGATCAATATTTAAAAACCATCCAGGTTTTGTATACAGTTGTATTTTCAAGTCTTTGGCACTTTTTAATTTTTCCTTTTTACTGAAATTTTTGATGTACCAGTATCACATATATTTTTGAACTTCCCCGCCTCCCCCCTCCAATTATTCTGTACCCTAACCCAGAAAATCTTGTTGATCAGAGTTGAGTACCGACTTCCATTTATTAAACATAGAATCCTTTCCATGTGCACATCTCAAAATTTGCATCCGAGTACATTTAATGAAAGATAATGACATTTAAATCACATATATCAAGTTTTCTAAAGATAACATTCTCATCTACTTTCACTCTGCCAAATGTATTATTCTACACAAAATGGAGAGCTAAAGAATGCTTAGCTACAATTAACTCTATAAGCCTACAAAATCAGTGTTTGCTTTCTCCTCCTTTCTCCCCTTAACACTTAATAGATATTGTGTCTAACCACCTGGGGAAGTAGGTGTGGTTTAGAGTATTACTTTATGTTAATCATACCTTTAATCTATTTGATGTCATCATATACTTACACACATATGGTTATAATGTAAATACCTTAGATAGTCCTTAAGTTCATCAGGAATCTTCCTGTTGTTCAAATCAAGACATGTTTAATCAGTTGGGAGTAAACTACCTGGCATGGAATGGTTTTAAAATCCTGAGAGAAGGGACTCTATTTTTTCCAGGTTGGCACACTTAGAAATCATGTACTGAATATGTTAAATCAGATTCCCAGCTTAAACTGACTAGTAAATAAATGGTAGTCAGACCAAGTTTAGAAAAAATTTCCATTAACCATTATATCGAAAATATTCTATTTACGCACTTTGTTACAGTTTATTCAAGTGCCATTATTTGACTTAAGGACCAGAACAACTCAGTAGCCACCACTAAGACTTAACAGGACTTTCCCCTGCCTCTATCATTTCCACTTCCTAAAATCCATTGCTTGTATCTTCCCCCGATCATTCACTATCTTTTCCAACCACAATTGTGGATCCTAATGCACCATAAATCCATGCTTCCTTTCCAACATTCTAAGAGCGCAAAAATCTAGGAGTATTATGTTGGGAGGTCAATACTACTTCCAAATGCTTCTGAAGACCAACTTAAATACTATGCCATACATCCCAGCTTGCCCAGGAGAGACACATTTTATGGCTGCTGCTTTGTCCCAGTAAGTACTAATTGTGCCCCCTTTTGATCTCAAAAGGGTTCTGGTTTGGACTGTAAAAGATACAGTTGACCTAATTATAGGTCATCAAATTTGAAGACCTCTTTCATTTGTTAAAGAAATATTCAGAATGAAAAGTTTCTTTCAAGCATGACTACAGAGTAATTACTCAGCAATTCCTACTTCTTTGCAGTGGGAGGTAGAATACCACTTCTCTGGAGTTGGATTTCCCATCGCCAGTTAGAATCTTGGCTTGAACCCTTGACCACAAACCTTGGGGGAAGTTGTATGATCTATTTGCCTCAGTGAGATGGGGAAGTTAAGAGGGTCACTGAAAAGAATGTATATTAAGTACTTAGCACTGTGCTTTGGACAGGTAAGTCAGTAAATGGTAGGTTGTCTGTAGACTATGCTAAACAAATACCATCATGTCCCTGTTCAACTAAAAAGATCTTCCTTTCAAAAACAAAATACCACATGGACTGCTTCACAATATATATACAAAATATTTAGCATTGGTGATCTGTTTGCCAGTCAAAGACCAATATAATTTCATACTTAGGGATCCTGGAGATGGGACAACCCCCAACTCCCCTCCCCTCAAATTCAATACCTTTTCCCATCCACAGCAGTTAGGTTGTTGTTCCACTGAAGGTGTTCTGGCAAATATCACCAATCATCTTCTGAAAGCCCAAAGAAATCCCTGTAATCCTCATCTTTGCAGCATGGTGTGGTTATTTTTCAAAAGCTCTAATTGGTCCAACATCACCCTGGCTGGTTTAGCTTTCGTCTCCTTTGCAATCTCCTTTTCTCTTATATGCTGACATTCCTTAGTGGGTATTTGGTCTACCTCTCTTCACCACAGTTCCTGGATCCTCTTAATCATCTCTTCTGGCTCTAAGCACCACCTCAATGAACAGCAAATACATGGTTCCAGACCAGGCCTCTCCTAATTCCAACTACTTAGATGCCCCCGACAAGCAGTTCATGATTTTCTGCCTCCAGAACTGAACTTCCATATCTCCCATTCTCGTTAGAAGTACGTCATCTAATGGGTCCCGTGGAACTTACTTTTTGTCTTCCCAATCTGTACTTTTTCCAACCTCACAACATCCAAAGCTCAAATCCAAATCCTCGCTCTTCTTTAAATTTCTCTGCTTTGGAGATATCCCTCTGGCAGCAACATACAGGATAGATGGAGTGTGTTAAAGCAGGCAGGAAGACTACTGCAAATTCAGTGTTCTATTGTTTAGATGCCACGGACTGTTCCATATTTACAGGGTAAAGCTTAAGCACCTCTCATGGCAGAGGAAGCTTTCCACATGTCAGTGCCTTCCTACTCTTTCTTTCAGCACTCCTCCAACCCCTTAGCCAAAGTTCCCAAATCCTCTTGGTTCGGGAGGGTGTGATATAAACCCCTGAAATGGCCCCAATATCCCCCTTGTTACCTTTTCTAGGTTTTGCCTGATGTATCACATGAATCTCCCATATTAGATGTGTGTGTGGACAGAGGACAGGGATCACATCTTAGATTTGCTTTTAAAGGATGCTCAATAAGTATACTGACTAAATCAAAATACACATGACAATAATTTAAAGATTTAATGACTAGGTTCTAAGAAGCAGACACTTCATTTCAGTTAAATTCATAGTATTATATGATCTTAAGTTGAAATTGTGAAGGCTGTGTCGATTGACTACTTTTGAAAACTGACTTCAGTTTTATTTCAAAATGAAGCCACCACATTTAAAAAAGAAATTGATTTAACACAACATAGGTTAAAAAAGCAAGTTGAACTGCTCTACTGATGGGTATAAGGTATAGGATTTCCTGTTTAACTGATGACAATGAGAAAAGATGATTCAGTTCCCACTATCTGGATCTTCATCTGCTTTTTTATACATTTGGTAATTAGCTTCTTTCTCTAAACAATGTCATCATAATATGATGCAAACCTGTTTTGTTATTAAGGCATCTGGATAAAGTGTGCTTTTAATGGGATTAATCTATACATGGAGTAGTAAAAAGAAAAAAAATGATTCTATTTCTTCTGAAATGTGAAAAATGTAAATTATAAAGGATATTAAATTGATGAAGAGAAAGCAGTTTACACTGCTTTTATCTAGTTATACTCCAGAGTAATGTTGATATGTTTGATTTCTCTCCTATCCTCTACCCAAAGATTAAGCTGAACAAGTATTATTCTTGACATAACTTGCAAGTATGTACTGGTGAAACAGCACTAAATTACTCTTATGTGTCAGACAACCTATATTAATCTTGGCAATAAACTATCTTGATATAACCATAGGAAATAAGACACTGTGTCAGTAACATAAACTAAAACTGGTTAAGCAACATTTAGGCATAGCTTTAGCATTCTTATAATCTTTGCTTCTGGATAGTTGGCTTGCAATTTTTATTTGCAAAAATGTCTGTCTTGAGTTATTTCAAAAATATTTAGTGGTTACACATCCTAAGCAGCACTTACACAAGTACTCTTGCTCCTTAACTAAAATAGATTTTAAGTATTTCCTTCTTAAGTTATAAATGAGAGATGATTGCTGCTAGTAGATATTCAATATTTACCAAATTAACTAATTAAATAAAGTATCTCCATGCTTTCAAGCCTTCAAACTGTTTCTAGGAGGACAACATACTCCAAAACTATCTGAACAAGAATACTTGATTAATGCAATCAGTACGGCATTTCACTAGATAAGATTATAAATTCTCTTTAGTCATAAATAGAACTCCATTTCTAGCATTCTCTATGTTTCTTCACTAAAGCTTCCTAGAAAATCTTATAAAGAACAGTGTGATAAAAGAGATAAAATGCAAGGTACCATTATCATAAAATGAAATACCATTATTAATTAGAAGTGACTTGTTAATGCTAATATAGCTTGCTATATTTTTACCAGTGACAGGGATTTGTAGACTCTCCCCCCTTTACCCCAATCATGTCATGCAAGCAGAAAAGCATGAAATTTCAAAATTGCCTAACATTAAAAAATAAGTCTCTTAATTTATTTGCATTCTAAAATAGAGCCCTTCATCTGAAACTTTCTTCCATATAAAACTCTACTTAGTGATGTACAAGATTTATCAAGCCCATGTAACATTCCCTTTAAAACCTTAAGTTCAATCACTATTTGTTTTCTACTATTATACTACGTTTTGGCAGCAATTGTTTATTGGTCTATCATTGCAGTTATTGCAACTTAACAATAAACCAGTCTGACATTTTAAGTCTTGAAGATACATACCATATATATTTCTTTAAAAATAATCATACTTTTGTAAGCAATAGTTTACAGTAGACACCTCAAAAATCTACCATAGATGTGAAACTTAAAACGAGAAAAATTTAAGTTCTAAATCTTTATACATATATATCCAGATTTCTATATATATTATATATACATACATAAGTATATATAAAATATATATAGTCAGATTTGAAAAATGAACAAAAACTGGGCACTGTACATAAAGTCTTTTTAAAACTCAAACAATAGAAAACTCTTTAAACATTAAACAATTTTAATAAAAGTTTCTGTACAATGCTAAGCAGTTTTATTTACACATAGAAAATGTAATAGGAGTAGTGTTTGAAATTACAGAACTCCTTAAAATTTCAATGGCAGGTAAATCTGGAAAAAATAACAGCATTCCATTCACAAATATTTTCAAGCAATAAATATGTATTTATAAATAGTGTAAATTTACATCAAGATTAGAAACAAAAATCACAAATCTGAAGTTTATTCCTTAGTCTATGTGCAATCCATTATCTTTGTGACTTGGCTGTTAATTTTTAAACATTTTATTTACGAACCAAAAGTGTAATAACCATCATGGTTTCAAAACAAGACAGAAAAACATAAAAGCAGTAAAAAAGTTCCTTACCTAACTTTTCACATTAAAAAAAAGTTGACCAAAGAAAGACTTAAAATTGCTAACTACCTTACAAAGAAATGACTGGCTAGGCTAGTATTTTTTTCCAAGGAAAATTGTGAAGGGGAAAAGATAGATGAAAACCAATTCATCAGCCCAGAAATAGAGAAATATAAAAGAGGTTGTTTTCAAGTCAGTAGTCTGTATGATGTTGCCAGTTTTGTCAGATATATACAAAACATGGAATTTATTATTATTATTTTTTTTGTCTGAAGTACAGCTGATCAGCTTTGTGAGAGTCCTGGATTAGGAGCAGTGCTCTCCCCTGTCCAGTTGGTTGACACTTCGCACTTGGAAGGTTGCATAGACACAGTTTTCAGCCAGCAGCCTTACGAGATAGCTACAAAAACCAGTGGTGCAGAACTGAGTTACTTCCTGAATAGCAGAAAAGGTCTCATTTAATGTCCATGGAACAATATCAAGATGAGGAGGATGGTAATGGAGGAGCCTGAAAATAAAAGGTGTGTTACTTTGGTATACACAACTGTTAATAGTGTTCCCGAGTTCAAAGCTAAACATCGTCTGCTTATGAAGGTAGGGAAAGTAACAATTCTCAAGAAAGTTTAAAAGCCTGCTACACAATGTGAACTTGTAACGTCCCTGTACTGTTTCCCTGGTGGCCAGTTTTCCTAAGGGTCTGAGACCATTATTCTACTCAGTGTGCCTACATTTTTCTGTACTTCACCAATTAGTCAAAAACTCTTAGGATGTTATTAGGGTGACCACTTTTCAGACTGCTTCCAAAATAAAAAAGGCTTGTGGAAAATGATTTTCACAAATCAATTATAATTTCATTAGTGACTGGCTTCAGAAGCTATCTCAATGAGACAATATATCATGTTTAACACAGCCCAGATGATTTTCTTCTTCAAGCAATCTTAAAGACCATTTAAGTGAAAATAGGAGCTAAAATTTTAGTAATTCAGTTTCTAATCACATACGTAGAGAAAACTACTGGAAAAAATCAACAATTCATAAATTATATCTGTGTTTCTATTCATGAAACTATTGATGTACTAAAGTGAAATGCTTCCCCCTAAGCATCTGCTGTTTAAAGATTAAAAACTGTATAATATTTGTAAGTATACTTGAATTTCATTAAGGTTATATAATGTACCAGGAAGTTACGCTCCATCAAATATTCCTATGAGGTTAATACTTCTGACAAGGACAAAATTTTAAATACATATAATTAGCTCTAAAAGCAGAAGTCTATTTAAGACCACACTTACTAATTCATTTTGTGGACACTAATAACCTATGTACACATTTTATCAACTGAAATCAAATGGCATAAAGGATATGATAGTGTTCTAAAAGCACAGAAAGATTCTGTAATGTAATTATGGTGACATTAGTTAGGCTTTGACTCGCCCAGGAAGAAAAGTGAAAATGAAATACGCCATTTCATGGGAATAAATACTTGGAAGTGAAGGAGGGGGGGATGATATGAATTTTCCTCATGCAATATCTAACAAGCAAAAGGAAAATTTAAATATTTCATTACCTCCTACTTATCAGGTGGCAGAACAAACACTGCTGCTTCCCTATCCAGCTAAGTATGTACTCACATGCTGATTTCACTTACTAATGTAAATTGGTCATAGACTTGCATCAGGTCCTCCATTTTATACTGTTCTAGCACCACAAAATTTTCCAGGTTTCCACTTGTTTTTCGTGCACAGTCTTGGCAATGCACTATGTAGGTCTTTCGAGAATTGCTCTCATTTGTGACAAAAAGCAGATCAAAAACCTCCACCTATTTTATGCAAGAAAAAAAGAGTAATAGTGATAGTGGTATTTATTTATTGTACTGTTTTAGTATAATCACAGACTTCTACTTTACATGGAATTGTGGACAGTGATCTCTGGTTAAGAGTAGGTACTAAGACAAATACGGCCATGTTGGAGAATCTTTAATAGGCCAGCTTTCTATTGCACCAAACCCAAACACATGGGTGGTAATGGATATTCAGGGAACTGACTTAAAGGAATGGCATACTCTTTACAACCACTGGCAAAAGCCTAATTTAAAAGTTAGTCAAGGTCAGCTTTTTTTTTTTTTTAAGATTTTATTTATTTATTCATGAGAGACACAGAGACAGGCAAAAGGAGAAGCAGGCTTTCCTGCGGGGAGGACTGATGTGGGACTCAATCCCAGGACCCCAGGATCACGCCCTGAATCAAAGGCAGACACTCAACCGCTGAGCCACCCAGGCGCCTGGTAGGTCAGCCTATTTTTGTTTTAAATCCAAAACAATGGCATATAGTCAGAAGAAAGGGATCGTTATTTTCTGTTTACTTATGTTACAATACTCATCATGGAGCACTGTGTGTGGGTATCAGTCTTCTTTCATAGACGGAGCTCCTCAAAGATGAAGACTACATTTTACTCACTTTTGCAACTCCAGAGCATGTCGCAGTGCTTAGACAATCCTCAAAACACACTTATTAAATAGTATATAATCTGATTATTTTACAGTTGAGGAAACTGACAGGTAAGTGACAGTGAGTGTTCAGCTATAAGCCTCGTGTTAAGGAATAGGAGTACACGCAAAAGGTATATTCATGAGTATAGCATGATTTTAGAAATAATAGCTCTACCTTTTACAGAAAGATTGATGAGCTGTTATGGTTCAGGTGGAAAAAGAAGTAACAGTGTAGAGGTAGGAGTCATTCTGAAAAGCTTATACATTCTTTTTTTTTTTTTTTTTTTTTTTAAGGTGTAACACACCTAACCAGACTCTAGCTGATCTCCCAAAGATTAACTTTGGCCAGGTTGCACAACATTAGAAGAGATGGATTCAACCATTTCAAAGAATAGTCAATGTCAGAATACAGAATTTCAAGGTTTGGAATGGATCATTAATATCTCTGGCTTTGGCATATCCTTGCATTTATTCAATGACAGAAAACTCTCATGACCTCATTATCTTCTTTGTACAATGTGTTAATTCAAAATCCCAGCATTCATCATTTTACCATTACTATCAACGGGCAACAACATGAACCTAGTCACCTGAGCTAGAAAATTTGTGAGCAGTCTTCAACCTGTCCCTTACTTCTACTACGTAATAGGCTGTCTGGTAACAAAATTTTATCTTCTAAATATTTTTGAATTCCTCTCCTTCTTTAATATCCCCACTGCAATCTCACATAGGCCTTCAGATAACAACTCTTTCTTAAAACCACTGCAATAGCTTCCTATCTCCATTCTGTCCAATCACATTTCTCTTTCATTTTTTTTTTTTTAAAGATTTCACATTTCTCTTTCAAACACATATCTAATGTGGCTGCCTGCTCAATATCTTTTGATGGCTTCAATGACCTCAGAATAAATATCAAGTTCCTTAAAATCATTTGAGATGTTCTGCAACAGTTTCCTACCACCTACACTTGTAAGTAGAATTTGCATAGTCCATGTTCCAGCCACACCAGACTACTTATGCTTGTCTGAATAAGTCATTTCATTTCCCATGTTGTGCCTACAGCTCAAAACAACATTCACTCCACTTCTAATTCTCATCATATTTTAGCCCACTGAAGTCATACTCATCCTTCCAGGATGGACTTAAATGTTAATACTTTTGTAAATCTTATGCCAACACTAGAAGGGAATATTAGGTTATTTTTCCCCTTAGTGTTATCATAACAGTAAGACAACTCTGTATTCACCAGTCCATGTACATTACAATTAGTTGTTTATAATTTGTCTTCTCCAAGTAGAATGTAAGCTCCTTCAGAACAGGTACTATATTTTATTTGTTTCTGCTTCTCTTGCAAACTTTGGCCACAGAAGATTGACCAATGTATAATGAACTGCACCAGAGAGGTGTGAGCACTGATCTGCCTGGGGCTACATCGAACTACATCCAGTTTACTGTCATCTGCCTACATCTGGATTATTCCCAGTTTAAAATCTCAAGACTAAATTTCTTGATGATTATCGTTTGTTAAATATCTACCAGATAAATGACTGTTGTAATTACTTTTAGAGTTAATTCATTGTTAGTGAAATAGCAGGTCATAAGATTAAATTTTAATATAATAGCAAAGTAACAAGAAAATAACAAGACTGAACACAATGTCAATTTCAGGAAGATGCAAGACATAGGAGTTTAAATATATTTTAAATAAAAGTAACTAAGTAGAAAACAAAAGTAGAGAGGTAAGAAGCTTTATAAAACAACCCTGGATAACAATAGTTACTTACCTCACAAATGCTACAGTAATGCGCTGGTTCTTCTTTTGTCCGCCCATGCCATATAATCTCTTTTCCTGCAGCAATGAGAGCTTCCCTCAATGTCTGACATTGCTTCAGAGTTCTCAGAAGACAATACCTATTATGGAGGAAAAATTATTTGTGACCAGCAACAGAATACTGTATATCAAGATATACTCCTAGAGACTTGGTTCTAGCCATCTGTGACTTTATCTTTATTTTTTTTTTGGTCAATTTTCCAGATTTTCTCTTATTTAAAAAATAAGGCCAATGCTCAGGCGAGTCTGACGATAACAATATGAGATCATTTAAAGCTGAAAATTAATTGATATCTGAATATCAAAATACAGTGATTTTAATATAAAAAACCTGAATCCTTGCTTAAATAGTAGTTGCTAATTTGGCTCTTATTTGGGCAAGTCATTTAACCTCTTTGGGAGTCAATGTCCTTATCCTTGATATAAGGGGTCTAAATTCCAGATCTCAACTGCTATGATTCTATTAAGGCAGGAAGGCACATTATTTCTGTCAGCACTACCTATTACTCATGAATAGCATCACCTGTACAGCTGCTTTTGAAACTTGAGTCTATACAAAGAAAACCAGTTATAGATTTAATTGCTATACGACACAAAATTGGATTCATTATAGTGCTAAAGAAAAAAGACATAACTTGATTTTAACTTGAGGCTAATATAGTAGAATCTTTCATTTATATTAACACAAGTGAACTCTTCTTATAATTTATACCTTTTCTAAATTCATACTTATGATGCTAACAATATATTGAATTCTCACAATTCGTGATTTTCCTAGTTTGCTGTCATTACTTGGACTTGTCTGCTAAAGTCTCTTACTCTCCTGTGAATTAGTGGCTCAGGTTCTCCATTTGAAAGAGAGGTTGGACTAGATGATCTTTAAGGCACTTTTCAGCTCTAAAATGCGGACAATGAAAATATCCTAAATGAAAAGGAAATGAGTTTAGCAACTGACTGCTGTTTGAGAGCAAAAGTTTTTGTTTTATTCACTGCCTAGGACAGTGCCTGGCATATATAGTAGGTGCTCAATAAACATTTGATTACTTAACAAGTAAAATTTAAAGCATGATAATAACATATTTCCTTGCTCTTTCCTAAGTTACAAGTTAAAGAAGTATCATTACTTATTCCGAACCCATGTAAATTAAGCCAAGATAAAAAGATAACTGAAAATATCCCTAAACTTGTTAATTAGCAAACCTTAAACAATAGCAACTTTATAGCAACTTTACAGTTATAAGACAGATCCTTTCAGTATCCTAGTCAAAGTATTTCACTCTTAATTTGGCTTAGGCTATTTCTGTGTTTAACTTATTCAAAAACAAAATAATGTGTTAGATTGTAGTTTGCAAGTCAAAGGTAGGGCTGCAGTTATGTGTGTGTTTGTGTGTGTGTATGTATGTGTGAAAATGTGTCGAGGAGGTAGCAAGTAAAAAGTCAGATCATGGTAAAAAGAGAGGATAGAATTCTAGACTATGCTGCCAGCTCTTGAACAGTACCTGCTCCTCCCCTTTTCCCCTTCCCATGTTACATGCACAACTCCCCTCTGAAGCTACCAATCTAACTAAACAAGTTTCCCAATCAGGGTTTCAAAAGAAGGTCTTTTTCACAGGAAAGTAATGCCTAAAACTTTGCAGATACCTTTGGAAGATTTGCAGACTCCACTATGCTCTCATGTGAGAAAATAGACAAGGAAAATAATAAAATAATAATAATAAAATAATACAATAAAGTACATAAATAATAAAAAATAAGAAACAGGAAGCATGGTATTAGGTGCTTCAGACATGTTATGCCATGAAGGCCTCTTACCAGCCTTGTGTCAGAGACACTCTCATCTCCATCCTACCAATGACCAAACTAGGGTTCAGGGAAGCTAAATTTGTCTGATGTCATAAAGCTAATTTTTAAGTGGCTGGGCTAGGGGTTTGTGAAAACAAAATTTTAAGCCTCCCCTCTCACTATCTCACACTATACTTTCTTCTTTCTGGTCTTCCTATCTTTTACCTGCCTGCTCTCCCTCATCTCTTTTGAAGAGGAGATTCTTGAAGGTTAGTCAGCACCATTTGTTTTTGGGTTTCAAACACAGAGCCTCGGTTCTGTGAGCCTTACTCCACTCTACTCAGCGAATGAACTTTTATGTCCAATGCTACTAATTACTTTGGCAGTTAGATTGTAGTTAATAACTTATGGCTTGTTTGGTAGTTTTATGCAGAAAAAGGCAATTAGTATATATGTTTTCCTACAAAAAAATAAAGGGTTAGAGCTAGGGTTATATTAAGAGTAAATACTAAGCCTTGAGTATGCTGCTTCTGGAATCAGCTCCAGAATTTTTATTTTGTGAGATACTGGAATCTTAAATTTTAAAAACCGTCAGCTCAACTAATGTGATCTGACAACGAATAACCAAATTGTGGTTTCCCCTTTGGAAAAATCCAAAGGGGATTTTTCTTTAACAGTAAAAATTTTTGTTTTCTCTTTTTCAAAAGGTAGCAGTTGGAACAGAAGGAGAATTGAGAGAGACACAGGCTCTTTTGGAGTCTATAGCAATGAGCAGATTCTACAGAAAGGGTGTGATTCAACCAAAGGGCAGGGAAAAATAAATAGAAAATAAAAACATCTGGGGAAAGGATGACTAGGGAAGATACAGATATACTATTCAAGACTTAACAGTCATCTGGTTCTGCTTTGGTTAATCTCAGGCCTTGATTTTATGCGTAGACAACATTTGAGTATACCAAAGAGCTAAAAAATAGGAGTCATTTCCTCTTCATTTTAGCTTAGCTGAGTTTTAATAAATTTACCTTATAGCAATTAAGAATGCAACTTGTTAAAAACAAAACAATAAATCACTAGCAAAAAATATAAAAATGTAGAAGACAGAAGATGCTATTTTTAATAAATACATTTTAGGAACAAGGTCAGAAATTATTTCAGGAGCTAGACAAGCAGAGAATTCTGTGACTTTTAAGGATAAGTCTGGTTTAAAGGCCCTGTGTTTAGTTGTTTGGATGAAAAACGACACCAAAAGGCAGGGAGTATTAAAGACAGCTTTGGCTTGAAGACAACCACAAGGGAGAGGCTGACTAAGGACATGCTGTATTTGAAGTTACACAGTAGAATCTAATCCACCCAAAGACCCATCTGCAAACATGGAACCACAAGAGGGATGGAATTTTAGTGAACAGCTTTACACAGGGCATAGAAGTGCAAATATACTTGAAATATCAGAATAAGAAAACTGGAGACAACAGATGGACAAATGATCATGTACAATAATACAAATCAATACAATGGGCAAAAGATAAAGTATGCCATGAATGCTAAAAGGAAGGAGAGGCTCATCTTCAGTTGAGGAGAGATGGGAAATCACAGAAGTTTTCATAAAGAAGTTGGCAATTTAGATGTGAGCAAGAAGGGGAGGAGAGAGGAAGGCATTTTTCAAGCAGAGGGAATGCCAAAAACAAAGCTAGTATGGGGATCACTTAGGGAACAAACAACTGTTGCTACCAGATTTTAATTTTGGGATGGGGTTCCTGGGGCAGGAGAATAAAAGAATAAAGCCACAGTGATAGTACATTATGTCAAATTTAAGACAACACCAGGGACTACTCAGACATCCCCAGGGGCAGCTTGACTAAGTTTCCAAAGTTAGTTCCCAAATACCAGTGTGGAGGCAGATGAAACATGGGTTAACTTGATATAAGTCTTTATGGTAACAGTCTTAACCACTAAGAAGTAGATGGTCTACAAACTACAGTACACCAAGAGGTGTCCTGCCCTGACCAATCTCTCTTACTGAAAGAGCCATACAGGAAAAGTGAGCCAATGTGTGAGCCCTTGAAACACACTTGCCACCTGTCACTCAAGGGTTTCATTCCCCTATGACAACAGTGAGTGTCTGAATGTCAGTAAGACATTTTATTTCATTTAAACCAAACACATGGCTGAAAATCAAGGTCTCAGTCAATGATAAAAATGAGTATCTCAAAAATTTTAAACTCTTGGATGGAAAAATCAAGCATGAAAGCAAATGTTAACCATGAAGATGCAGAGTTTTAGAATTTTTAGATTTTTTTTTTTATTCAGTGTTCTCACAAAACACTATATATTTAACCCAGTGATGTTTTAGAAGATGCAGTCCCAGGACAAGAGTATTAGGATCTACACTAACTATGGACTGGTCTTTGTGGCTATACCCTCTTATTCAATTATTAGGCCAACTGGATATTACCAAAGAGCTGGCGCATACCTCACTTATTCATATAAAAATGGGAATCAAAGAGAAAAGGGAGTTAATACTTTAACATATATTCAAAACCTCTCTCTGTGCTTGTGATAAAGTTTATATTATGTAAATAGGGTAGTAATCTAAAATATGGACCCAAAAAAAGGAAAAGAAAAATTTTATTAGCTTTAAGAAATCTAATCTAGTCTAGGATGTCAGGGACTTGCTTGATCAGAGGATTCATATAGGCCACTGTGAAAGAGATTCTCAGGGTTCTTCCCATAGAGCTCTGAATTTACTTGTTAGAAACAGACTAGAAATCTTAGTCTCAGGTGATTTTTATGATCAGAGAAAGAAGAACCAGTGCAAACCTCTTCCTCTTACTTTTATAATGAAATTATAAACAATGTCTAAAATAATTTGTAGCATTATTCTTCAATGGACATCAATCAGTAAGATACCAACTTCATGAATCACATTTTTATGATAAAAGTCTTAAGAGACCACAGAAAGAAAACTGCAAGGGAGACAGATAGATAAGAGCAGATTATAGAGCTAGATTGCTTAGGTTCAAATCCCAGCTCCACACATACTTCATATTCTCTGTGCCTGTTTCCTCACTGCAAAAAGATGCAACTAATACTGCTATTATGAGAATTACATGTGGTATATTAAAGTGCTTAGATTAGTGCCTGGAAGTTAGTGATCAATATTTAAAATTCAACATGTTAAATTCTTTTTTTTTTTTTTTTTTTTTTTTTTTTTTTTTAAATTTTTTTTTATTTATGGTAGTCACAGAGAGAGAGAGAGAGAGAGAGAGGCAGAGACACAGGCAGAGGGAGAAGCAGGCTCCATGCCCCAGGAGCCCGACGTGGGATTCGATCCCGGGTCTCCAGGATCGCGCCCTGGGCCAAAGGCAGGCGCTAAACCGCTGCGCCACCCAGGGATCCCAACATGTTAAATTCTTGAACTGTGTTAGAGTAATTACATGATTACTAAACTGAAGTTTTTAAATTTTTTAAAAAAGGTTTTATTTTATTTATTTATTTGAGAGAGAGAGAGAGAGAGAGAGAGAGAGAGAACATGTGCACAAGCAGGGGGAAGTGGCAGGCAGAGGGAGAGGGAGAAATAGGCTCCCCACCAGGCAGGGAGCCAACATGGGGCTCAATCCCAGGACCCTGAGATCACGACCTGAGCCGAAGGCAGATGGCTTAACTGACTGAGCCACTCAGGAGCCCCTAAACTGAAGTTTTTTAATTTGAAAAGAGTTGTGCAATGAGTGCCAACTAAAAGTGCAACAATTACACCAAAAAGAACATAAGACAGATTATTTAAAAGGTGCTTAGTCTAGATTCCATTAGGTCAGGATTTCTCAATCAAGGTATTATTGTTATTTTGGGCTGGATAATTGTCTGTTGAGAGAGGCTGTCCTGTGCATTACAGGATGCTTAGCAGTATCCCTAGCTTCTTCCCACAAGATATCCATAGCACCCCTCCCATTCAAATATTGATGCTGCCCTATGTCCTCTGAGGAAGGTGCCAGGAGGAGGCAAAACTACCCACCATTGAGAACCACTGCACTATGTCCATGAGTATTATACTTGAAAAACAGAAGGTGACTGAGATGACTATAACTGATATTAGTATTAATAATTATAACTACAGCCACCATTTACTGAGTGCTTACCCTATGCTAGGACCCATATAATACTTAACAAAAGTTATATTAGAAAGATACAATTATTATTCCCCTTTTTCAGAAAAGAAAACAAAGACCAATAAGTTTGATAGTTTGCCTACGGTCCCCCTCCTACCAATAAATGGAGCAGCTGAAATTTGAAGGCAGACTGGACTCCAAACAACTACACATAGTGCTGCCCTCTCTGTATTTCACAGAGATAATAAATAGTATAGAACCTAAGACTTAGGAAAATTACAAAGGAAAGGCAAATAATGAACATATAATGATTACCTATACACAAAAGGCACAAAGAAAAGTACATAAAGCATTAATATTGTGCATATAAAATGGTACATTTAAAAATATCTCTAAAAACAGTGCATTGTAAGTGGTCATAAGTATGACAAAATGATTTGACAGGAACTTATTAAGTTTGTGGGAAGTGGTTTTCAATGGACTTGATACTACAGAAATTTTAGAAAATATATTTTCAAGTACTGGCTTATAAGGTATTAGTATTTTTAGAACATATAATTACCTAGCAGATTGCAGGGAGGTTAATAAGAGAATGTATATTCTGAAAATTAACCTTCTGTTCCTTAGCATACTACCTGATATGCTCCTCCTAAATCGGAGATTTCCTAAGATTGAACTTTTCAGAGGAAAATAGGATCTTTGGCATTCTGTTTTTGACATGTGAAAATGTACTGAACTACTTACCCTCACAGCGATTAAAGCGGAACTAACAAAATAGGTGGTGAAGAAACCAGAGTTTCCGACGTATTAAAAACATACTATCATTACATTAACTTGCTAATAGCCCAACATGATTGCAACAGTTTATATCATATTTGTTGGACTTGGCCTTATCTGCTATTGAGATTAAACCATTCAACTGCATCTAAAGGAATCTATGTATTATGAAAGCCTATTATCTACAGGGAAATCTAATCAGAATCAACAGTCTCCAGAGCTCACTTGCTACACTATTATTTGATTCCTTTTCAAGGGTCCTATTAAAAGGAATACTTCAATGCTAAAACATAATGAAAATATGAGTCTTATGAAAGTGAAGCTAAGAAGAGCCTTAGCACTCCACTACTCCAAATGTAGGCCAAAGAAATGTACCTCAAATATTTGAAAATGGGAATCATGAATTTTCAAACAATGAGGTTTCTCTTAGCTCTCAATCGACTAGTTTAAATTAAAACCAAGAGTAAAAACTGTATACTATGATGAAGATGGATAATCAGCAGCAATAATCTCCCCACCCTCAATTTTAGGTTTTAAAGTATCTTCATTCACTTAAGACTTACCTATGACATAATTTAAACTGGAATAGGATAGGGGTTTACTAAAACTAAGTATGTTCAATAGTTCTCAAAAATGTACAACCCAAATGAAATTCTGAGAAAACAAATCCAGAATGTAGAACTCTTGTGTAACACAAAGGTCTGCCCCTCTTCAAAAAAAAAAAAAGAAAGAGAGAGAGAGAGAGAGAGAGAGAGGAAGGAAGGAAGGAAGGAAGGAAGGAAGGAAGGAAGGAAGGAAGGAAGGAAGGAAGGAAATCATGTAAAAAAATTTCAGAGACTAAAGACACAATGACTACGTACTGAATACAATGTCAGCATAGGAGCTGGTAGGGCAGGGAGAGGTAAGAGCTATAAAAATACATTTCGGTGCAGTTGGGGAATTTCAAATGTAGATTGTATATTAGCTAATTCTTACATATGTTAAATAGTACTTTGGTTACATAAGAATATCCTTATTCTTAGATGCAGGTTGAAGCACTTGGGTCATGTCATAATGTTTGCAAATTACTTTTGCATATGACTCAGTCAAAAAACTGTGCATATGCATATGTGGAGACTGCTAAGTGAATGTGGCAAAAACTTATCTGTTGACTCTAGATGAGATTATACAGGCATTCACAGTACTAAACCTTTTTGGTAGATTTTTAAAATTACAAAATAAAAAGTTGGAGGAAAAAGTATAAACAAGTTTGGGAGTGGAGCATGCAGCAATGCATTACATGCAAATTTGATATATTTTAAAAGAGAGTAAGGTAGTATCAGAAAAACTGTCAACAGTTCAACGAGTTAAAGGAAAAGATCAATAATAGCCTTACATTTAAAGTCTTTCTCATTTCATTTCTTTGTGTGGGCACAGTTCTATTTTAAAAATAGCTAATGGTGGGAGCACTTGGGTGGCTCAGTGATTGAGCATCTGCCTTTGGCTCAGGTGGCGACCCTGGGACCCTGGGATAGAGTCCTGCATCAGGCTCCCAGCAAAGAGCCTGCTTGTCCCCCTGCCTATGTCTCTGCCTCTCTGTGTGTCTCACATGAATAAATAAATAAAATCTTAAAAAAAAAAAGCTAATGGTTCAGAAAACTTAACAGCTAACACCTTAGGAGGGCTACCTGTTAGTCAGCTGAAAGCTGTAACAAATGTGTATACCAGACTCCTTTTCTAAGCAATAGAGCCATATAGTCATCTGGCTACTAACAGAGATCCCCACTAAAACATCACAGGAGGAATTAAAGTTCTGCATGTCTAGAGTCAACCAAGCTAGGAATCACTTCCCACACCTAACTCATTTCCTTTTTTCTTCCTTGACCCCTAGTTTTCATTAACAAGCACAAATGTCCCACTACCTACCCAAGGCAAAGCCTCGGCAGTACAGATTTCCCTCTCACCTCCACCACCCAACGATCACCAAGTATAGTCTATTTTACCCTCTAACCTTTGTCCCTCCTCCTCTTGTCTGAATTGCAGCAACTACTTTCTCATTTATTCTACCAGATATGTCCTCCATTTATTGCTTCATCTTGCTGCCAAGTGAGCTAATATGCAAATTTGATTATTAAAAAGATATAAAATTCTCTTTTTTAGAGAGAAAGAGAGAGCGTGTGGAAGGAGAGAGCAGAGGGGGAGAGAGAGAATCTTAAGCAGGCTCCACGTCCAGCAGAGTTGGACACAGGGCTCGATCTCACAACCCAGAGATCATCACCTGCGCTGGAATCAAGAGTTGAACACTTAATCAACTGAGCCACCCAGGGGCCCCTAAAAGATTTAAAATTCTAAAGGCTTCCCACTGGCAATTGCTGCCAGTGTGAAGTCTACCTGAAATTTTTAGCAATAGAAGTTTAAATCCATACTCTTCAGCTAATATGAACAAGTAGGGCTTAAACCTGAAAAAAAAACTTAAAAAGTTTCGTATAAAGGAGAAACTAAGTTCGCTTTAATATATGGGGTATGCGGGGAAAAGTTTATGTTCATTTAAGCACTTAAGGGAAATAAAAGAGAGTTTTTCACTAAGCTTCCATTAAAATTTTTCTAAGGAGTTAGGCTGTTAACTTTTCAAGTCAATTGAATGCATCATACAATGAAAGAAGTAATCAAGATAATGAATATTCTTTTGACTCATGCCAATGCAAGAGGTATTTGGAAAAACGTGAAGCAGACTATGAAGATTAATGTATTTTAGTAAAACAACCAGGATGTAGAAATTTAAAGAGATTATGATATGACTTACTCAGATAAAGTACTTTATGGTATTGCAGGACTCTGAAAGACCCAACATGAATTTGGAAAGTGCAAAGAAAATAAAAACAAGAGTAATGCTGACTTGTTGAAATAACTACAGGTAATTCATTCTCTAAATGATAATGAGGAATTAATAGGTTACAATAGAAGACCATTCTCCCATTATTAAGTCACTCGGTGCCAAAAAAAGTACACAGTCTATTACTTACTGCACTCCCACAAATTTTTCACAAATTCTGCACCAATTGCCTTGGTGTTGAAACTTGACCTGGGGCTTTTTATAGTTTTTGCTTATCTCATCAGGGTGACTGTTTTTGCAGAGAAATATTAATATGTTTGATTCCAGAATATTGCCACAGACCCTACTAGAAGACAAAATATATCATATATGCATTGTATTACCTTTCTAAACCCAAAGAATTCTGAATATCAAATCACATTTGGCCTAAGGTGTTTAGGATAAAGGACGATGGAGCTACAGTACTACTACTTCCGTGAGGCCCTTCTTTAATGTTTTCCCATCTGAGAAGTGCCTTCCTCTGTGCTCTCCCATTTTTTTAAACCTGTCTTCATGAGCAAAGATCACATATTTTAGTGCATTGACTATTTCCCCATTTATTATAAGCAGCTTAAGAAGTGATTAAATCCCCTTTTCTCAGCACAGTAACACAGCACAACTCCATTCACAATAAATATCAAACAAATATGAAAGCATGAAAAGAACTGGGTGAGTGAATAAGTGAGGGGATATAAAGGCACAAGGTAAATTTCATTTACATTGTTTTTGATTAACACTTTAACTACAAAGATCCAAAAATTATGCATTGTTGATTCATGTATTTAGAATTACAAACAATAATTCAGGGAGGAAGTTAAGGAAGAGGACTATCTTTGTTTATCTTCTTAATTCCACTTCTTACACAGAGCTGGTAATTTTTTTTCTTTTAAAATAGTCTACAATTCACATGTCCAATGTATACTGAATTAATCCCTTACTGAAAGATAATTCAAACAAGGAGAAAAAAGGGGGAGGTGTAAAAATTGTAGTTCATATTAAAGATTTTTTTTTTAAGATTTTATTTATTTATTCTTGAGAGACAGAGAGAGAGAGAGAGGCAGAGACACAGGCAGAGGGAGAAGCAGGCTCCATGCTCCATGCAGGGAGCCCGACGTGGGACTTGATCCCGGGTCTCCAGGATCACGCCCTGGGCTGAAGGCGGTGCCGAACCGCTGTGCCACCGGGGCTGCCCTTAAAGATGTTTTAAAACACAAAAAAAGAGTAGCAAAGATAAATGGAAAGTTCAAGCACACATCTAGAGGCAGCAGTGGGAGAAATGGCTGACAAGGTAAGTGGGAGTCAGATTTGAGGTACAAATGGAGGATTTTAGGTCATCTCTATGCCCGAAGTGGGGCTCGAACTCACAACCCTGAGATTAAGAGTCATGTGCTCTACTGACTGAGCCAGGTTGAGCCACCCCAAATGGAGGATTTTAAAGAAAGTTTGCATTTGTGCCTTTGTATGTTTAGCTTAGTTGGTCACCAGTAACCTCAGCAAGAGAAGTAACGGGCATATTCAAGGTAGAAAGCCAAATTGCTATGTATGGTGGAAGGGACAGGAGATGAAGAAAAAGACTCAAGGCCAAGGAAAGAAATGTCAAGAGAGAACCGTTACTTAAGAATTAGCAGAGCTCACAAGCCAGAACAAACCAATACCATTTCCTTTGTTGGCAGAATACTAGGTTTGAGGAACAAAGCAATGATGTGGGTATAATTTTACAGCACAATTGAGCTTGTAGAAAAAGATCCCCCTCTCTCTATTACTGCAACAATATATTCTTCATGCTGTCTTCTGACCTTTATTTGGTTCACTATTTGCTTTTTTTAAATAGACATATTCCTCTAAGTTCTGTCCCTAACTCCTCCCCTCTTCTTTCTCTCAAGGCAATCACAAACCGCTAGATAAAAGACCCCCTAGTCTGTCAGCTCTAACTTTGTTCTCTAGAGTTCTGTATTTCCTACAGCTTCTGCTAAATAGCTCTATCCAACTATTTTATCAGTTTCTCAAACTTGCCACCTCCCCAAAATGAAGTTCTGTGCCACAGATATATGCAAGTAGCTTTTGTACAAGACAGCTATGGGCATTTAATCTTGGCTCTAACCAACGGTGATCTTTGGATGCTGAGACGTAGACTCAGATAAATCTGGGAAGCACTTTTCTTAGTGCTCAGCTAAGTACCAAACTCAAATTATTATTTTTATTTACATATAGAGAGCTCATGAGTAGCGGTAGTGGTACAGATGGAGAGGAAGAGAGAGAATCTTAAGCAGGCTCCCCACTGAGCTCGGAGCCCAATATGAGGCTCGATCTCAGGAATCCAAGATCATGACCTGAGCTGAAATCAAGAGTCAGATACTTAACCAACTGATCCACCCATGCACCACCCCACAAACTCAATTTATTAACTAGCATTAATAAAACCATCTAGAACTCAGACTTGAAAACCCAAACTATCTTTGATTCATTCCTTTCTCTTATCATCCAAAAGCTTATTCTGTTTATTTAACTGCTAGAAAGAACTTTATGAAACCCAAATTAGATCATACTAGTTAAAAACCCATCAAAAGTTCTCTAACAGAATAGACTTAGGTTTGGCACACAATGCATGAATTGCCACTAAGAATTTTCACAAATGTATCTTATTCTACTACTCATCACACACATTGTCCTCAAGCCAGAATTTACCAGCACATAGCACAGTTGTATCATATATGTCTTTAAGATCATGCAAATACCCAGTAGGGAAGAAGTCAGGAGAGAGGAGTAAAGAGGTAGGTGCTGGGGACAGAATGAGAGCAGGGAAAAGAAAAGATGATCTGGAGTGAGTATACATTTACTGGTCCTCTAGGCAGTAGGAGATCCCCTGAGCCTCTCACAGAGTGAGAGGCTTAACATGCCGAGTATAATTGTAATCGTTAGTACAACAGGGCCTCTCTATATAAGCCAACTATTCTGCCTGATGCTCAAGTGAAGGAAAGGGATTTATTCCCCTGGAGGAAAATGTGACGGTGCTGGGCTGAAAGAGACATGGTACACATTACTTTGTGGATGAACTGAAGCATCTTCCTGATGGCACAAGAGTTTGGTCTTAAACTGGCCTTAGGTGTTATTCCTCTGTCCTCTGTCCTCTCCCTGCCTCCACAGCTTTACCTTTCACACAAATTACCTGCTTCCCAGAATACACAGACTTTTCTGATTCTATGGAGCTGGAAAGAATCCAGTGGAGATCTGTCAACGTATTTCTTCTAATCTTTCAATCTATCTATTTATATGCACTTTTACTTCGAGACAAGACCTATATCAGATACAGACAGATGAAGACACACATACCTTCTCAGTGCCTAGCCCAGAGCATTGTATACAGTCAGCAAATATTCATTAAATTAAAGAAAGTACAAATGAAAAAAAGGGAACAACGTTGGCTGGTGAAAAGTACATTTTTTAGTAATAGATGAATGACTATGTTTTAAGAGGAAAGTTTACAAAGCAAGGCTTAGGGGTGTGAATTTATAGTGAACATATTCAATCAGTGTGATGAAAAAGTACCTTGTTATCACATCTCATGACAACTCAAGCTGGGAGCAGAATTCTTAATATAATGAGGAACACAATAAAGATTCAAGTGACTGAACATTTTTTAGCACAGAGTAAAAATGGGAGTAAAATGAGTACGTAAGTCCATTTCGGTTAAACAAATAAGGTAGGTATGAGGAACAAATCAGTATCATGGGTGATTTTAAGTTGAAAAACATCCAAATTGTGTGCATCCCATTTCAACAAAACAACTTTATAAAAACAGATGAATATGAGTGTTAATGCTCAACAGTTCAAATGTTAAGAGGGATAATGATAAACTGGAAGGAATTTAGAAGGATGACAAGGATGATAGGGGTGGAAGGATGGAAAAGATGATAGAGGTGAGAGGTGTTTAAATTAATGAAGACCAGGTAGGAAGAAGAACAGAATAGGACAATGATCTTCCCTTGTTTCCTTTTTCCTTCTTACCACTCCCCCCCCCGACCATCCACCCTGCAAAGTATGAGCAAGTTCTGGGATCTTTAGCTCCACACAGACCCTAGTTTGATCCCTCTCTCTGCACCCATGGGTCAGTATCTGTCTAGGTTGGTCTGTCCCGTTGCAATTGCCTTCTAACTGTCCACCCACCCCCCCTTTCCAACCTTGCCCCTTGGAATCCATTCTCTACAAAGTAACCAGATTCATTTTCTTAAAGTTTAAATCAGAACCCATCTGTCTTCTGCTTACAATCCTCTAATGGTAACCTATAACACCCAGAACTAACATATAAACTGCTTACCATGTCCTAAAAGTCGATGCCCAATCTGGTTCTTGCTTATTACTTTGTGGAGCTTACTGCAACCCCCCTTTCTTTCTTTCATTCTGCTATATACTGGCTTTTCTGTCCTACAAACATGCCAAAGCCATTCAGGCCTGAAATGTTCTACTCCTAGGTCCTTGGTTGACACCATCTCAGTATTCAGGTCTAAGCACAAAACTCATTTTCTCAGACACTTGTCTTGACTACTGTAGAAAAAGCAGCACTCCCACCCCCACCACCCAAATATTATTCATTTTATCTTACTCATACCACTTGTTAGTCATTTATTCATCCATCTCGTGGTCCTCTCTGAATTGTTCCACTAGAACTTAAGTCCCCTGAGAGGAGGGCTTTTAATAAACACTGCAGAGTTGGTTCTCAAACACTTGTTGAATGGGATATATTCTACATAAATCCCAAACATATTTAGAGAATTAGGACCAAATGACAGGTAGATTTTAGGCCAATTTATAAAGAGCTTTCAAGAATTATAGTTAGGTAATGAGAACATTCAACAAGTTGCTGGATGGCCACAAATTATGGAGGCTAGAATGGATTACTACACTTAGAAGTTTTGACTAAATGACCTTAAAAATCCTTTCGAATTATAAAATTCTAGTCAATCTAAAATGTAATGAGTCACCTTCAATCTATATAACTATTACAGAAGTGGTGTCTATGCTGTACCACCCCTGTACCTTCAGGTGATCTGAATTAACCTCTAGTTTATGCCTATCTCAAACTTACTAAACCTTCAGTGACTTTAAATAATTTTTTTCCTCAAAAGTAACCCTGAACTTGCTCTTCAGAGCAAGGTACCACTGTCAGATATAATAAGATAAATGGAAAGAGAACCTTTCACACCCCACTACTAATTACATTTATAGAATATGGTACCCAAGTTCCAACTTTTTAAAAGGATTTGTACATCATGTGATGTAATGAGCACAGGGTATTAAATAAGACTGATGAATCACTGACCACTACCACTGAAACCAGTAATATACTATATGCTAATTAACTGAGTTTAAATTTTTTTTAAAAAAAGGATTTCTACATTTGCTCTGATTTGGGTTTTGTTACCTCTCGTCTCCCCTGCTACTTTTGCCCACACACCAGATAAAATACTGCAACTGACAAAAGACAATATCGTTAGATTGTCCAGGTGTGTTATCTTGGCCACAGAATTTCTGTTTGAAGTTTTGGACTTAGGTCTGAAATCATTTTATTAAGATAGGACTACTTTCAAAAGACAGCATTTTGAAAACAACATATGCTGACCAAATATAGCTGCAGGAGAAATACTTAGTATAAGTACTACTTTAAGAAAGATGAAAACTTAAAAAAAAAAAAAAAAGAAAGATGAAAACTTATTTTATCAGTAAATATAAAGCAGTGTATTCCAAACTGAGTTTTTAAGGAGATCAATTCTTTAAAAGATACTGGTCAAACAAATAAGTTTGGGAAATACATTATATAACCCTCCTCCTTCACCACTCATAAAACAAACCAATACTTATATAGTCTCTACAACATTTCACAAAAACTAACAAAATAAAGGACTTATAAAACTTTATCTAATCCATCATTTTCTGTATTTCTTTGACCAGAATCCTCCATCGTTTCAGGGTAGGTGCAGCAGTGGTAGAAGATAGTTTAGGGAAACACTGCTATATACTACTGTTAGAAAATATTACTTCTAAATATATTTAAAAAATAGCTAAGATAAAAGCTGACAATAAATGAGACGCTTACTGGGATATATATATTCAAATATATATATTCAAATAACTTGTATTAGAGGTTTAAAATAGGTAAGATGGACGCTTACTGGGATATATATATTCAAATATATATATATATATTCAAATAACTTGTATTAGATGTTTAAAATAGCTAAGATGGACGATTTCATTAAAACAATTAAAAAATTGCCCTGTTAGTTAAGTCCCTATATTAAATGCTAATTTATCTGTACCAGCAATTATTTTGTGTTGCCATTCTCTCCCCCTGATACTAAGGGCAGTCTTTCAATATTTAAACTCAAATCTGCCTAGGAATCAGGTGGCTCAGAGGGTAGTGGGGAAGCACAGGTCTGTGATTCTACTGGTTTAGAATCATGTGTGTCTTCACTCCTGTTTGTATCATAATGTACAGATTATTTGGAAGGGAAAAATACTTTTAACGTGTGGATTCTCGAATTACATTTTATTAGACTTCTGGACCATTTTGTTGTGATGTCAGCATAATTCTATTGGTGAGGGGGAAGTACTAAATAATTAACACTCCCCAAAAAAAAAGAGGGACTACAGCAGTTTTAGAAAGCACTTACTTAATCATTTCAAAAAGCTTTGGATCTGAGACCTTGATATTTCGTGCCATATTCCAGGAAAGATGAACCATGGGTACTATTGACTTCACACTTTGCAATTTGTTCCATTCGTACCGTTCCACTGCCAATTTATACTGGCAGGCTAGGAAAAAAAAAACAGTTATAAAGCAACCCAAAGTACCAAAAGATATGAAGTTACCATTATCACCTTCTCAGATGATATCAATATCAATTCTGAAAACTTCAAAACATTACAAAAATAATTTTTGTTTGATAACTATGGCAATAATAATAGTAGTGAACACATAAAGAGTGCTTACTAGAACTATATGCCAGGCATTGTGCTGAGCTATTTTTATATATTATCTCATTTAATTTTTATTATTACCTTATTAATTTTATTATTCCCATTATACAGATGAAGAAATTGAGGCCCAGAGAGGTTATATAACTTGCCCAAAGTTGCAAGAGCCAGGTCCTGGTCCTAATCCAGGTCTTTCTGGCTCCAAAGGCCATATTCTTAATCTGAATTATCAACTGCCTGAAGGCAGGCATAATTCAAACAGATTTTGACATAATAGGGCTATTCATACGACATACCAGATAAAAGAAAAATTTGAAAGAATGAATAACCACACTACTTTGCCTTCTCCCATAAAGGGTTTCCTTTATAAAACAAAACCAAGCACTCTAAGAATTATTAAAAGTATATATTCCTTGTATATAAAGATATAAATTTGTTATTTGCTGAGATCCATGGTCTTGGATTTCTACCTATTAACCTCAATTTAATTTCTTGTACCACAAATTAAAATTTTATTCAAGGAGACACAACTCTTCTTCCAGTTTCTATTGAGTTACATTCCAAGAAAAAAAAAAAAAACTATCAGTGACAATCCTTTATAAATTGAACTTTTTTTTTTAGCATATTCTTTAAAATACCTGTAAGTGGACCAACATTCCAAGCAATGTTGTTGCACCAGCCAATAGCCTGAACCCAATGAACAGTGCCTGCATTTATCCAGACCAAATCTCCAGGTCGCTGAATAAACCTATACACTGGAACATTTGCTTCATAAAGATCTTCAAGGTTGGGCCACCAAGAACCCATTAGGAAATTCAAATTATTTCTGAAATAAGAAAAAATAATGCAAATGGATCATATACTTTAATAAGGCTTTATAATAAGAATGGAAAACAAGGTCAAAACTTATTAGAACATGCTCATTCACACTGCATCCAAACTTACTTTCTTGTGCAATAAAAACTACTATATGTAAAGTGAGTGAAATTAATTATAGTTAAGTACTGAATAACTTATTCAAAGATCGATCAGTATTACTACCTTCAATTGATTTTTCAAAGTCCAAATGAAATCCAAAGCTCCTTTTAAATAACACTTATATGCATTAACTTTTAATTTCATTTCACTAAAGGCTCTTTAAGCCCTTCTTCCTTGAGTACCAAGAAATCTCTAACAGGTAAATGGAAGGTGGAGTTGACATCAAGTCACCTAAGTCCACACTATGGCAGCTATGAAGTGTTAGGAACTTTGGTTTCTGAGGCAAAGTGGAAAACAGAATGGTCTCTGCTGCTGTTTTGAATTCTAAGCAGGAAACGGGTACAGGATGTCAGTCTCGAGAGTTCTGATGACTAGTTAAAACTATGCAGCTGAAAACAGCTTCATAAAAAACAATCATACACATGTGCAAATAACCATCATCACTGCCACCATCACCCATGTACTTTGGAAACATTCTATAGATCTTATTAGTAAGCTTTTACTTTAAAATCTGGCTTCTTACTCTACTTCATCATGATACAATATAAAATACTTCTTAAACTCCACAGCAACTTTTCCTATAAGAGATGTTCATAAAATTCAGTTAGCTACATTTTGGTGAAGGAAGAACTTGCAGAATGGAAATGTTCCTCTCCTTAAGATCTAAGAAATAGTCTTTATTTCTGTCCTGTGCCAAAGGATACAATAAAGTGTACCCTGAAATTACTCTCATCAGTTTAAATTTAATTTTTTTATCTAGATCAAGGGCTGGCAATCTATGGCCCATGGGCCAAATCTAGCCTGCCTATTTTTGTAAATAAAGATTTTATTAGAACATAGCCTGCCCATTCATTTATATATTATTATATATGATTGCTTATGTACTTCAGTGACACAGATGTGAAAGAGACTATACAACCTGCAAAGCCTAAGATATTTATTATCTGGCCCTTTATGGAAAAATTTCATCAACCTCTGATATAGATGGAATCTCTGGCTCAACTTTTTTCCCTAAAAAACTGCAAGGCTAGAAGACTGCCAATGGTAACCTGGCAGTCTTCTAGCCTTGGTAAGGGTATGAGCTTATTTTCTGTGATAAGGCTCAGTAGATACAGTCCAGAAAAACTTCCCTATGAAGCAAAATACGGTTACAAACACAAACCCTATCCCTACTTCACCCATGTATTGCCATCATAAAATTGGAGAAAACTTTCTCTCCAAAAGCAAGCAATCAAGTAAGCAAGACCACCAAATAATCAACTAAATTAAAAAAAAAAAGTTAACTCAAAAAAGTTACCCATTCTTTTTATCATATATTCAAGTGAATGGTTATTTCAAGACAGATATTGTTTAAAGTCCTAACAAAAACTACAGACACGATCAGTATCAGTCAGTATCAAAAGCAACATTCCTTATGTGAAACAAAATTACATTGAAATGCTGAAGTAGCAAGTGCTTTTCTGTAGCTTAAATTTACCTAACCTTTCATACTAACTTTGGTATTTTTATTATCCCTAAATTCATACTTTTTAGACATCATCTGCCTCTTCTAATTATCTTTGTTCCCAGGCTACTTCCCCATTTAGACAGGAAAAAAAAAACTAAATCCCAAAGATAGCCAATCTCTACTCAGAAATAATGAACAAGGATCAGTGTACTATAGCTGTAATAATATACTACTATCTCAAAGTACAAGACATAAAAATCTTTCTGTAGCACAGTGGAGATTGCCTACATGACACTGATCTTTCTCTGCTACTACCAGACTGCTGATCCATGAAAGTAAGAACAGATTAAGGTAGATCAGGTTATTCCATCAGAGCATTTGAAACTTTATAATTTCATATCTTTGGCTTTCTTATAATGAAAAGAAATCTGTGTGTTAAATAGTAAAAACAATAAAAGGTAATTATTTTTTGTTTGTATATAAGGAAATTTTGGATTAATGTGGGGGTTTTTTGGTAACTATATTTACACTTGTTACCAAACCAGGACATTTACAGCCAAGATTGAAAAAATTCTAAGTAAGTGGAATATGTGTATAATCTGTTTTCAGGGCCTCTCATAATATAAATGTTTCTGGTGGTTCCCCCTTTACCTTCTTGGGGTGGGGAGAATAACACCAAATACATGTATAATTTATGTTTTTAACCATAATTTTCCAATGTTATTACTAGCTAAAAATATCAGGTGCTTATTACATAATGGAGTGCTTTCAAAAAAAAAAAAAGCAGAGAAAGTTTCCATTTAGACAAATAATTAAGTTTAAACCAATGAAAAGGGATCCCTGGGTGGCGCAGCGGTTTGGCGCCTGCCTTTGGCCCAGGGCGCGATCCTGGAGACCCGGGATCGAATCCCATGTCGGGCTCCCGGTGCATGGAGCCTGCTTCTCCCTCTGCCTGTGTCTCTGCCTCTCTCTCTCTATGACTATCATAAATAAATTAAAAAAAAAAATTTAAACCAATGAAAATAATTCTGAGGTACCCTTTAATACAAGGTAAAGAAAAAGGCTATGTCTAGGACATTAAGGAAAGGAATACTTCTACTAGGTGAGTTCCCTCAATTATAGAAAACAAAATCTGAAGCAGTTGCCTAGATTTTGTAGAATTCTTTTATAGGAATAGTTGCCAATGTAGTTTTAAAAAGAATTTATATCATGGTGATAGAGCAAAAAGCAGTATGTTCAAACTTGAGTTATTAACCTATGAAGCTGCTCAATTATAGAATTCCTTCTATAACCATCCACTTTTAAAAACCATTTATAGTAAAATCATTTTTCATGAAATATAGATCTCCCACATGAGCAAGTATTTATGCATCAATTGTTCAATTAACCTAATAAACAACTCAACCTTCCTATTTTCTAAATTCAAGACTGTTAGTACTGCATGGAGTGGTTTTGAGGCATCTTTCTCAAGTATTCTCAGCAATGCAAAGGAATAGGTTTGGAATCAAATCAATTTAAATGAATTTTTTGCTGAATGGTAAGTGGTAATATAAAAACTGGTAATATACATTAGGATATCCAGCTTATGGTAAACTGTCCTTTACAAGGATTGTTTTTGAATAATTACATTTAAAGAAAATTTAGTTTGGAAACCTACTTTTCACAGAAGTCATTCAGAACACCCCAGTAACCTTCAGGGACAACAAACCATTCACAGTCACCTGGACCAATATTTATATTAACCGAACAGAAGTTGTTATTTTCTTGATGACCTGAAATGAGAAAAGAAAAATAGTAATCAGCATACTGTAAGTTCTATAGAAAATGTTCGGAAATGTTCAACACAGGATGTTCTGGTGGTATTCAGCCGTTTGTCATTAGTTCTGTGTCTAGTTCTAGAGCAGAGTTTGGTCAGCTCCTAACTTACTGCAGCAGGTAGTCTACACCATGAGTAAAAGATGACGTTCCAGAGCCAGGTTTCTAAGCTTATGTGAACCTGGGCAAGCTGCTAAACCTTTCTACCTCAGTCTCCTTATATAGAAGATTAGATAATAACAACTCCCATAAATCAGTGGGTTGTGTGAAGATCCATGAAATAATGACTGCTTTGAATACTCCCAAATCCATGGTAAATAATAAGTATTAGCTATTATTGATATTACCACTTCTTTGTGAACTAATCCCATTTCTCATGCACTGTATTGGGACATCAGTAAAGAGGCAAGAAGTCTGGTTTTCAAATGTAGCTGTGGTAGTATTGTCAACAAAAATGATGGAGCAGGGAACTCTGGAGAACTCTTCGGAAACACTAAAAAAAAATAAATAAACCTAGTAAAAACTGCCAGAGGCAACCTTACCAAAACTCTGGGCAATAGTCAAAGGTTTATAGCAAGTGAATGCTTGACCAGAATGAACTTAGAACATAGTAGGAGACTTTCACATCACTTTAACTTACCTTATCCCCAACCACATCACTAGTGTGGCAGTGGACAATATGGTAGTCTTGTGTTCCTAGTGTGAGTGTCCCTGGTTCCGGAGGGAGCAGAGTGGGTCTTTTTCCCAAAGAATTATGTTTTTGTTTCGACCTGACTGGAGTTTCTCCAAAAGCTTCACTCTATTTAGGGCAAGTGGTTCAGTGAAGAAGGTTTCCCCCAAACACTGAAAGACCAATGAAGAAGCTGATGCTCCCAGCGGCAAAAACAAAGAGTTGGGGCAAACAACAGACACACCAAAGGCCTGGAAAGAAGAGCTGGGGAGTGAGATTTGGGGAGAGAATAAGGACTTTGAAAAGTTTCCGTGAATACTAGAGAATTTAGAAAGCCACATGCATACCCAGAGCAGGGCAAATGCTCAGAAAAATTTTAACTTCTTGCTAATCTTTAGGCTCAGTGCAAGCAAGGTGGTAAAGGCTAAAAGTACAATTGCAAGCAGCATGCCTCAGTGTAGGAGTGACTCAAAACAGAGGCCATCTGCAAAGGCCTGGAGAATTATTTTTTCTTTTCTTTCTGTTCATTTTTTCTATTCTTTTCTTTTTTTGGCACAAAGCATTGAAGGAAATCTCTGTCAAGTCACTGGCTAACTGCTGAGATAATAGAACAGAGATTTCAGTATCCACACATGCAAAAGGATATAGTCTTTGTGAAAATACTGTGGACAAAATCACTAAACAGACAACTGTAGCCTGCAACAAGCAAGAACAAACCCTGGAGAGGGAGAATCTGATATTTATAACTGCCACATGATAACATTCAAAATATCAAAATATTAGCACTGTACTAGGCTGAAGGAATAGAGGCTTCAGGGACATGTCTGACAGAAAATAGTCTTTTTTTAGGGAGGGTAACTCTCGGTCTGTTGTTACAAAAAATTATAAGGCTTGCAAATAAACAAGAATGTACAGCTCAGTCACAGGAAAAAAAGGAAGAAGAAATAATTTTTAAAAACTATTCCTCCAAAAGCACAGCCATTGGACTTAATACCCAAACACTTTAAATCAACTGTCTTAAATATACTTTAAGACCTAAAAGAAATCATAAATAAGAACCACAGGGAACAAGGAGAATGATGTCTCAACAGAGATCAATAATAAAGTGACAGAATTATAATAAATAAAATTTTGAAGCTGAAAAGTGTAACTGAAATTAAAAATTCACTAGTGGGTTTCAAACAGCAGATTTGAGCAGGGTAAATCAAGAATCCACAAACTTGTAGATAGGTCAAATGAAACTAACCATTCTGAGAAGAAAGAAAATAGAATGAAGAAAAGTCAACAGAGCCTAAGGGACCATCAAATGCACTAACATATGCATTGTGGGAGTCCCAGAAGAAAAGGAGAAGGGACAGGAAGAATATATGAAGAAATTATGTTCAAAAACTTCCCAAATTTGACAGAAGATATTTATCTATACATTGAAGAAGCTAGAAACTCCAAAGTAGGAAAAACTCAAAGAAAAAAAATTGAGAATTCCATACCTAGCAAAACTATTCTTCAAAAATAAAGAAGAAATTAAAGACATTCTCTGATAAATAAAAGCTGAAGGAGTTTGTCACTAGCCAATCTGCCATATAAGAAAATGTTAGAGGCTGAATTTTCAGGCTGAATTGAAAACAGTTGACTGTAATTCACAGCCCTATGATGAAGAGGAAAGAACTAGAGTAAGGTTTAAACATAAGTTGGAAGATTCATACTTTCCAATTTTGAAACTTACCTCAAAGCTACAGCAATCAAAACCAGTGTGGTAACGGCATACAGATGTAAATCAAGGAAAGAGCATCAAGATTTCAGAAATGAATCCATACATCTGTGGTTAACTGATTTTCAACAATGGTGCCAAGACACTCCTATAGAGGAAAGAATAGTCTTTCCAACAAATAGTGTTGGGACAACTGGACAGTCATATGTAAAAGCATAATGTGGACCCTAAGCTCATATAAAACCACATGTAAAAATTAACAATATGGACCAAACATCTAAATACAAGAGCTAGAACTATAAAAATCTAAGAAGAAAAATAGGGGTAAAACTTTACAACCTTGGATTCAGCAGTGGTTTCTTAAAATGAGACAGAAAGCACAAGCCACCAAACAAAAAAAAAGATAAACTGAACTTCAACAAAATTAAAAACTTTTGTGCATCAAAGAACACTATCAAGAGAATGAAATAACAACTTAGAGGACAGGAGGAATATCTGCAAATCATATATCTGATAAGGGGTTAAAATGCAAAATATAACTCTTACTACTCAATAGCAAAAGGACAAAGACTGAATTAAAAAATGGGCAAAGGACTTGAACGGACATTTTTTCAAAGTGGATAATACAAATGGCCAGCAACCACATGAAAATCCAAACCACGAAGAAAAACAACTCCACATCCACTGGGTTGACCATAATAAGAAAGAACCAGAAATTAATCAGTGTTGGTGAGAATGTGGAAAAATTGGAACTTTCACATATTGCTGGCATGAATGTAAAATGGTACAGCTACTGTGGCAAACAGTTTGGCAGCTCCTCAAAACATTAAACACAGAATCACCATATGACCCAGCAATTTGAATCCTAGGTATAGAACCAAAAGAACTGGAAAGAGGGATTCAGACAGATAACTTGCAACTGAATGTTCACAGAAACACTATTCACAACAGCTAAAAAGTGGAATCACCCCAAATGTCCGTCAACTGATGAACAGATAAAATGTTCTAAAGCTACACAATGGAATATTTGGCCATAAAAAGGACTGAACCATTAATATGATACAGATAAACCTCAAAAACATGCTAAGTGAAAAAAGCCAGACAGAAAAGAGAATACAGGATTCCATTTATATGAAACATCCAAAACAGGGAATTCTACAAAGTCAGAAAGCAGACTACTGGTTGCTAGGGGTGGAAGGAAGGGGGAATGGAAAGTTAATGCTTAATGAGTACAAGGTTTCCTTTCGGACAGATGAAAATCTCTTGGAACTACATCGACGTGATGGCTATACAGCACAGTGAATATACACTAAATGAAACTGAACTGCAAAAAAAAAAAAAAAAGAAAAGAAAAAGAAACTGAACTGCACACTTTAAAAGGATTAGTTTTGTTGTGTGATTTTTACCTCAATAAAGAAAAATATAGCTGCTCTCCCCACACCATGTGTTTTTTACATATGATAATACAATATGAATATGGTACTCTTAAGACTTACAAACTATCTCTTACCATGGGTAGATGGTTGGAATTGCCCATGGTGTGGATTCCAAAATAAAATTTAGCACTAATTATCATTAGAGATGCTGAAATCTCACCATAAAATTCAAACCGTTTTGGGGGTAGAAGCTGAGACCATCTCTAGTTTAGAACATACATGACTGATCATAAAGTCCACGAAACAGGTAACACTTACATTTACCTATGTAACTCCAGGAACAAAGTGTTTGCCCCATAAAAAAGTATTCAAAGTAATTTTCAAAAAATTGAACTGAACTAATTATATTATCCATTTCTTCTAAGACTAAGTTGTCTAATACGTTAACCACTTGAAATGGGGTTTAAATGAACTGAGATGTGCAGAAACTATAAAGTACACACTGGATTTCAAAGAGTTAATATGAAAAAAAAAACTTGAAAAATCCCTTAACATTGATTACATGTTGAAATAAGATTTGGATATATCAGATTAAAATTATTTTCACTTATTTTGTTTTACACTGATATGACTACCATACAATTTTAAATCATATATATGACTTGCATTATATTTCTGTTAGACAGCACTACCCTAAAGTGAATTCCTCAGAGACTTCTTCAATGTTCCACAGGATACTATTGAAAAACTAATGCCTTATAGATAAACCAACAAAAAACCTAAAATAGCTCAGACACAAGTGACAAGAGGTAATCTACCAAGTTTGCTTTTCCCAATTTGTAATGAAAAACTGTATTCCTTTGAGTTGAGGATATTATTTACATAAAATAATTCAAACTGGAGAAGCTTTCAACTGAAATGAATCTTAAATTTTTTTTTTTTTTTTTTTTTTATGATAGTCACAGAGAGAGAGAGAGAGAGAGAGAGGGAGGCAGAGACACAGGCAGAGGGAGAAGCAGGCTCCATGCACCGGGAGCCTGATGTGGGATTCGATCCCGGGCCTCCAGGATTGCGCCCTGGGCCAAAGGCAGGCGCCAAACCGCTGCGCCACCCAGGGATCCCTGAAATGAATCTTAAAAGAACCAATCCAATACTACATACATAAGAAAAACAAACTCTTGGGGTGCCTGGGTGGTGCAGTCGGTTAAACATCGATCCCTAGTTTTGGTCAGGTCCTGATCTCAGGGTTGTGAGATCAAGCCTCATGTTGGGCTCCATGCTCCTTGCAGTCTGCTTGAGATTCTGTCTCTCTCTCCCTCTGACCCTCCTGCTGGTGCTCTCTCTAAAATAAATAAATCTTAAAACAAAACAACTCTAGAGAGTTCAAAAACTTGCCTAGTATTTACATCCGTATCTAAATGGCAAAGTGGGGAGCATATAGCTCTTCTGCCTTTTATTCCAGAACGGTTTCCACTTTACCCAACTATGGATAAAATATCACAGAATTGGGCTTCCAATGGCCCAAGGATAAAAACTACTACAACCTAATGGCTCTAATCCTGGCTGTACAATAGAATCCTCTGGGAAACTTTTTTTTGTTTTTTAATACTGTGCCTAGATCCCAATCTCCAGAGATTAATCAACTATTTATTTCTAAGAGATTCTAATGAGCAGTCAGGACTTGGAATCCACTGGCCTACATTACCCAGAAGCAAGCAAAAGCCTATTTTTTTTTTAAATTTTTATTTATTTATGATAGTCACAGAGAGAGAGAGAGAGGCAGAGACACAGGCAGAGGGAGAAGCAGGCTCCATGCACCGGAAGCCCGACGTGGGATTCGATCCCGGGTCTCCAGGATCGTGCCCTGGGCCAAAGGCAGGCGCCAAACCGCTGCGCCACCCAGGGATCCCAGAAGCCTATTTTGAAACAACTTTGTAGTTATAATTCAATAAGCAGGTGACAAAGAAGAAAGCAATCTGGTTTTCAAACCATGGCTGCTTCAAGTAGCAAACAGAAACATTTGATGATGATATATATGGAGCCTATAGGCATTGGTAAATAAGTGAACTTGTTATCACCAGTATCTGCCCTATCGTTAAATATTTTGAACATCACTCCAGAATTTCATGTCAATCCAAGGAAACCCAAAGAAGGTGGTATATATTAGTGTTGGACAGAATTTTAAGTTTAAAACCAATGTAATTCATTTTAAAGATGAAGAAAAAGACCCAGAGAAGGAAATGTGACTTGCCAAATGTGACAAACACAGTTGGTAGAAAGTCCAGATACCAGGAGGCCTCTAGTAATGTCTCCACATCAAGTGCTTTGTGTGAACTGTATATTGCAACCCAATTAGAGGATTACAACTTTGACTTCCTTATTTAAATGAAATAGAATGGAACTAAGAAATATATTATTCTATGAAACTGTTCTTATATACACGTGTGTGCAAAAAAGGCATAGAATATAATTCCTAGTGAGACTATGGCGGGGGGAAAAATAAGTTTAAAGAAAACTATATCCTATCACTCTGCAGGAGATGGGATCAGCAACAGTTTGTAAGCCACAAGGACTTTCCCAGGAGTGTTCCAATGACCCCTTTCAAGATTAAATTGCTATTGTTTCAGGACTATTCTATTAAAAAAAGAGAATATAAAGAGGAAAAATCTTAATAATACAAGTAAAAACCTTATAATAGGAGTAATCCTTTCAGTTTCATTCATTATAAATGAAAAGAATATGGTCCTCTTTTGCATGTTTCACATTTTGATTAATTCTGTTTTTCAACTGTAGAAGATAACGTTAGTTCATACAAGTTACCTGGTGTTCTGCTTCCTGGAACTTTCATGTACAGTTGAACTGTGTTCATGCCCAGTATGGTATGACCAACGTGGCTTAGAAGATTTCCTGCTGATACGACACGCACAAAAGCAGGAAGTTTAGTCAGCTCATGTAGCTGCAACTTCCATCTGCAATAAAATAACAGATCAGGAGTGAAATCTTGCCACAAATAATTGTAGAAGTTAGCCATTTCTTCAAAAACTTTGTGTCCCAATCAGAAAAACAATGAAATCTATAAATATTATACTTTTGCACAGGAAAAAATGCAATAGTTAATTTTTTCAATTTTTCCGAAGAAAACTTCCTAACGGAAAGCATAAAAATTATTGAGTTTAAAAACAAAAAATACTGAGTAAATGAAAAACCGGACTTATAATTCTGTTTTATAAAATTATTATACATTAATCATAAAATGTAACTTTATGATTGTGTACTTAGCCTATAGTCAGGGTCGTGAAGAAAACCTGTACAAGAGTTTTAAGTTAAAGAAAATCAATTCATTGTAAAACCTAGCAAAAATAATTTATCTAAAACTTGTGTATCAACTTAGAAAAATGACAGGGAAGGAAAGAGAGGAGGAAATTGTAGACAATTCTCCATCTTTGTAGAGGAAACCTCTTTGCATCAGTTCACAGAAATACTAGTATAAAGACTTACTTTTTGTCATCAGACAGGTCAATGTTGGTCCCAAACTTTATGGTTTTAAAGGGTCCTTTCCTCCTCCTCCCAGAACTTTAAAAAAGAGATACAATATTAGAAACATGCCTTTTAAAGAGAAATACTAAGTGGATATTAAAAATGACTTACTTATCTGAAGATGTAGATTCACTATCTGAATGGTCTTTATGGTGACTTCTTTTCTCATTTTCTTCCTGTAGATTAAGCCAAACACATTCTAGCTTAGTATCCCACAACCAGCTATCCTTTCCATCATGCAACTGCAAAGTTCATACCTAGATTGCTGGTATTATCTATGCTTGGAAACTAAGTATCTATAGGCTTCTTTCACATGAAAATTTCTTCAAAGACCACACATTAAATAAAAAACCAAGAAAAGTCAATGCTCACCACTCACTGGCAGGGTATCCAACCTCCTTAGTCACAAAGTTATCTTCCTTCTTAGTAACATTCTTCTATTAAGGGAAAAACTTATAGATTCTCATTCTTGCTCCATTTTTAAGAAGAGAGAATTTTTTTTTTAATTGAAAGGCCTAAGAAGTATCCATCTTGATTACAAATTTTCTAAACTAGTAGAGGCGTGTGCATGTGTATGTAGCTATATATGTATAAGGGTAGAAGGTAAGATGTTCTCTATTCTTGATTATGGACAATTGTCCATAAGAGAAGAAGTCTTCCCTGGGTTAAATCTCTTCTTCCACAATGAATTATACACGAATGGTAATACACTTAGAATATAAGTAAGGAAAATAAGTGCTGCATAAACATAGGTGCTTTTCAACGCAAAGATTATGATTATTTTACAATTTGGGGGCCACAGACACAGTATCTCTTATACTGTCCTACTATTTGTGTGCCTCCACAGCACACATAATGGCATCTTTTCTTTGGTTATGTATCCTGTACCATATAAATACTCTGCCCCTTACGATCTTTGCTTTAAAACTCCTCCTTCTGGGACACCTGGGTGGCTCAGCAGTTGAGCATCTGCCTTTGGCTCAGGGTGTGATCCCAGGATCCGGGATTGAGTCTCACATCAGGCTCCCTGCATGGAACCTGCTTCTCCCTCTGCCTGTGTCTCTGCCTCTCTCTCTCTCTCATAAATAAAATCTTAAAAAAAATAAAACTCCTCCTCCAAATTTTCCTTTGGTGGTCCCTGAACCTTGATTATTTATCCTACTCTGAAAATAATACTACCTCACAGTTGAAGTATCTCAAAAGTTTGAACTACAGATTTATTCGGACAATGAATTCATTGCAACTCATTAAAGCTGCAAGACAATTCTGATTAGAGGAATTTCTTTGTAGGATATAGGGAATGGTAGTAAGAAAGAAATACAAATATACAATTCGTAGTTACAAATGTTGCCTTCACTGAAAATGTGAACTCAGGGCAGAATTTTAAACAGATAAGCAAATCTAATGAATTACAAATTAAAGACTTCCAGGCACATATCAAGTTTCAGCTGTAGGATATGTACAAAACAACTTAGTAATATAGACAAGTATTTGAATAATACATTTAATAAACCCATTTTTTGGTGGATATTTTATGTTCACTTTGTGGGAGAATTCACAAAGTTCTCATTATAATGCTAAAGGATTTTAGTTATGATTCACTGCTGAAATGCCTGAGTCTTTTAATAATAATCCTCTGGTTATTTCATCCATTTTGTTTTTAAATTTTCCATATATTTTGAAATGATTTATGCCTCTCTTTCAGTTTTCTCTTTCAGATTGAGGCCAGTAAGAGCAACACTAATGCTTCCTGGAGGAGTTATCTACCAGATAATACTAACCTAGTAGAGGAGAAAAATGGGAAAGCACAAAACTAGGAATTTTGCAAGCATAAAGCAACTTTGAGACTTACTTTATTCTCTGTTATCAGTGGCTCTCAGTCAGAGGCAATTTTACCCTCCCAAGGGATATTTGGCATGTCTGGAGACCATTTTAACTATTACAACTGGGGTAGAAGGTAAGGGGTGTGCTCTAGGTGTAGAAAGAAGTCAGGGATGCTACCAAACATGCTACAATACACTGGACAACTTCCCACAACAAAGTATTATCCAACTCAAAATGGTAATAATGCCAAGATTGAGAAAGCCTGCTTTAAACAGAAACATCCCAGGGATGAGGAAGACATCTCACTAGACAATAACAATCTTTACTTTATCAACCCATAGGGTTGCTTAGACTTTACTAACAGAGAACTGCACAGCACTTACACAGTATTTCATGTAACTACAAAATGAGATGCTAACAAAAGAAATGCGCCCTTTCAAAATAAAAGAACATAAAACAGTAACATATTTTTCAAAATAAAATAATGTTCAAGGAGTAAACACTTACCCTCAATGATTCCTGGAAGGAGGAGGCCTGGTACTGTGCATATTTAGCAATTGTAGTATGAGATCGATTACTTTCACAATGCCAGATTTTCTTTGTTCCAGTAGGATCCCAGTTTTCATCTGCTGGTTGCAACAACTGTGTCCTCACTTCCACCATATGTTCATTGTTAGCTTCCACCAAAGTTTTGGTAGAGAAAAGTCCCAGGTCTTCAAAAATAGATAAATGTAGTTAACAAATGAAAATTCTATTTGGAATAATACATTAAAAGTGCTTTTATTAAGAAAAAAGGAAAATGTTTTATGTCATTCTATCCAGTTCCTCTAAAAACCAACCAGGGCTTCTGCACACCCTGAGCTTCATGCCAGGCTTACACACACCACACAATGAAGTCCCGGGCTTAATCATCAAGCCATTGACAAAGGTAGAATCAAGGGGCCAGACAATGAAGTTTCACCTACTTAGTATCTTCAGGTGCCAGGAACTACAGTACTTATTAGTAGCATTGAATTTTATCTATATTTTATATTAAAAATTATTTCATTAAATAACCTAAATCACAATTATAATTATAAATTATACCAAAATAAAAACTAAATTTAAAAACCACCAGTAAATCGCCAGGAAAAGTGTCATTATATCTTCACATTATGGATTAAAGAAGTGATATACAATCTCTCCACCCCCCTTCTCTTTCTCATAGCCAGAAAATATTAAGATGAAAATGTAAAAACTGAAAAACTTAATAGAAATAAGTTTTTGCCAGTGCTTTAAAAGTCAGAGATATCAAAGGAAATATAAAAACTTCTCCTTTTTCTTATTTAAAGCTTACCCAACTTAAGAGCTCCAGCAAGGCCACGTATTACCGTAACAGGGTTGTTTGGATTTGTACAAAATTGGTGTAATGGAGGAAAGAAAGCATCACGTTTATTTTCCAACTGCAAAATTAAAACATATGGTTAGATCTCTGGAAAACAGACCTTTTATTTAAATATTATGCCAAATTCATATTCATTATTTATTGCAATTTCAACAATGTACCCCATAATTTGTTTTATATTTTACAGCATTTTATCACTATGTCTTTTGATCCCAACTGTAATTAGATAGTAACCACATACATTCCTCTTGTCCACTGTATCTTGAACAAATATGTGGGAAGAAATAAAATTGAAACTTCAAAATCAAAGTGATTTAAATATTCAATTTTAAAAGGGAAGAAAATCCTACCATATGCTACCAATGTGGATGAACCTTGAAGACACTATGTTTGGTGAAAATAAGGCAGTCACAACATAAAAAACTGTGTATAATTTTACTTATATGAAGTATCTAAACTAGTCAACTTACAGAAATATAAAGTGGTAGTTACCAGGGGCTGGGGAGACCAGGGAAAAGGGAGTGGCTATTTAATGGGCATAGAATTTCAGATTCCCAAGATGAAAAGGTTCTGGAGAAGTGTTTTGCAACAATGAGATTACTTAATACTACTGAACTATATACCTAAAAATGGTTAAGATGCTAAATTTTGTTATGTGGGCTTTTTCATCACAGAAAGAGAAGATAAAACCATAAAAGATCAAAGTGCTTTTTAATAATATTACTAAAGTGAAACAGGCTGAAGACGACCCATAAGAGATAAATCTTAATCTTGCATTTTCCTTTCTCAGACTCCAGTTTAAAAGTTTTATTACACATTTATCCCAGTGCTGCTCTTACATACTGAAGAATCAATAAATATTGGTTGGAGGAAGGATTAATATGACAACATTTGGCCTCTAGAGGACAAAAATAGGGACAAATCTCCAAAAATAAACTTTACAGTTTAAATTTTTTTTCATCTGGGGTAGAACTGGGAGGCTGGAAGGAAATGGGTTATTAGGAGGACCTACTTGGGAGAAACATAAGAGAATTGCTCTGACTGAACTTTTATCAACTTCCTATTTCAGATGTCCAAATGTCCTTACAGTAAAACATCCAGTTTTAAATAATCTTTTAAGTTTCTTTAAAAAAAATGACATCCCTATTATCACATTTGATGTACTCAAATGCCTTTTTTGAATGTAATTAAAATGTATATTTTTATAGATGCATAAAGCAGAATGAATGTTAAGGTCCATACAACTAGTAGAATGCAGGATTAAAACCCAGCCTAAGTTACACCTTCGGGTGGTTTTTGCCTAAAACTGTTCACAATTGCGGTCAATAAGAAATATTTCTCACTGCCCTAATGTAATAATGGTTAATAACTGAGGAGGCATGTTTTAAATGCTATTATGAAGTCTTTTTGAATACATCTTTTTATCCCCCAAAATATTAAAGCTACTGTGAATAGTTTTAATGTTTTCTAAAGGACATCCATATTAATTTAAAGCAAGATCTTATGAAAGACAGGTAGGTGCAAACACTGGCTTGATTCATTTCTACTCAGTTAATTCAGACTCACATAAATACTAGGTGTAGGTGGATTCAACTTGTCCTTTGGCAAGGGAGGGTATGGTGAAGATGGTGGTCTTGGAGGCGGACATTTATCCAATAAAATGCTACTGTTAGATAAGCCATTTTTACCTAGATTCCTTAAAAAAAAGAAGAAGGAAGAATCAGCTGTACATTTATTTAGAAAACAGAAAACAAAAAGTCCTGAATTAAGTCCTAATTAAGTTACTGGGCAGTTGCACGAATCCAGGAGATTTGGATCTATCAGAAAAAAACTAAGAACAATTATTAACTTCAGCAAATACTTCACTTCGTTCCTCTATTTCCACTGAAGTAATAGAAAAAAATACAACACATGAATTAATGATGGCATTCCTTATTTTGCTCATAACTTTCCAATTTATTTTCTCCACCTGAAGAACAAACAATGAACTCCAATTTTCTCTCCATCTTCTACCATCAGATTCTTTCCATTAAACATTAAAACAATAACCTGACCAGAAAGGTGTAGATAGGTAACAGTAAAAATTGAGTATATCTTTCTTCCTATGTCTTATCTCAGCAATTATAACCACAGTAACCTTTGTGATAATTCTCAAACCTGAAAATATCTGTACCTTTTTTTCTCTCAAATCTGTAAAGAATTTTTCGTGTAACTCCTTGACTAATAAAATTCAGCAAGACTTCAATGTACTAAATTTTATGGAAATTATACCTGTATTTTTATTTTTTTTTATTATTATTTTTTTTTATAAATTTTATTTTATTTTTTATTTATTTATGATAGTCACACAGAGAGAGAGAGAGAGAGAGTCAGAGACACAGGCAGAGGGAGAAGCAGGCTCCATGCACCGGGAGCCTGACGGGGGATTCGATCCCGGGTCTCCAGGATCGCGCCCTGGGCCAAAGGCAGGTGGATCGCGCCCTGGGCCAAAGGCAGGTGCTAAACCGCTGCGCCACCCAGGGATCCCTATACCTGTATTTTTAATGAGGCATATAACTCCTATAGTATTCTGATTAATTATTACTTACTAGTAGTTGGGGTTTTTTCCCTTTAATGGCTTAAAGTATCATGTTTAAGTTATAACTACTTCAAATACGGCAGAATTATTTCCAAACTCTATTTTACTGTTAAAAATTTTTTTTTACTAGTTCTTAAAGTCTATACCCAAATCAGAAAATCACTAGTGATATAATTTTATGCTTTCAATTCATTCCAGGTTAACTTCACCCAATTTTTACAAGTTCAAAAATAATCAATGCACTAAAATAGCAAGAACTCCTAAAACACTAAAATTTTAGTTAAGAATTTGAAAATTATAATTATGGGAGTTAAACTAATTTTACTTGCTGAAGAAGTAATTAAAAATTTTTCATCATAAATGATAGAATACAGGTTGAAACAAAATTAATTTCCCTTATCTTGCTATGTTTTTGCCAAACTGGAAAAAAAAAAAAAAAACTTACAAATCAGCCTGTTTTGGTTGGCATCAATGAAAACTAAGGCTTGAAATTCCACTGCTACAAATCTTTGAGATGTTACACTAGATAGAATCATGGGTGTCACTTTCTTAATTTCTTTAACTGTAACTCCAAGTAAAACAAAAGAGCTCACGGCAGGTCTCAAAGGAATGAATTAAGTTTAAAGTAATCCATTATTTAAAAAACTATGTGAAATAGTTATTAAAGTTAAATTTTAAGTTCAACTAACAATTAAGGTTAAAGGTCAAATAAATGAATATTCTACCACAATATCTCTCAACAAAGCATGAGTGTCCCGTACATTTAAAGACAGGCATTTAAGTTTTTAAATTTAGGTATAAAATCATGGGATGCCTGGGTGGCTCAGCGGTTGGGCGCCTGCCTTTGGCTCAGGTTGTGATCCCAGGATCCGGGATTGAGTCCCACATCAGGCTCCCTGCGAGGAGCCTGCTTTTCCCTCTGCCTATGCCTCTGCCTCTCATAAATAAATAAATAAATCTTAAAAAAATAAAAATAAAAAAAATAAATTTAGGTATAAAATCAGTACTAATTTATAAACTCCATGAAAGTAGAAATTAGGTGGGTGGTTGACACTGGTAAATCAACAATTCGAGTATTATCATTAAATCAATGTAAAATAAACATTTACTTATACATGTAAATAATTAGTTTTCATGCTGAATTGTTTATCTGCCACTTTTTAATTTTGGAATTTAAACAAAATATGACTCCAAATACATAAAATTTGTTTTCCAGAGCAGGAGATGAATGTACTATATAGTAAATGATTAGTATTTTAAGTAATTGAAAGATATGGACCATGCATTAAAATTGTGCCATAAAAGAGCATCTCGTGCTAATTAAATGTGGCCCTCAAACTTAAGCTTCTACAACATTCTGGACATTGAGAGATGAAACTGGAAAACAGGGTTTGATAGATTAGCAGAATTCTGCCTCCATCATTTCTATAGTTCTGTAACAAAAGAAAAAGGGAAATGGGCAAGTATAATAATGAAAAATGCAGCTGCTTTTATTTTAAAATAGAAAAGAAAAAGGTGGGGGGAAAAAAAGGTGAGACATGACTAAGGGAGCGGATATTGATTCAACCACCAAATGTCGCAATTGCAATTTTAAACCATAAAAGCAGCAAAGGCACTGTAATCGCCTTCTGATGTATAGCACTGGCTACGATAATTCTAAGATAAACCAAACAAGATTCAGATTAAAAATAACCAATACTTTAAAAAGTAACTATATATGTGGAAATAAGAGGGCAGTCAGAATAAACCATGTAATCAAACTGTATCTAGCAGTTTTTTATTATAGTGCAAATACTGACTCCCTGATTTTTGGAGGTCAAATCTGAAACAGGAATTTCCCTGAAGGAGCTGATGTAGGTGGTTGTCCATACAGTGACTACATAAGGTTTTTGCACTGAAAATTCACTTATCAGTCCTAATGCAAAGGACAGAACTGTGCATAACGGAAAGACTTTATCTTCTGGACATCTAAGTATTCAACAATGTTTATAATACTTCAAAGCCAGGGTAATGAAACTATAATAGAACAACGCAAAGTGGAGAAAGACATTGAAGAAAGAAAATACTGTCCCATTTTAAATCCTTTTCTCCCATTTTGAAACTTTCCCCAAGCAAAGTGGAGTAGGAAACAATTAGTCATTGCCCAATTCTTTAAAATATTGGCTTGAACTTGTTTCAAATTTACCCATATCATTTTGTAGATAAATGAAGAAGTACTCTGTGAGTAAACCAATCTACACTTTAATTATCTTCAGTTACGAAGCTCCTAGACCAGAGACATCAAGTCTTTTACACCTAAGTCACCTTCCTCTTCTAAGTTCTGGATTCCCGCCCAACACAGGACACCACCAATAAAACAGAAATGATAAATCTGATGCCTATCATTTGCCATCTTGACTTCTAAGGATTTGTATCTCTAATTTATCAGAGCATTTTTGGTCTCTTTATTAATAAACCAAGGCCTACAGCTACCGAAATAATCCAAGCAACCCTGGATCTATAGTGTTTTGATATATCTAGCCACTTACATATGTGTGTGTCTGTACACACACATATATACATATATACATGTGTATATAAAACACACACACATACATATATATATATAACCAAGTATCTGTTAAAAGGCAAAATTATTTTAAGAGTTAAAAGCCAAAAATAA